>NC_081416.1:43123258-43436999 GCF_949786415.1 Peromyscus eremicus
CTCTGGGCATGCTCAGTCATTTTGATAAGAAAAAAAAGAGGAAATAGCTGGGCAGCAGTGGTGAACATCTTTAATCCCAGTGCTTGGAAGGCAAAGGCAGGGGGATCTCTGTGAGTTGGAGGCCAGCCTGGTCTACAGAGTGGGTTCCAGGACAGCAATGAATACACAAAGAAACCTGTCTCAGAAAAAGAAGAAGAAAAGAAGAAGGAGAAGGAAGAGGAGGAGAAGGAGGAGGAGAAGGAGGAGGAGGAGGAGGAGGAGGAGGAGGAGGAGGAGGAGGAGGAGAAGAAGAAGAAGAAGAAGAAGAAGAAGAAGAAGAAGAAGAAGAAGAAGAAGAAGAAGAAGAAGAAGAAGAAGAAGAAGAAGAAATAGAAATCTCTTTGATTGTTTTTTTAAAAACAGATGTCCCTGGATATTTAAATGGTAGACCTTTAAGGTGAATGACAGGATATCTGTTGCATAACAGCTCTAACCTGTTAAGACCTTCCCAGCAGATGCATAAAAGCATAAAAGCCCCTCCCACTTCCAAGGAACAAGATACCTCCAAATGTGTTGCCTATGAGCTCAAGACCAAACCGAGGGACCTATGCATGATGGGCAAAGGATCAACCACTGAGCTACATCCCAGTTCCTACAGATGGTCTTCGTTTATTCTCAAAAAAATCCCATCAAACTATCTAATATGTTAGTAAGACAACACCCACGGCCACTACATAGTTGGAGACACACTTTCTGGCGACAACTGACTGCATTGCTTTTCATATGGCTGTGATAAATACCTGAGTAAACAACTTTGGGACGAAAGGTTAGCTCTGACTCACAGTTTCTGAAGTGTTAGCCTACCATGGAGGGAAGGCAGGGAAAGCAGGAACACAGGTCCTAACTAGCCAGGTGGATCTGGAAACAGAGAACTCATACCCAGGTCATAGATGGGTATTATCTTCAAGACCCACCCATTTCTGCTAGCTAGGCCACGTAGCCCAAAACAGCTTCACAGACACCAAAACAGTGACACAAGCAGGATCCCCAGCATCACTGGGAACTAAATGTTCAGACACATGATCTGTGGAGGGTATTTTTACATTCAAAATGTAACACTTATAAAACTATATGTTTAAATAATTAATTGAAAGTTAAACTTAAAGGAAATGTACCTTTCTGAGGAAAGGTATTAGGAATTTCAGGCTAAATGTTATTTTCATTATCTACAGTAACACCTTTTTTCAGTGTAGCACAGCAGAAAGAACATAAGAAATGTTGCTTCTTAAAACCCAGTGCATCTGGACATGATGCTCTGGCTTATCAGTCCAGCGCTCATGAGGCTGAGGCAGGAGGACTGCCGACAGTTCCAGGCTGTGCTGGGCTGTACAGTGAGAACTCGTCTCAAATTTGGGGTAGGAAAAAATGGTAGAAACCTATACCACATTATTAAGATTAGATAAATTCAAATCTCTTCAAAAAGCAGGACATAATGGTGCATGCTTTTAAATCCCAGCAGTCAGGAAGTAGTGACAGGTGGATCTGTGAGTTTAAGGCCAACCTGTTATACATAGCAAGTTTTGGGATAACTGGGGCTACATAGAGTCACCCTGTCTCTGAGTAAACAAATGTATGTATAAACAAACAAGCAAACAAACCCTCCTCTAAAGCAATAAGAGAAACGAACCAGCTGTTGTGGCTTATGCCTATAAAACCAGCAGTCAAACTCTAAATCAGGAGGATCGCTGTGGGTTCAGGACTAACCTTTGCTACATAATGAGTTCCAGGAAAGCTTGAGAAACATTTAAAAGTGTAGGTATATCCAAGTAAAACCTCCAGCACCAAGAATTGTTTACTTCTTGTTGAGTCACTGTCCAAAGGGGACCATAAAAGGCCCCCAAGCATCATGGGCTATCGTCACAACCTGATGTGTTCAAAAAACCCTATTGCAGAAGACAACATTTATGTCCTTGAACATGGAGTTGAACTGGTACCCAGCTAGAAGCTTCTCCTCTACTGAGTAACATTCATGGTGGTGGACTCTGCATGCTACTGGAAGAGTAAGATAATTACCAATATCTCCCAGCTACAAACCCTGAGGCATAAACAGTATATCTGCAAGATATACTAGTACAATAAACGTCAAGGAGCAACCAACCCACCTAGCTATGTTATGGGCCTAGGTGAAAATGTATTACTATTATTCAAATAAGGAACATAGCAATAAATGACTCCTAATGACATTCTGCTGTATTCATAGATCAGTGCTCAGCCATCATCAGAGAAGCTTCCTCCTGCAGAAGATGGGAACTAATATAGCGACCCACAACTGGACAATGTGCAGAGAGTGAGAGACCTTGGGCTACTCGGTCCTAAATGGGATGTCTTCATGGCACTCCTCCCCTCAGGGCTCAGGGAACCCTGTAGAAGAGGAGGCAGAAAGATTATAAGAGCCATGATGAATGACTCCAAAGAAACCAGATACAGTGGGACAGATGCACACATGAACTCACAGACACTGTGACAGCATGCCTAAGACTTGCACACGTTCAAGCCAGACAGGGTCCCAGCCTTGGGGGGAGGTGAAGTGGGGTCCTAACCCTAACCAAAAAGCTATTTGCAATTAATACCTGCTGGCCAAGGGATAATCAGTTTCCTACCCTGGGTTGTCATAGGCCAGGTCCCATGCCCAACAGTAATTGGCCAAAATGAAATCTGTGGTATTTGATTGTTTGTTTGTTTTTGTTTGGGGGTTTGTTTGCCTTTTTGTCTTGTTGGTCTTTTGAGTGTTCTGATTCTCTGTTTTGTGTTTTTTGCGGGGGAGGTTATTTTTGTTTGTGAATTTTTTCTTTTTTTTCCATTTTTTTAAATTTTATAATTTGATTTAATTTTACATATCAGCCATGGATTCCCCTGTCCTCCCTCCTCCCGCCCCACCCCCCACCCTCCCCCCAGGCCACCCCTCATTCCCATCTCTTCCAGGGCAAGGACTCCCCTTGGGATTCAGCTCAACCTGGTAGATTCAGTCCAGACAGGTCCAGTCCCCTCCTCCCAGGCTGAGCAGTGTCCCTGCATAAGCCCCAGGTTCCAAACAGCCAGCTCATGCACTAAGGACAGGTCTCGGACCCACTACCTGGGGGCCTCCCAAACAGTTCAAGCTAATCAACTGTCTCACTTATCCAGATGGCCTGATCCAGTTGGGGGCTCCTCAGCTATTGGTTCATAGTTCATGTGTTTCCACTAGTTTGGCTATTTGTCCCTGTGCTTTTTCCAATCTTGGTCTCAACAATTATCGATCATACAATCCCTCCTCTTTCTCACCGATTGGATTCCTGGAGCTGCACCTGGGGCCTGGCTGTTGATCTCTGCATCCGCTTCCATCAGTCATTGGAAGAGATTTCTAGCACGACAGTTAGGGTGTTTGGCCATCCTATCACCAGAGTAGGTCAGTTCTGCCTTACTCTCGACCATTGCCAGTAGTCTATTGGGGAGGTATCTTTGTGGATTTCTGGGGACCTCTCTAGCACTTTGCTTCTTCCTATTCCCATGGGGTCTTCATTTATCATGGTCTCTTTTTCCTTGTTCTCCCTCTCTGTTCTTGATCCAGCTGGGATCTCTCGCTCCCCTAAGCTCTCTTTCCCCCGACCCTTCCCCTTCATTACACCCCCTAACGTCCAGTTTGCTCATGTAGATCTCATCCATTTCTCTGTCATTGGGCGATCCCTGTGTCTTTCTTAGGGTCCTGTTTTCTAGGTAGCCTCCCTGGAGTTGTGAGTAGCAGTCTAGTCATCCTTTGTTTTACATCTAGTATCCTCCTATGAGTGAGTACATACCATGTTTGTCTTTCTGAGTCTAGGTTACCTCACTCAGGATGATTTTTTTCTAGATCCATCCATTTGCCTGCAAACCTCATGATGTCATTGTTTTTCTCTGCTGAGTAGTACTTCATTGTGTATATGTACCACATTTTATTTATCCATTCTTCAGTTGAAGGGCATCTAGGTTGTTTCCAGGTTCTGGCTATTACAAACAATGCTGCTATGAACATAGCTGAGCATGTGCCCTTGTGGTATGATTGAGCATTCCTTGGGTATATGCCCAAGAGTGGTATAGCCGGGTCTTGGAGGAGATGGATGGCCAATTTTCTAAGAAAGCACCATATTGATTTCCAAAGTGGCTGTACAAGCTTGCATTCCCACCAACAGTGGAGGAGAGTTCCCCTTGCTCCACATCCTCTCCAGCATAAGCTGTCTTCAGTGTTTTTGATCTTAGCCATTCTGATGGGTATAAGGTGGTATCTCAGAGTCATTTTGATTTGCATTTCCCTGTGGGTCACAATCCCTTTGGGAGCTCAAATGACCCTTTCACAAGGGTTGCATATCAGATATCCTGCATATCAGATATTTACATTATGATCCATAATAGTAGCAAAATTATAGTTATGAAGTAACAATGAAAATAATTTTATAGTTTAAAGTCAGCACAACATGAGGAACTATATTAAAAGGTCACTGCATTAGGAAGGTTGAGAACCACTGATCTAAAAACCAAGGGCAGAAATTTTCCACATTATATTTTATAGGGAAAGTTTACATGAAGGAAAGTAGAACTTTCTTGTAGACAAAGAAGCCGTTAGTGAAAAGAGATAGGGTGAAAGCATCTCAGAGAGAAGGAAAGATAAAGGAAGAAAGGAGAGAGGGACGGGATGAAGACATGAGAGCAAAGGAAAATGACTGTGGAGATCTTGGTGAGGGTTGGATGGGGCTGTACAGAAACGGTCTGGACGGTCAAGAAGAAGGGCTCAGCGGCTGATGAGATGGCTCAGCAGGTAAGGTCACTTGATGCCAAGCATGACAACTCCAGTCCATTTTGATCCCTCAAAACCCCTGCACACACAAGATGGAAGGAGAGAATCAACTAACTTCTGGAAGTGTCCTCTGACCTCCACATGTACACACACACACACACACACACACACACATGTGCACACACACAAGCCATAATTGTGGTTTCATTTTTCAAAAGAAAGGAAGCACTCAGAATTGCAGAAACTGATCACTCCCCTGAGATACAAAGAGTGCTGACAAGCTTATTTTTCTTGGTAATTTTGTCCAAGACTCTATTCTGTATTCTACAAAATGTCACAGTCAATTTAGCTCTAAAGGCTGTAAATCTCAGTGCTCACTTTTTTTGCTCTCATCCAGAGAGAAAAAAGAAGGAAACACACAATGAATACACCATCCCCCCTCTTGCTATTGGCACCAGACAGTTAGTTCCGTGCCATACATAGCAGTGTGTTTTCATAGTGTGTCTTGTGAGGCGTTGGCTCACCATGCACATGAAATGCTCTTATAATCCCTGGTGATTTGATTGAGAATGTCCCCCACAGACTCACATATTTAAATGATTTGCTCCCAGTTGTGGAACTGTTCGAGAAATATTAGGAAATGCAGCCTTGTTGCGAAAGGCATATCTCTGGAGGGTGGATGGATCTCCCTCCTTTAACCCATCCTCTCTGCCCTGTGATTGTGGGTCAGATGTAAGCTCTCAGCTACTGCTACAGCACCTGACTACTGTCATGACCCCCGCCATGATGGTCATGGACTCATCCTCTGGAAATGTAAACCCCAATAAACTTCTTCTTCTATAAATTGGTCATAATTTTTATTTTATCATAATAGTAGAAAAGTAACTAAGACATCATGAAAAGCACCCACAAAATTTGATAGATTTGGAACATTCAGAGCATCCTATTGGACACTCCAGAGAGAATACAATTTTCCTGCTACATAATAAATAAGAATGGCTCTTAAAATTGAACTTAGAAACATGAGTGTAGCATGAATCTTAAAAGTTCTTATTAATAAAATCAAACCTGAGCCAGGTATTGGGGTGAACACTGGAAGATCAGAGAACCAGAACAAGCCACAACTACCTCACCTCACCAGATCCTCAGCTGGTCTTGTTTCCTCAGACTGGAGGCCTCTGAGTCCTCATATCCGAATGGCTCTCAGCTGAACTGTGCTGCTCAAAACCTAAAAGCTTAACCAGCCAAAAGCTTCTAGTTTCTGGTCCTCACGCCTTATATACCTTTCTGCTTTCTACCATCACTCCCTGGGATTAAAGGCTCGCTTTCTGGGATTAAAGGCGTGAGTCACCATGCTTGGCTGTATCCTTGAACAGATGGATTTCTGCCTCTGGAATGCTAGGATTAAAGGTGTGAGTGCCACCATTTTCTATCCTTTGTATCTAGTGGCTGTTCTGTCTCTGACCCCAGATAAGTTTATTAGGGTGCACAATATTTTGGAGAACACAATACCACCACACATGAGCCTCAAAATTAGTGCACCTGCAGCTACCTGCACTCAAGGAAAGGATAAGACACTGTGGGAAGGAAGAGCTAAAACAAGCTTCCTGTCTTCTCTAGCCTACAAGTGACTCAAATAGCAAAACTGATAAGTCTTAACTGTATGTTGGATGAGAGTGGGGTGTACGTGCACAGGAATACGTGTACCCACAAAGGCCAGAAGAGGGCACTGGACCCTTGCAGCCAGTGTTGCAGGCAGTTGTGTGCCACCCAAAGTGGGTTCTTAGAAGTAAGCATGGGTCCTGACAGACTAAACCAGGTCCTGGCAATTTTAGGGGGTGGGAAGGGGGGGGGGGTCTTTTCTTTTCCCAGTGCCAAAGCTCAAAGCCAGGCTTCACATATGTTAGGCAAGTGCTCTACTTCTGAGCTATCTCCCCAAAACGTACCTTGTAATAGGTAATGTTAGAAATGGTACAGAATCCACAAAAGACTAGAGATGCTAGTGTGGAAGTGAGCTGCCCATCTCAGCCCTGGGCTGCAGCACCAGTTTCTCCTTTCAAAGCTAAGCTCTGTTACACTGCAGTGAGCATTCTTCCAGAGATATTCTGGGCATTTATAAATATATACAAAAAAATTTTCACATAAATCCCTATGCCTCAATGTTTTAACATTCATAATGATGTTAATAATAATCTCATACGTTTGTTTATGGAAGTCAACTCATATTTCTTTATACATGAATCTTTATACAAAGCAAATAACCCACTCATGTAAATCTACATCATTTTTCATTCTGTACAAATATCCCTGAAAGCATAGCTTTCATGCACATCTACACTTTTAGAGTAGAAATCTAAGGAAACGCAGATATTACTATATTGTTCTCCATGCAGACTGTCAATTTAGAAGTAAAAAACGTGAGTTATATCCTAGTTTATTTCTCTACTGCTATGATCAAATATTGACCAAAACCAACTTACGGAAGGAAAGGATTTATCTCATCATATATATTTATTATTTATATTATTATCTCATCATTTGTATTTCCAGGCAACAGTTCATCACTGAGGGAAAGTCTGGCAGGACTCAAACAGGTCAGAAACCTGGAAGCAGAGGCTGGAGCAGATATCAGAGAGGAGTGCTGCTTACTGGCTGCTCTTCCTGGTTTCTCTGTCTTAAACAACCTAGGACCATCTGCCTAGGGGTAGCCCCACCCACAGTGGGCTGGGCCATTACACATCAATCATTAATCAAGAAAACACCCCCACAGACTTGTCTACAGGACACTCTGATAGAATCAATTCCTCATATGAGGTTCCCTCTTCCTAAATGATTCTAGCTTGTATCAAGTTGACGGAAACGCTAACTAGTTCAAGCTACTAGTAACCATTAGGCAATATCTTGTTAGAGAATATTCTCACCACAAAGCATTGCCATTGCCTCGGATAGTTACCAACTCATTATTATTTATGTTCAAAAGAATTTTGAAGCAACAAAATTCCTTCCACTTAAAAGTAATAATAACAAATACAATAAGTAAAAGGCTCACTTTACTGGTAGAAAAAAAAGTATCTCCTTGCCCTGCCTTGAATGTTTAGAAGGTTGAAATCATCTGTATCAGAAGCCTGGAAACATGAGGATATTGAACAACAAATACAAGAGAAAACATCTCTAAAGAGAGCATTCTGTGCTCAGTGATTTCTGACTGTACATCAACAGAGGTCATGGGCATTTTAGCGGTAGAGAAAAGTGGGGGTCAAAGTGCAAGGACAGTGACCTCCTGTTGGCATTGATAATAGGCAGTCTACTCATTTGTCGGCAATTCAACCAAGTGCTTACACAAGACATACCCACTCACCTTATCAGATCTGAGAAGGAATATAATAGTCTTCTTGGGCACTTAGCCTGTCCACCATTTCTGCCACCAAAACTGCTGCCCTTCCTGGGCTCTCTAAGGGCTCCTCACTGTACCTAGGTGTCCACGTTAGAAACTAGGACATCCCCATCCTTACCAAAGTTGCACCCTGAATTAAAGGGGGGAGGGGTATTTTTCTTCCTCTCTTTCTTCTTTTCTATTGATGAGCATAACTTTGCTTCCTCTCTTTATCCTGCTCCAAATCTTTATGACTAATTGTGGAATGCGTTAGATGTACCAGCCACTTCCCCTGTGCTCTCCCTATTCCAGGTTCCAGGAAAGGTCCCAATTAAAAGATAATTGTCAGAAAAGTATAGAGCAGTTACTGGCCGTAATGGAAGCAGGAATCAAGTTTCTTGGATGTATAGGTCAGGATTCTTGGGGATGCCTGGATTAAGACATTCACAGTCCATGTTTCAGAACTGGCCACTTTTCAAAACTAATGAACCTCCCTGACACCCACCTGCTGAACTCTGGGATACATTCTCACAAACGATACCTTGCATCTTCTCTCATAGCACCAAGCAAGATTAACAGTTGTGTACCATTGATCTTCCAATATCTGGCTTGTTGCTCAGGAAAGCTTTTTCTTCTCCTAACAGTCTGTTAAGTGACTGGATCCCTCAAACAAGAGCAGGACCGGACCTTCAGTCACTGCATTACTTCTTAATCCGTCACACCAGGAGTGCTGGGCCTATCTCTGAAATAGCTCATGTATTGTCTACGTCTCTGCATCTATCTCGCCACTAACCTACTTACTCAATGCCTCCACTTCCCTACCTAAAGTCACCATGAAATTTGGGGTTGATGCCGGGCGGTGGTGGCGCACGCCTTTAATCCCAGCACTCGGGAGGCAGAGCCAGGCAGATCTCTGTGAGTTTGATGTCAGCCTGGACTACCAAGTGAGTCCCAGGAAAGGCGCAAAGCTACACAGAGAAACCCTGTCTCAAAAAAAAAAAAAAAAAAAAAAAAAAAAGGGATTGATTATCGCCCAGACCTTTCTGCCTCTAGTTTGCTCTTCTTTGGCCCAATCTCTGCAATAAAGCCTGTTGTCTTTGTAGAGTGAATAAGTGAGAAAGTCAGTCTCACTGGAAACCCACCCAGTGGCTCCCCTTTGTCTTGGGGGTATTGGAATCCTTCACTGTTCACATGTCACTCACCGCCAACTACATCCTGGGTATTCTTCTCCATGCCTCAACCTCCACATTTCACATCCACTGAACAACTCACAGGCCCCTAAGTTTTCCTCCAGGAGTTCTCTTCAGGCTGTTCTCACTGTAGGCTACTCTCCACTCCTTTGCTGTCTAGAATGAAAATCTGGATCAAATTCTCCTTCTGTGTGCCCTCTGAGCCTCTGGACTCCCACTATACACTGCTCCATTATGACCTATGTAAACCCTCTGCACTCTGCCCACCTGCCAACACTGCAGCCCCCTTCGTGCCTACGAGACTGTGTGTAAGCACTTAGTACTGCTTTCCATCCTGCAAAACAAAGGTACAACATGGAAGGAAAGAAAACGTATTATAGCCATATACGTGTATGAAAATATGGGGAGTAGCCAGATAATCTGTTGCTAGTTCCTCTAAACATCTGGCCAGGGATTTCTCTGAGGAGATCACAGGATTGTTCCCTTGGGACATAATTTTGGGAAATTCTTCTCCTAGGAGATTTTCAATAAAGGATACTCCTTGCCTAAACGTTTTTCCCCCCCATCATGTTAAGATTTTTAACCTTAGTCTTTGGGTGTTATTTTAAAATAGAAAAACAAAGGTTTTTTTCATCTCAATCTTTAAATGTTTTTAGAGCCATTAATGCGCTGTTTCATTTGGTTTTACTTGTGGGGCTTTTGTTTCATTGTGTTTTCTCTCCCTTCTATCCTGGCCACCCTTCTGTTTGTTTTTGTTCCAATGTTGGGGTTAAACCCAGAGCTTCATTTACGCTGACTTAACTCTACCACTGGGCTGCTGGGGCCCTGAGATTTTCCATTAAAGTGTGTTCAAACATGAGGATCTGAATTCAAATATCTAGAAGCCACACAAAAGCTGAGGGTGGCGAGGCCTAGATCTGTAACCCCAGCACTGAAGGATACAAAAGAGACAGGGGTAACCCCAGAACTCACTAGCCAGCCAGTCTAGGTAAATCACTGAGCTCCAGGTTTGTGAGAGACCCTGTCTCAAAAGATAAAGTAGAGAGCAATACAGGAAGACATCTGACATTAACTTCTGGCTTCTGAGCAACTCATCACACACACACAAATACACACATGTGCACACACAAATGTGTGTATACATATATGCCACATACAATAATAAGTAGATACAGTATCTGGAAAACCTTTACTATTTTAATATCAAATTTCCCATATTCAGAATAACTCATTCTCCTAAAATTCTATGAGGAAAAAGATGTTGTGTGAGAAGGAGGGTGGTCCAGGAAGTGAAGCCTCAGCAGTCGGTCAGTCAGTAGGAGAGCAAGAATGCTGTGACTAACAGAGGTTGGCAGGCATGAAGTATTTGCTAGGCCCAAATTTCCCGACTTCTGTTTGTTGCTGTTGCTGTGGTGTTCAAAGCTCCGGTGTTGCTCTGTGGGGGCTGACCGTACTCGGGGCCACTCAGGAAGGAAAGAGGGCACCGCCACCACACGGCACCTCCCTCTAAGAGTCACCCAGCAGCAAACCACGTGGCAGCCTCTATTTTCCCCAGGGCTTTAGTTCTTAGGATGTTCCTTCTTTGTTTGATTTCTTGAGACATTGGAAGATGAGGAGAAATACAATCCATCATAAGGAAGAGACTTTGACTCAAAAGGGCAGCTACAAAAGAGGGATTAAACAAAAAGAACAGCAAACTTCCTACTCCAGAACGTGTTACTCAGATGCTCATAACATCTTGTGATTTGTATCATAAAGAGGGACATTTCACTCTAGCTGCCACCAAGCCTAAGCCCAAACTATGCAAATTAAAATAATGTAAAGGAACCCACCATCATTGTCTACAGTTGGAGAACAGAGCTGACAAACAGGAATTCCAGTACCTCCTAGAAGTTCTCAGACACCCGCTCCACCACAGACCTGCCCTTCTGCTGAACCGAGGGACCCAGACAACAACTGCACACCCCTAGCACGAGGGCGGTGAAGGGCTCCTTCAGGGCTCCTGGTCCTTCCGCCACCAACTCTGCTCTTCAGCTAGATGTTTGCTAAACCTAAGTGGCAGCCAGCAAAACATAACTTCTGTCTGTAATGTCTCCAAGATAAGAGCTGCTTCTGAGGAATGCTTTCCCTCATAGCTGGAGTGGCCGCAAGGAACTTGAGCAAGCCAAATATGGGCTCATTTAGCCTACCTCTGTGTTCCCTGCAAGAACAGGAATCCAGTTTGCAAGTGTCTTGTGTCAGTTTGCTTTGTCTGAAGCTGTCCTTGACAACCTCACTAATTTTAGAGACATGTTTAATTGCAAGGTTTTGACCCCTCGAGCCAAACACATCTGTGCTCTCCGGCAGCCCCATCCATTGGGAGGCTGAGAAAGGAGAACCATTTGGGGCCAAGAATTCAAGAATTGCCAGGGCAGAATATAGAAACGTTGTCTTTAATTTTTTTTTTCTTTGCTGGGTGGTGGTGGTGCACACCTTTAATTCCAGCACTCGGGAGGCAGAGGCAGACAGATCTCTGTGAGCTACAAAGTGAGTTCCAGGACAGCCAGAGCTACAAAGAGAAACCCTGTCTCGAAAATAAACAAACAAACAAACAAAAACTGTTTAACATCTTCTCTCCACATTGAAAAATACCTCCTTACTTGGTCTTGGAGTCAAACAGGAAACCTGGCTGCTTAGAAGGCCCAGTTTATCTAGCACAGATAAGGTCAAAGATTGAGGTTTGCTTTCTTGTGTTTTGTTTGGGAATCCTTGTGAAGCACAGGCTGACCATAAAGACAAAGGCTGGAAAGGATTAATGGATACAAGCCAAGTGTCTGTGAAGTGCCCTCTAGACTTAGATTCATCTGGGAAGAAAACGGTCTCTCAGAGACGATTACAGGGCTCCGTTTACAAAACTTCTTGGTCCTTAGAGCAATGGAGGATATCTACTTTCTGCAGAAAGAAGAAAGTGCTCTCCACATTCAAAGTCCAGCCCAGTTTGTAAAATAATATTAACAGTGGGGTAAGCATGTATTCTGCCCTCTCCACGCCCTCACCTACACAATGCCAAGTGCTTAAATGTGCCCCAGAGCCCCTGGGGCAATTGTTTATTCTATCAGTGAGATACTAAATCTTACAGAGGGTGAATAATGTGCCCAAGGGACTAACCAGCTTGTAAAAGTAACAGTGAGATCTGCATGTTGGCAGTCTGACCCAGGGTTCGTAAGTGGGCACTCTGACCTAGCATTCATATTTGAGCAGTCTCACTCAGGACTCACATGCAGACTCAGATCCATGCCCTTAGCAACTCAGTGTACCATCTCTTATCTGCAGAATGCATTGCTCATACCAAGCTAAGAGTGGTGGCATACACTTGCACTTTTCACATTCTTGGACATGAGCTTAAACTAGAACCTAAACCCCAGGCAGCTGACCCAAATACCACCCCATACTGACTTCTGATGAAGTTTCCAGGCCATACCCCTGACCAGTCCACTACTGCTGAGGTCTTCTCACTATGAACAATAACCCTCCATTGTTCCTACTTGTCATTATTCTGCCTCTCATTTGTATCCCACATAGGCCTGATGAGTGCAACGTGTGATTTCCTTCCCAAATTACTGTTCCAAAAATACTCTTAGGGGCTAGAGAGATGCCTCAGAGGATAAAGTGTGCAAACATGAGGGTCTCTTTGAGACCCCATGAAAAAGCCACAGCGTGGAGCACAAAGCTCACCAGCCAGCAGTAAGCAGAGGAAGTTTGTCTCAAAATGCAAATTGGAAAGCAAGGCCCAACACCTGAGTTGTCCTCTGACCTCTAAATACCCATAGTGGGACACACACACACACACAGACACACACACACACACACACACACACACACATACAGACACACACACACACACATACACACACACACACACAAACACACGCACATACACACACACACATACACACAAACACATATACACACACAAACACACACACATATACACACACACATACACACACAAACACACACATATACACACATACACATAAATACACACACACAAACACATACACACACACACACAGAGACACACACACAAACACACATACACACATACACAAACACATACACACACACACACACACACACACGCACACACACACACAAACACACACAAACACACACACAAACACACACACATATACACACATACACATAAACACACACACACAAACACATACACACACACAAACACATACACACACACACACACACACACACACACACACACACACACACACACGCACACTATCCTTGGCCCCTAGCTTCAGAAGCCCCATTTGCAGCTGCTGCCTCACTTGTTGATAGTAGCTCTGGGGTTTGTCTCCACGCCAGGTGCTTTTCTGTAATGGTTTGATGAACTCTTTACATCAGAGAACCTCCAGCTCAAGAATGATAGTTGGGGGCTGGAAAGAGGGATGGCTCAGTGGTTATGGGCACTCGTTCTTCCAGAGGAACTGGGGTTAGGTCCCAGCATCCACATGGTGGCTAACAACCATCTGTAACTCCAGTTCCAGGGAATCAGTCTCTCCCTTCTGACCTCCACAAGTACCAGGTACCTACATGACACACACATATACATTCACACAGGCAAAATACTCATATGCATAAACTAAAATAAATCTAAAAAATGAATGAGTTTAACAGCAGTGTTTTAAGGTTTGCAAATTAATTTCTTAAATATTGTTTCACCCCCTGAATCCTGTGAGGCCCCTCATATACAAGCATGAAAAATGCCCAGGAAAGTCCCCTGGGCATGTCCTCTGTGTGAGCCTGAGACCCACAGAGATGACAAGAGGGTTGTGAGCCATTAGGAATTTCAAGTCAGCTTTTCTGTGGATATGAATATGTACCCTTCCAGGAGACAATCTCAAGTGTTGGTTCAAATATAAGTGCCACGGAAAGGACCTAAATACACAGTTTTCCAAAGAAAACACTCAAACAGCCATAAGCACACAAAAGATGCTCAAAATTGTCAGGCTTCAAGGAAATGCAAATCAAAACCAGGAGGTTGCCTATGCATCCACTGTGATGGCCATAGTCAGAAAGTCAGAAAATAAGGAAGGTGCAAAAAAAATAAATAGAACTCTCATAGATTGCTGGTAGGAATATAGAATGGTACAGAGGCTTTAGGAAAGAAGTCTACAGTTTCTCAAAAAGCTAACCTCAGATTTACTGCATCTCCCAACAATGTGACTCCTAAATGTCTACCCAAGAGAAATGAAAACAAATCCACTCAAAATCTTGCACACAAATTTTCATAAGTGCATCTGTGTATGAGCCAAAAAATAGAAGCAACCAAATGTCCATAAGATGACTAATGAAAAACTGATTATTATATACATATATATATATATACATATGCAATGGAATATTGTTTAATAAGACAAAGAGAGGATATTCCTGGATATGCTGCAACATGGATAACCCTGAACACCTCAGGATGAGATAAGCTTGCCACTAAGAACTGTCAGCAGCATGCAACCCTTTATATATGATGCCCAGAACAGGGAAACTTAACAGTGACAGAAAGCAGATCAGAGGATAATATAGATATGGGAGAAGGAGGTAGTAACTAATACCAGTGGGATTCCTTTGGGGAATGGATTCTCAACTCTGGGACTATACTAAAAGACATAAAATTAGACAATTTCAGTGAATTATAAATATACTCTATCTCAATAAAACTGTTGATTTTTTTTTCTTTAAAAATGGAAAGGGCTGGAGAAATGTTTAGAGGGCTGAGTCCTTGCTAAGTATAAAGGCCTAAGTTGAGATTCCCAGAACCCACATAAAAAGTCAGATGTGACTGCTCATACCTATAATGACAGCACTGGTGTGGGGGATGGGGGGTAGGGGGTGTTGAGTACAGAGACAGGCAGATAGATCCCAGAGGTTTGCTGGCTAGCCAGTCTAGTGCCAGGGTTCTACAAGTGCCTAGGTTCCTTGAGGAACCTAATCTCAAAGGTGCAGAAGTAACTATGGAAGACATCTGACATCAAACACTGGTCTCTGTGTGAACAAGAACACCTGTGCACACATGCACAAATTCATACACCAAATACACACACTCATGAACAAACATGTATGCACACATAACTTTTTCTTCAAGATAAAAAAGAATGGAACACAGGCAGAAAGAAAGTCTCACCTCAGAAAACAAACAAAAGCACATAGAAATAAATAACAGCCCACACAGAGACTGCAGATCACAGACGTGTTTCTGTTCAGTCTACACAGTTTAAGAAAAAATTTCGAACCAACTATCAAAATGTAAAAACTGGAAGATTTCCCTTTCAAGAAATAATATGTATTATTTGTATTTTCTTTAATAAGGAAATGAAGGAAAGAAAAATCTGGCAACAGAAAGCTGAAGCTGAGGGGCCGTAGCAAGACAGAGCTTGGTGCAGAAGTCGGTTTCCTGTGGTGCCAGCCATACCTGGGTTCCACTCCATTTGTGATTTCAAGTCCTTCATCTATTGCTTTCAACAGATTCCAATGGAATCTCAGACCCAAATCACAGTCACAATGCTTAGAAAGAGGCGGCCTGTAAAGGGTGGCTGTTTGTTTCATGGGTAAGGCAAGTGAGGTTACTTATGAGTCCAGAGGACACAGAGCCAACAGGAGAACATGGGTTCTTTCCATTGCATTCTTTTCTTCAGTGCTAAAGGCCCTTGTGCATGTCAGGCAAGTGTTCAGACACTGAACTACTGCCCTAGACCTCTCTTTTCTTTACTTCTGTTGCTAGTATTCCCAAATATTTGTCATTGCTATTTCTCTCTCTCTCTCTCTTTTTTTTTTTTTTTTTTTTTTTTTTTGGTTTTTCGAGACAGGGTTTCTCTGTGTAGTTTTGGAGCCTGTCTTGGATCTCACTCTGCAGACCAGGCTGGCCTCGAACTCACAGAGATCTGCCTGCTTCTGCCTCCCAAGTGCTGGGATTAAAGGTGTGCACTACCACCACCAGGCTTCTTGCTATTTCTTAATTCTTATTTAGTCCCAACAGAGAGAACTCTATAAAAAGGTAACATAACATCCATTCTGAAAACAGCACGTGGTTTTCAGACATTATGTTCTAATCATGAGCAAAAAGTTCTGCCTTGCCCCCTAAATTAACTGTGGTTTGCAGGGGCAGCTGGAAGTGGCCCTCTCAAGCCAGATGCCAACATCTCCCAATACTAAGGAGGGTGAAGAATGTCAAACTTAAACACACTAAGCAAAGACCCTTCTCCGAGGTCTCTTAACACATCTGCTACAGAAGGTACTTACTTTTCACCAAGATCTTTGCTTCCCTGGTTGGCTGTTCTGCTTAAGTAAAAAAAGGACCATTCATAAGAAGTTACTAGTCCATAACTGGGCAAGTAAGAAACTATGGTCATCCAATGTCCTAGACTTTTGAGTCTGGCAAAGGAAATTCAATGGAATGTCCACATACAGTTTAAGGATGAGGCAGAAATAAAGAACAATCTAATTCACAAGATTAATCTTACCATTAGAAACCTGGGATATCTGATGCCCATCTGGCATGGGCTCTTTCCAGAAGATCTGGAGCCAGCATGAGGCAGAGAATGATAATACCTTCCTTGGTGAACTAATGAGTTCCCCATGGTGCCAACCATGCCAGGCTTCCACAGGCGACATACCCAAGGTCAGCAGGGGAAATGCAATGCAACCACATATGGGAAGGCACCTTGCTCAGCTTGGAGTACCCTTCTTTCTCGGTCAAAACGGATTGTAGGGAACTGGAGATATGGCTCAGTAGGCAAAGTACTTGCACAAGCACAGGATCTGAGTTTAATCCTTAATACTCACATAAGAAGTCAGACAGTGGTGCATGCTTGTTATCTCAACGCTGGGGAGGTGGAGGCAGGAAGTGTCCTGGGCTCCTAAATTAGCCAGCATAGCCGAGTCAGGCAAACAACAGATCCCAATGGGAGACTCTGTCTCAAAACAAAGTGGACAGTCATCCTGAGGAACAACACCTGATGTTGACCTCTGGCCTCCACATGAATGTCTACACAGATGGACTGTAGGGCTGTGGCAATGGCAAGAAGGAACTGATGGCCAAACCCTGAGAAGGCATCCAACCTCTAAGGCAAATCAAATGATTGCTTCTCACTGCTGGAAACGGATTGCGACACTCTGAAATAGTCTTAGAGTTTTCCTATAGTATCCGTGACCAAGAACCTCTTCCACAGAAAAGCAGAAATGCCAACACTCATCAAGACCAAGGGAAAGAAGTTTCCATGATGGAGTGTGTAATCTTTGTGAGACCCTGAATCAAAAGACATTGAGAAAGAGTAAGAAAGAGTAAGTGTTGGGCTGCCCAAATCAAGGGGAAATTTTCCAGGGTACTCCATTACCACACTTTCCCCACTTCTTTTTTTTTTTTTTTTTTTTTTTTTTTTTTTTTTTTTTGGTTTTTTGAGACAGGGTTTCTCTGTGTAGCTTTGTGCCTTTCCTGGAACTCACTTGGTAGCCCAGGCTGGCCTCGAACTCACAGAGATCCGCCAGCCTCTGCCTCCCGAGTGCTGGGATTAAAGGCGTGCGCCACCACCGCCCGGCTCTTTCCCCACTTCTACCTGAGTTCAGATTACACAATCATATCCAAAGTTTAGAAAAAGAAATCTCATTACATAGTTTACGTGAGCATCATTCTTTGATGTTTGTTTGATTTTGCTACTGGGTCTCACTCTGCAGCTGAAGTTAGCCTCTAACTCAGTATGTAACACAAGCTGGCTTAGATTCATGATCCTCCTGCATCTGCCTCCTAAGTGTTGGGATTATAAGCATGGACCATTATAACTGGTCTGCTTGTATTTGTCATTATGATAAAAGATACATGATACAATATTTACTATCCTGTTTTCTAAGTTTGCAGTTCAGTATGCATACATATATTCACATTGTTATGCAGTCATCTCTGGAACTCCTTCCTCTATGCTCCGAAGCTGGGACTCCAGACCCATGCAGCAGCTCCATCTTTCTGCTCTCCCTTCCCTGGCAATCATCACTCAACATTTCATTTTTATGAATTTGACATTCTTAAATATGTCATAAGTGGAGTCATATATTTGTCATATAACGTCTCCAATTTTCATTCATGTGCCAGCAAATGTCAAAACTTCTGTCCTTTTCAAGACTAAAAGATTCTGTTGCATGTAGGCAAGTGTTGCATTGTTTGCCCATTCAGAAAGTCTACTTCTGTCTCTCAAGGATACAGTTCTGAGGGAGGGTCTGATGGCATACATGCTAACAGTTATTACTGTACAGGGAGGGAAGTAAGGGAGAGACGCTTGACTGTATGACACGTGCACTCCAAGAAAGGGAAAAACAAAACAAGCTAACTGTAGCAGAAGCTAAACTCAATCCCATAGGGTTCATCATCCCTTCTTTATCTCAACAATAAAAGTCCCCTTCATACTACATTCCCAGGTTCTGAGCAAAGGCTCATCACATAGTTGACACTCCACAAACATGGGTTGGTTGAATGAATCTAGAAGAGTGATAATCATAAGGAGAAAATGCTGTATATATGGTGTTGATTTGAGCAAGCACCATATGTATTGATCTGGACTTTTTTCCTAGAAACTATTAACAGCGCAATCTGATTCCTTTTACACAAATGCACAAATTAAAACATGGAGACATATATGTATGGATATATGTATGTATGTATGTGTGTATATATATATATCCTAAATAATTTGTTCCACTCATATAGTTACAAACCCCTCATGAGAAATAAGAAACAGTCAAGCAAATTCTCACAGGTTAAACTCAAATCTAATGAGTTAAATTAGCCAATCCAGATAAATAGCTAATGATATATTGGTTGTGGAGGAATCCAAAGCAAAGAATAAATTAGTGCATCAAAGTCATATGGGAGCCTGAGAGATGGCTCATCAAGTAAAAGTGTATAAAATCAATTGTTGCACAAGCCTGTAACCGAAGAATAATCCACAGGGGAAGGAGAGAACCAACTCGTGAAGCTATCATCTGCTTTCCACATGCCACCATGGCAATCCATATGATTTTATATATATAAAATATAATATATTATTATATATAAATATAATAATATATAATATATTTATATATAAATGTATATGTATATATACATATATTTATGCACACAGGGACAAAGAAACTGAAGAATGCATTTCTCACTGAGTGGTTAAGAGTTGTATAGTTCTCTAGAACAAACTAAACTATCACCATCCCGTGTCTGGCTAGATTTTTCCATGTATTCTATACCTGGGCTTGACTTCAAATCTCAACTCTACTTTCTCCTCAGCTTCGTTTTCTCCCCAAAGGAAGAAGGTTGGGAGAAGAATGATGGCACTTAGGACATTATAGGATTATTGTCAGGATGGAACAGTTAAGCCAGGCCTGGTGGTGTAGGCCTGTTAGCCCAGCTACCGGAGAGGCTGAGTGAGTCCATGGGATTACAAGTTCAAGGCTAGTCTGGGAAACTTAGTGAGCTCCTTCTATGGAAAAAAAAAAAAAAGTATTTAAAAGGATGGGAATGTAGCTTAGTAGTAGAGAGCTTGGGTACTGGAGGCTGTGGGATCAAATCCACACACAGGAGGAAAAGGAATGCTCTTGCAATTTGTCAAATACATTAAACATTATTCTAACGGCACACGGCGTATCATATCCCACTTAATCTTCAAACAGTATTTTCCAGTTGCTTCAAATGCGAGAGCTGAAGCTAATATCTAAGCTCCCAGGGTCACTGGTGGTGATGGAGCGGAGATGCCAACTCAGGCTGCCTGAGAAGACAACAGAGAATGTGCTCTTACCAGCCAGGCCAGGCTGAAAAGAGCCAACGTGTGGCAAGCCTGAACTATGCCTGTAACACAACAGGCACGATAAGTGATATAATTTCTCACACAATGTATGGAAGTAAAGAAAAACCTGTAGAGATGATAGGCAGCTTGTGCCCCAGCAGTCTTAGAGGACACCCAGACACAGCACTCTGTTTTCCTCTAAAGCGCTGGACTGGGCGCTGTCACTCTCCACGACCTCGGAACTTCGATCGCGCGCAGGGGTCCCCCTCAGGGGCAGTAGACAGGGGCCAAGGCGGACAGCCTCAGGCCCAACTTTTACCTTGACCTGCATTCTCACCGCCACAGGAGCCCAAGCAACAGCGGATTCTTCCGGGACCGGACACCTCACCAGACTCGATTCCTCCAGGACTCCGTAGACCCGGACTCACACACGCGCCCGGCCGCCGGGACCCCGGGTTCGGTTTCCGCTCGGCCACGACCCAGCTCTGGCCGGGTCCCAACTCCGGGAGGAAAGGCTGCGGGTCCTGCCCTTCGGGAGGGTCCACGAGGTTGCCAAAACTTCAGCTATGATAATCATCTTCGGGTGGAGACTAGAGGACTTGAAAGCTAGCATTTCGCAAATCCTACCTATTCTAGATCGCAGTTAGATACGCGTGCGCCTGGCTCCACCCACAGCCACCTGGGGCCCCGGGCCTGACCCGTGCAATACCAGAGAGCGCTCCGCTGCCTTTCCGCTTTCATCCTAGATTTTCCAAACTAGCTACCAAAACCTTGTCTGAGGACTGTGGAGTCAGAAAATCTGGGCTCCACCTTCACGGGGACACTGTGAAGTTATCACAATACCTTTTGGGTTCTGTTACCTCCTGTGTAGGAAAGAGAAGACTCCAAAGAAGTAGTCCGAGAATCGGGTGGGATGGTCACGGTCATCAGACAGATTTTAGATTCTTGGGTTAGAGTTGTATGTGAGTTTAGGTTCTCGATGTTCTTAAACACCGATGAGTTGCTGAGCATGACAAAAGGCCCTTAAGAAAACTCACCTTTCTCACAGAGGTTACACTGAACAAAGACAGTTACCTTGTTTGATTTATGAAGTCTTATACAAATGCTTTTTTGTGACTTCTGTTATGGGGACCCAGGGGTGGGGAGTAGAGGGGGGCGAGGGGTGGACCTCTGACCACACAGTCTTGTCTAGCTAGGGCTGTGGTCAGTGACTCAAGATATATGTATCTCTCTGTGTTGGAAGAGGTGACACATGGGAGAAATGATGCTCAGCAGATTACAAATACTATAATGAACAATACTAGGCATTTATCTTGGACAGGTGACTTTAAATTAGTGACACCTACTATTAAGTCCAGTCCAAAGTTTTGCCTGGTGAGCTCACATCTGCAGTCACAGTTAATAAAACTTGTTCCCTCGTTTCTCAGTGTGGTTTTAAAGGTCATCTCCTTGTTTGTTAGTAAGTTTGTATATTTGTTTTGTCTCTTAAAAAATGAGAAGTCCTTTTCTCTTGGTTTACCTCCTCCAATTGTTAATGGTCTGTAGACATCTTATGAGGCAAGCCGGAGCCTCCATCCAGACTTGTGTCCTCCGTAGGTCATTTCTGTTAGCTCTCTTCATAGCCCTAAGGACTGGGAACCAGAAATCTACAGACTCATCCAAATGACTAAGCATTTGGGATGGAACCTGCTAACACCTCTCAGTGCCCTGGGACTGTGATCTTCTACTTTAATCTCTCCGGCAATTGCGCATGTTAGGGTGGTCACACGTGCTTTTCAGATCAAGCTTCAAGACACTTGGAGCCCAAGGTGACCCCTAAATGCTTTGACCATCTAAATGTGCTGGTTTACAGGACGCTTTGGTTCCAAGCTGTTTCAAAAATACTGGAGGCATTGGAATAAGTGTGTTACCAAACCCAGTGCGGCTGCTCACTGTACAGCTGGCCAGTTATGCCCAGAGACAAGGTGTTAAGACCAGGAAGGTGACTTGATTAGAAGAACCGGCTCAGCCAGACGTTGGAGGACACCAGTCTCAAAAAACCATCTTTCAGGAAAGCTGACTGAGGAGTGTCTTCTAGGAGCCTTTAGTGGGTGTTTCCAGGCTATTGAGGACCTCCAGGGATACGGAGTGAGAGCAAAGGATGCACATCAGACTGGAAGGCCTAGTCACAGACGAGCTCCTCTGCTCTGTGAATCTCAAAAACAATGGCCATTATTCCTTGGGGCTACTCGTGCCACTGACTGACTAAGAGGCTGCCTGAAGTCCTCTTGTTGTCCATCACAGTCATGATAATGGAAAAAACGTATTATTCCACATGAATCATTGCACAGTCACTAGGAATATTTTCTTTTTTTCTTTTTTTCTTTTTTTTTTTTTTTTTTTTTTTGATTTTCGAGACAGGGTTTCTCTGTGTAGCTTTGCGCCTTTTCCTGGAACTCACTTGGTAGCCCAGGCTGGCCTCAAACTCATAGAGATCCGCCTGGCTCTGCCTCCCGGGTGCTGGGATTAAAGGCGTGGGCCACCACCGCCCGGCCTGGAATATTTTCAAAGCTGGGCTTCACTTGGCAGATCCTCAGACCCTCCCCTAGGACTTCCAAGGTAGAGCCCAGGCATCTCTTTCATAGTTCCCTCAATTTGTTGAAAAGATTGTCTATAAAACTATCCTGGCCACAAACATATCTCTAGCTGGGAAGCTTAAATTTCAGAACATTCATTACTTGTCTAGGGTGGGCTGATTCAGACTGACAAATAGTCCCCCAAACACAGACTGTTTGACAGACCATGCTGGATGCCAGAAAAGTCAAAGGTGAGTAAGATACTGTGCAGCCTTCAAAGAGCTCAAGTTTACTGGAGGGTGAACAATCAAAACCGAAAGCACACCTGGAGCACCATCCACACGCCTCAGCAACATCAAGGGCTTCTCTTCTCCTCCGTTGACCACACCCTGCCCTCTCCTTCTTCCTCCGTCCATCCTTCTCTTAGGTTTTCTTCTCTTTTGTCTGGTCTCTCCTTTTACCCAGAGTTTTCTAAGTTTCAAGCCTTCTAATGTGCAGGTGCACATGGGGAGTTCTGCTGTCTGAGCTAACAGCTCATAAGCTAGGGCTTCAACATTAAAAGTCAAGTTAGTGAGTGGAGTTGAACAGCTGATATCTTTTCACTGGGAAGGGTGGTGTCCCAACCATGCTTTCTTTTCTTAACAAGCCCCAAATAATCAAGAACATTAAGGGATAATTTCTAATATTCATATTCAACTCTGAAGGAGAACGGTTGCAGGCTTGGATTTGAATTTGGTTTTGGTTTCATTTCCTTTCCATGGAAGGATTGTTAGAAATTTTCCAAAGTAATACCTCGGATTCTTTTAGGACTGAGGGAAATGAGTGACTCTTTTTCTTCACACCAAGAAGAAAAGGCGCCATGTGTGGGAGCGGTCCTGCCCAGTTCGCTGCCATGCCTGGCTTACGATTCTCACACTGAGTCATCACTCTTGCTTTCAGAAGCACAGAGAACATAAAAAAAAGTACAGTGCCATTCTGAAAGGTAATATACTCCAACCGCCACAAGCCCAGCTACAATTACAATAAGCAATTGTACAACTGGGGGAAATGTAGAATTACTGGTTATTAAGGGGATCAGAGAAGGTGTGGCGGCTTACACCTGCAATCCAAGCACATCAGAGGCTGAGGCAGGAAGGTTTCTGGGTGTTTACGGCCAGGTTAGGTTTACAGAACAAAACCTTGTCTCAAAAAATGCCTCCATAAGATCATGCTGTGAGCAGGCATGCCTGTAGGGCATTTTCTTAATTAGTGATAGAGAAGGGAGAGAAAGCCCAGACCATTGTGGGTGGGGACATCCTGGGCTGGTAGTCCTGGGTTCTATAAGAAAGCAGGCTGACAGATAGGGTCCCAACACCGAGAGGGAAACTGTACTTGAGGCCTCATCCCTAATCCAAAAGCTATCTCCAGTTGACAACCACTCACAAAGGAAAACATAGTTTCTTCCAGTAAAGTCTCATTGGATGTGTTAAACCACACTGAAGGCAGGCCCCATGCCCAGCAGTAGACAGCCAACACAAAACGATCTCAGTGGTGTTTTTGGAGATGTTTTGTCTCACAATGCTTTGCTAGGGTGTTCTTTTTTTTTAAACCTTACCAGTCTTTTGGTTATTTATTATGGTTTCCGATTTTGTGTTTCTATGGTGTGTGTGTGTATGTGTGTGTGTATGAGCACGCACGTGTGTGTTTCTCATGCTTTTTCTTTTTTTTATTCTGTTTGTCTGTTTTGTTTTATACTGATGGTTTATTAGCCTGTTTGTTTTCTAAAGAAAGAGAAAAAGATATGGAGTTGGATGAGTGGGTAGTGGGGGTGGTCTGGGAGGAGACAAGGGAAGAGAAACCATGATTAAAATATATTATATTAAAAAATGTATTTTCAATTTAAAAAAAGCATGCTGAGAAAGCCATGAGGAAGAAGCCTTAAGAAGCACCCCCTCCACAGCCTCTGCATCAGCTCCTGCCTCTGGGTTCCTTCCCTGTTTGAGTTCCTGCCCTCACTGCTTTCAATGATTGATCAGCTGTTATTTGGGAGTATGGATGAAATAAACCCTTTCCTCCCCAAGTAGCTTTTGGTAATAGTGTTTCATCACAGCAACAGAAACCCTGACTAA
Organism: Peromyscus eremicus; assembly: GCF_949786415.1. Taxonomy (NCBI): domain Eukaryota; kingdom Metazoa; phylum Chordata; class Mammalia; order Rodentia; family Cricetidae; genus Peromyscus; species Peromyscus eremicus. The sequence goes on from NC_081416.1 coordinate 43,148,091, forward strand.
AACAATCTTCCTGCTCAAACTCAAAGTGAAGATCAATTCCATCCATTCATTCTCTGAAACTGTTGCAACCCCAAATTCCTGTAGAAAGGAAACACTGTATTTTTTTCACTTGCTGAATAACACTTATCCCGTGTGCTCCAACACTGTCTAATAGCCAGGAAGACAGACACTTTCTCCTCCCACATAAACAGAGGCTAGAATATTCTTAATTGGGGATGAGGGACTTTAGCAGTCTATGCAAGGCACATCCCTTTTCATCACAGTTCCAATCCTTGGACTTCATACTTTGAAAATCTACCAAAGCCAGGCAGGATGGCATACAGTGATCATCCCAGCATTTGGGAAGCTAAGGTAGAAATATTGTCTCAAGTGTGAGGACCAGAGTTTAAGTCCTCAATACCCATGTAAATGCTAGGGAGTTATGGCAGGCCACTCCCCCAAGAGTCGAGACAGAGATTTCCTAGGGGAAGATGGCCAGCTAGACTAGCTAAAACATCAAGCTCTGCATTCAAGTGAGAAACCCTGCTTCAATACATAAGATGGAGAGTGAAAAGGAAGGCACTGAACATCAACTTCTGTCCTCCATATCCACATGCACACACATGCAAACACACACACACACACACACACACACACACTTTTTATTTCAAAAAGAAGAAAAAAATTGTTCTTTTTTTTTTCAGTGCTAAGGATTAGACTAAGGACCTTGCCCTTGCTATGCAAGTATTCTACCACTGAACTACTAGTTGCATTTTTATTTAAATATATATTATATGTAAATTAAAATGTTAGAATTTGTGTTAGAATACAGAGCAATAAAAAAAGAAAACTTTGGACACAAGAATGTAATGACAGGAAACACACAAAGAGCACCAGGGAGAAGACAGCTTGAGCAGATTGTCCCTCACAACCTTCAGAGGCACCAACCTCACTGACACTTGATCTCCAAGTTCTAGCTTCTGGAAATGCAAGGCAATGAAATAATGTACACTGTCAAAGTTGCCAGTTAGGGCACTGAACTGATTAGCACACTTCTCTACCAGTTAGACTCAGAAGTTCTCCTGACTCTACCTGACTAGGGGAGCCAAAGCCCAGTATATGTATGCCTCAAGTGTAAACATTATTTACACCCTCCTTTACCCATAAAAGTGTCTGTGTTTGCATAGCCACTTTACCTTCCAGGCCAACCCACAACCCTTCCTGTAAGACTACAGCCACAAGGCTCTTCCAATCACTTTGATGTCTCTAAATATGCCAGAACTCCCTTGGCACAATGACAAACAGGATATTCATTTGAAAACTTTCAACTGGTTTTGTTTGGACTAGTTTTAAGCTCCATAAAGATAGGAACTCCTTCCCTCACTCAGCATTTACAGTTCTCCTGATCACGCTGAACCCAGGGTATCACACATGCTAAGCAGGTATTCTAATACACTGCTGCTCCCTAGCCAACCTCTACTCTTTAATAAAGGATATAAAGGATCATACTTCCTTAAAATTACCCTCTCCTAGTGGGGTAGTGGTAGTGTATGCCTTCAATCCTAGCACTTGGGAGGCAGAGGCAGGAGGATCTCTGTGCCAACCTGGTCTACAGATTGAGTTCCAGAACAGCCATAGCTATTACACAGAGAAGCCCATCTCGAAAAATACCAAAAAGAAAAGAAAAAAAAAAGAAAAGAAAAGAAAAGAAAAGAAAAGAAAGAAAGAAAGAAAAGAAAAGAAAAGAACCCTCTGCCACTTTAAATGGTATTTGAAAATAGGTATAACTTATGAAGTGTGTCAGCTTTCACTGTTGTGACTAAATGCCCAAGCAAAGTAAAAAGCAAATGTTTATTCTAACTCATGGTGGCAGAGGGTTCATTCCATGGTCCCTTGGCCCCATGTAGTCAAACAGAAAGAACATCATGGTATGTGGTAAAGGTTTTTCATCTCATCCAGACAGGAAGCAGAACATGAGCATGACAGGAAGGGGCCAGGAATAATATACACCCCAAGAACCCATCCTGAGTGACCTACTTCTCCCAGTCAAGTTCTACCTTCCCAAGTTTGTTTGTTTGTTTGTTTGTTTTTCGAGACAGGGTTTCTCTGCGTACCTTTGGTGCCTTTACTGGATCTCGCTCTGTAGACCAGGCTGGCCTCAAACTCACAAAGATCTGCCGGCCTCTGCCTGCCGGGATTAAAGGCGTGCACCACCACCGCCCGGCTCTACCTTCCCAACTTTCTAACACCTCCCAAAATACCGCTGTTATCCAGTAAGCAACCTTGTATAATACATGAGTAATTTTTAAGGAGAGTCTTCATATCCAAATCACAATACTAAGTCATAGTCTGTAGGACTTTACAGATTTTTCCTTAAGCAAAAAGCTCTAAGAACAATCAAGCTAATCTATTTTGGAGTGGCATCACAATGCTAACTCAAGCATGAGTATACAGAGAGAAATGGAACACATTGCATGCATGTTGGTATTAGGTGTCCCTAATGCATTTGACAAAGTTGAAGCAGCATAATAAAAATAAAAGCAACAAAAGGAGATTGTTACTGAAACAAAGCGAGTCCCTGTCCAGACACAGGTGGTGAAACATGCTTATATGGGCTGAACACTATCAAAATTGCCTGGCATGCAGGTTCATATAGCCTTGCCGTCCCACCCAGGCCAGCACGGACAGGACTAGGAAACCTAGTCACTGATGTGTGAGACTCTGATGGGAAAAGCAAAAACTATTATCAGGATCATCAATCTGATTTCAAGGTCAGAGCCACCCAGGAAAACAAAGTCATTTCAGAAGGACACTACTCAGTGCTGCCTGGATACTTGCCCTTCGTTCTCCCCTGTCCAGGAGGATGAACATTTGATGACACCAAGTTCAGCTCCCACACTAGAAGAGCTGACTCTTTGTCAGCACTCCCTAATGTAAATGTGAAGTTCTCCAGTGGTGACGCCCACCGGAAACTGGCTGATTTTCTCTACTCAGGCAGAACCCCACCTGCAGGGCAGCTTCAAATCCCACTGAGGAAGACAAGGCAAAGATAGTAAGAGCTCTTCCTCCACATAGATACTGCTTCTTGGTTAAATTCTAAATCACGTGTGTGCCTGCAGCCCTCAAAACCCTCTCGTGTATGTTTGTAAGTATGTATGTGTAGACCTAGAAGCCTCCTCACCTCTGCCTCAGAGGAGTCCAGGGCTCCACAGTCTACCTCCTTTCCCCAAGACAGTGCTGAGAATTCTCCAAACAGTTGCACCTCTTTCAGCACAGAAGAACTCTGTTCTTTTCACTAACAAAAGCCATACACCTTAACTGTAGACAGGAGGAAATCCAAAGGGTGCAGGAAAAAGAACGGATGGAGGGAAAGGAAGCGATGCTGGGAGAATGAGTTACTGGCAATTCTGACTATGTAACACAGCAGAGTCCCTAGCTAAAATCCATCTTTCCCTTAACTCGCAAAAAAAAAAAAAAAAAAAAAAAAGCGTGCTTCTTTGCCAACCGCGTTACTACGATTGTGTGCATAACACACAAATGCTGCCTTGCAGTGCCGACTGCATAGGTATGCAGACAGAGCAAGAAACTTAGAACCTGGGAGCCAGTCTGTGCAGAGGAACTGTTCGAACCCAGGTCCATATGACTTATTTACAAAGTAGCTGTCCTGGTTTGCTTTCTGTTGCTCTGATAATCACGACCAAAGACACCTCGGGGAGAAAAAAGTGTATCTGGCTTCCTGAGCATAGTCCATCCCTGAGGAATTCAGGGCAGAAGTTCAAGCAGGAACTTGGAGCAGAGATCAGGCAGGAACACTGCTTACTGGCTTGCTTCCTGTTGCTTATTCAGCTGACTTTTTCTGACACTACTCAGGACCATATACCGCCCACAGTGAGCGGGACCTTCTTACATCAGTCATTATTCAAGAAAATGCCCCACAAACTTCCTACAGGCCAACTTGACGGAGGAGGCGACTTTTCAACTGAGGCTCCCTCTTCCCCCCCTGACCCTCGCTGGTGTCAAGTTGACAAAAACCAAAGAGCACACCAGCTTACGTGGCTGCCGGTGGGGGTGGGAGTGGGGGGGGGGGGTTGACCTGTTTCTGGGAGGAGTTTAGCGCACTGAAATAAGAGAACAGAAATGTTAGTGTGAATGAAGTCTGTGACAGGAGGCAGCAAGTTATCGCCTAGGGGAGCGAGGCAAGGGTCAGTTTACATAGGCTTATGTGGAATGTTTACAAGGCAGAGGACCCAGAAAGAGACTGACTTCTCAGACGGTCCAGCTTATCCAGCAGTGTTGGCCACAGTGTTTGGTGGGTCCGTCCTCTTTGAACTCATTGACGAAAACCGGCCTCCACACTAGACTGCTACCCTAAGGCTAGGAACAACTGGAAAAGGTCTTTGTGTGGTCTAAACGTTGATTAGCTCTTTTAAATATTGGTCTATAGATGCTCCCAACAGAGAAACCTGTAAGAAAGGTCTATGGGATCTCTCTCTGCACTATGTTTTTTGCTAGTTTCTGTGAATCTGTAATTATTTCAAAAAAAGGGGTGGGGGTGGGGGGAGGGGGAAAGCTCCAGAACTTTCTGCAGCTCCAGCGCCTCACATCCAGAACCAAATCGCTTTCTGACCACTTTTATTTCCTGTCTTTTCACATAATTTCCACTCTCATCATGCCTAGTCTCTGTGCCACACTGCTTAGTGTGCGGCGTATTTACTGTGTCGTTAGCTCATGAGCCTGCCTGTCTCTTCTACAGCGTGACTCACACAGAAATACGTATTACTGCTTACTAGCTGTGTCACACACAGAGATATCTTGACCCTCCCAAAGTTCTCTGTGTTTGTGTCTCCTTCCTTCATACTCGGAACACTGAACACTTTGAACTCCGTAGAAAGTTTGCAACAACTACTCCAGTGACGGAGAATCAGAAATATTAAAAGAGGTTAAGAGAGAGTTAAAACATTAGAATTAAAATATATACATGTATATACATAATATAATATAATATAATATAATATAATATAATATAATATAATATAATATAATTTGGTATCCAGAAAACATTTACTAGCCCAGGATTATAGTTTAAAAGCTATAGAAGCCTCCTTAATCCTTCTTATTACCATGAGCAAGTTTGTTATCAACCAAAAAGCACAAAGGTTAGTCACCACTGTGTTGTTTTAACATTTGGCATAAAAATATATATCCAAGAGTTCATTGAGAGAAATGCTGAATAGTTCTAACTCCAGAATCCACCCTTCCCCCAAATGCAAAAAGTAAGTAGATTTGATTAAACTGAAACGGACAGGGGAAAGGACAAGTTATAATTCATACGTTATGAAGAACATAGTCCTTCAAAATCTGTGAGCAAAATTCCCACGTTTACTGACTGCATGGAGTATGTTCTCAGCACAGGTCCCTGCTTATTTAAGCTGGTGTTTACAGAGTAAAGACTACAGGTTGTAGGGTAGAGTTAAGAACGTCCTAGTTTTCGTCCAGTTTGTCCTGTTGCTCATACAGAAAAAAAAAAAAATACAAAATATTTAGTGAAATTAGCAAAGAACAGAAGTTGCATATCCACTCATTTTAAAATAAGACAATATTATTCACTTAATATTTTACTGCATTTGTGTATCTTCAGGGATGTTGTTTTTGTCTTTTTAGTATGAAAAAAACATACACAGAAAGCAATTACCCTAGGGAAGTGTTTCCAGGTGAACATGCTTATAACTATGTCCTGGTGAAGAACAAAATTTTGCTAGAAACCAGCAAGCAGCTTCTCAGAATGTCATACCCCAAGCACAGCACTATCTCCTGCTCCAAGTGACCACAACTTGGCTTCACTATTTCACTAATAATTGTTTCTGTCAGTTACCTGGCTTTTATAATGCCCTTGCTTTTTTTGTTTGTTTGTTCTGTTTTTAAGACAGAGTCTCTCTATGTCTCCCCGGCTGTCCTAGAACTCACTATGTAGACCAGGCTGGCCTTGAACTCAGAAATCCATCTTCATCTGACTCCTGATTGCTGGGAATTAAAGCCACATCTGACTCTTTGCATTTCTTTTTTATTTTTTTCAGCCAAATACATATCCCTAGATTCTATAGTATTCTTGCCCGTTTTTGTAAAAGTGGTCTTTTGCATCTCCTTTTTTCAAGCTGAATTTTCCTATTGTATTAGTTATTTGTCATTAAAAACTGTAAACATTTTCTGTGGACTTATCTATGTGCAAAAAAGTCCCATTTTAAATTTAGGTTTGTTCTTAGACAATTTCCAGCACGTTTATAGTGCATTCTGATTACTCTCACCTCTACCTTCCCTTATCTCCTCCCCACCTTTATCAATTGCCTTCTCACCTCTCCAGACACCATGCAAGTCCCTTTCCTGTATTCATGTCTTTTTGTTTTGCTGGATTATTACGGGTTCAGAGGTATTTATTGGAACCTCATGGGCTCTCCAGTGGGTACACAACTAAAGGCAATGACCCCCCTTCTGCCAGAATCTATCAGTATTCAATAGTTCAGCAGTGAAGGCATGTGTGTGCCTGCCACACACACACACACACACACACACACACACACACACACACACAGAGAGAGAGAGAGAGAGAGAGAGACAGACAGACAGACAGACAGACAGACAGACAGAGAGACAGAGAGACAGAGAGAGAGATTAAAAAAAAGAAAGCCCCAACACAGAGCCCATCATTCCCCTGACATATAGAAGAAAAGGGATTCTAAAGTTAGCAGTCAAAAGCTTCTTGGAGAGAAACATTGTGCTTGCTGTGTCTGGAAGCCACTTCATGCTCCTCACCAACCAAATCAACCTTTAAATGTCCTTCTGCTCCAAAGGGCTGGTCCTGGAGGCTCAGCATTTCGGGGATCCCAGGAAGATAGCCTGATTGTGACTGATAGGAAGCCAGAATAACAGTGTGCTCCCTCATGAAGAGTGTGAAGTTATCACTGCTGCAAAGACTTCTCATAGCAAAGGGACATAATGCGTTGACCTGAAACATGGGACCCAGATCTCATTAATAAGGGCAGATGACCCCAGAAAATCAACAGTCCTAAGTCTTTCTAGGGTCCCTGGCCTGGTTCTTCAAGCCAGTGACAGGGAGGCAGGTACAGGCCCCGGATGGGGAGAAAGGAGAAGCTGGGTTGAGGCTGGGTGTCAACTTAGTTTTGTTGTAAGTGTTATTTGTGGCTTCTTTGATGTGCCCTCTGTTCACCTGTGAGGGGAGCAGGAACCAAAAGCACTCTACATCCATTGCCATCTCAGAATCAGACTAGCTTTTATTAATGAGTGAGAAGAACTCAGCATAAAGTAATCCAGTATTACATACATTCATTTCCTTATAAGCATGTAAGATAAACTAACAAGAAAAAGTCAAAGGTTCATTAGAAAAATGAAAAAAATTACAAAAATACGATTATAGAAGACACTCAAATGTCAAGATTTCAAAGCTTATTAGGAAATAATCATGTCAAGTAAGACAACAATGGAATGCTAATTTTTCCTCAGACAAGCAAAACTAGAAAGTAGGCAGGGCTAAGTATTGTGAGCGTTACAACCTCTATACACTCTGGACATTGGTTGGGAGTTGGGGTCCATAAACAGCTAACATTTAGAAAAGAAATAAGGCTCTTCTTAGATCAAATACACATATACATTCTGAGATCCAGCAAGCCATTCCTGAATAAATAGCCCAGTAAAGTGTCGATACAGAAACAGTAGATGATGTTCATTGGAGCTTGTAGTTCAAAGAGTCAGAAGAAATATTGATTGCACTAACAGATGGAAATAAAGCATTTGTATAATGTATCATTCAGAATTAATACATTTATAACACAGTAATAATGTATAGCGCTTAAAGTCCTGACTACTTGGGGGGGGGGCGGGGAGAAGAAACAAGACATTGTTATCCTTAGTCTTTGAAATACTTTCCTCAAAGCTAAGAATACAAATCCTAATTTGGATGCGTCCCTGAGGTCTGTGTGTTAAGGGCTTCGTCTCTGGGTGGTGCTGTTGGGAGGTGGCAGAGCCTGTAAAGGGTGGAGCCTGGTGAAAGAAACTTAGGTCATTGGAGACATCTCTGTGAAAGGACAGTGGGAAACCAGTCTGTTCTTTTCTCCTTTGCTTCTTGGCATGAAGTGATCAGGTTTGATTCACCATTTGTTCCTGTAATTATGTGGTATTTTGTCACAAGTCCAAAGCAGTGAGGTCAACTGGTCATGGCCTAGAACCTCTAACACTGTGAGTCAAAACAAACCTTCTCTGTTTTTTAATTTGATTACTTCAGGCGTTTTGTTATGATAACGGAAGGCTGACAGATACACAGGCTTTCCTCTGTGTATGCCTGCAATTCCAGCTGAGGCAGAAAGAACTCAAGTTTGAGGTCCACCTGGGCTACATAGTAAGCCCTCATCTCCAAAACTAATAACTTTAAAGATACATTTGAATATTTCCTCTAAAACCTGAGCTGCTTGAGAACATTTCCCATCTCCAAGTCCTAAGTACTGTCTGTTTTCTGACTTCCTTCTCATTTCAACCTTTTAGCTTAGTCTTCTGACTCATTCATTTATTTATTCAGCAAGTACTTATACGTCCACTCAAATATTAACTGCACGTTAAGTATTAAGGCTATTGAGGGGGTTTGAATGAGAAATGTCTCCATAGGCTCAAGTATTTGAACACTTGGTCCCCAGGTGGTGGCACTGTTTGGGGAAACTTTAGGACCTTTAGGAGTTCAGAACCTTGATAGAGGAAGTACATCACTGTGGGTAGGCTAGCACCTCCCCCACTTCCTGTTCTTTTTCAGCTTCATGTTTGCTAAAGATGTAATCTCTTAGCTTCCTGCTCCGGCCACCTCTGCCGTGCCTCTCTACCATTACAGACTCTCCCTCTGGAATCATAAGCAAAAATAAACTTTTTTTTTATAAGTTGCCTTGGTCATGGTGTTTTATTATAGCAACAGAAAAGTAAAGATGTGAAGGACAAGTCTTTGAGACCTGTTTCCTGAAACTTGTAATGTAATGATGGATATGAACATTAACCAAGGAGATAGTTCATATAATCTGAGCAGCACTGATTCCAAAAGTAAGAAGTAGATGACAGGTACAGCTCATTGGATCCAAAAACAGTATAAAGGATGTGGGTGAGGCAGGAAAGGTCTGCCAGGAAGTCTATGGTTCTGTTGACCTTATATAGGAGTGGGCATGCCAAGAAGCAAAGGTTCTGGTGGAATAACACACAATCCTGAAGCAAAAACCTAGAGAGCAGCAGCTAAGCAGGAAATAAGATGAATCAGCAGTAAACAAGCCACAGAGGACTTGGGGGACTCTTCCAAGGAGTTTTGATTTTATCCTATAGACAACAGGAAGCTCCTGGAAGATTTTGAATCAGAAACCAAATAGATATCCTATGTTAAACCTCACATCCGCACTCCCATCCGGCGTCAGCATCGCTGTCTGTCATCTTCAGCCACACAGGGCTACACCCTGTCTCAGGTTGGTCCACTGAATTCTCACGAGAACCGGATCTTCTGCGCTGGCCTCCCCACTTCCAGCCTTCCTCCTCTTACTCCTTCCACCTCTGCAGCTGTAGATCTTGACTGCATCACAGCCCACATTCCACGTATTCCCCTGGCTTCCTTCGCTCACCCCTACTGCATGCATTGATGAATTAACTGTTCACCCAAGACTTCATGCAGACTGTCTGGACTGGAGTTACTATCCAGTGGATCTCCCCAACCCTGAGTAAGTGTCATGATTTTGCCTCTGTGATTGCTCAGGCAAAGATTAGCTTTTTCCTGCTGGATCTGGAACTGAAAGAACATTATTAGAGTTCCTGGAGATGCTAGCAGCTACTTTGCACCCTCTGGAAGGAAATTCATCCAATAACAGAACAAGGGATGGGGAGGATAAGGAGGAAAGGGGGGGGAGAAAGGAACAAAAAAGTGAGAGAGAGAGAGGAAGAGGGAGCTATTTTGAGCCATACAGTCTGGCTATTTCTCATACCAGGAGCATCTGCCAATTTTATTTTATTCACATTTTAAAATTATTTGGGGGATTAAAACATTTATTTATTGTGTGTGTGAATCCTGCATGTGTGTTCACACATGCACATGCATGCCAGCTCATCATGGCACACATGTGAAGATCAGAGGACGACTTACAAGAGTCAGTTCTCTCCTTCCTCTATATGGGTCCTGGGGATTGAATTTAGATCATCATTAGACTTGGCATCTAAACGTCTTTACTACTGAGGCATCAACCAGCCCTAATTTAGTCTTGCAAGTACAACCCAATGGATTTCTTCATGACATTTTCATTCTCTCTCTCTCTCTCTCTCTCTCTCTCTCTCTCTCTCTCTCTCTCTCTCTCATATATATATATATGAGATATATATATATATATATATATATATATATATATATATATATATCTTTGCTCATATTTCCTCTCTCTTCTTCCCTCCTGTGCACCTTCCTCCTTCCTATTTTCTGTTTTCATACATATATTCATAGTGTGTGTGTGTGTGTGTGTGTGTGTGTGTGTGTTTTAATTCTAGTTATTTTAGTCACAATGTTCTGTCACTGGTCACCAGAATGATCCCAAACAAACATATCCTCCTCCTGTTTTCCCCAGAGCCAAACAGAACGAACCCCAGATACAGAAGCCCTGCACTAGAGATGAGCGCTACTCATCCATTCGGTAGATACAGCGTCATACCTGCTGTGTTATCTGATGTGCTCATAGACTGCCATCAAGAAGCATGAAAAGAAAGAACACCAGTAACAAAACTGTTGAATGAAGCATCCCAACCCAGGGCAAGAAGATTCTTCACTTCCCTAATCATATCTAAATATAATATTGCTGGACCCAGAGCAAGAAGATTCTTCACTTCCCTAATCATATCTAAGTATAATTTTGCTTCTCAGGAAAGGAATTGCGATATTATTCTGCCATGACGTTTTCAAGTGGAGTTTAAGAAAAGAAAATACTGTCTTCCTGAATAGACATACACAACCATAAGATAATAATATGTATACTAGAATGGAAATTATTGGTCACTTGACATCTGACCCCAGAGAATCCATACAACTTCCAGCCTGCTGTTTATAACTATCAAAATGATGTTTGTCGTTTTCTTCACACAAAAATATCTCCAATGTATTTACTGAGTCAAATATCACTATAATAACATGGAAGGACATTTGATAAGCACATTGTTTCATCATTAATAAAAGGGCTTTTCCCCCAAGAAATTGAAGCAATTTTGTTTGCCGTCCATGCCTCCCTGTGCTGTTTGATTTCTTAGTTCAGACATAGGTTCACCTAAACACAATCAACCACTAAATGCATTTGACTTATAATGGTGGTTCACCACAGCATGCCTTGAGCATTTTGTGGTGGATAAAAGCTCACGTGAAAGAAATAATTCTAAGCAGGAGCAATGAGAATGTTCATGGACTTACCATGTTCATTACCATAGTCAGTGTAAACTTGATTCAGTCTTCAGACTCTGAATTTTGTTCCTCTGCTTCCATTCACCACACAATCAGATAAACCCCAGCTAGTGAGAATAATGGAAAAAGTGATGTAAAAAGAACAGCCCAACACATTCCCGTGAGCTGAATCTAGAAGAGAGAACTGTAATGTTCGCTGAATAAAAAGCATTTAACTCCACTTAAACAAGAGGGGGTGATTTCACTTTTAACAGGAACTTGTGACTAACGTTGTGTGGTGGGAAAATGATTAACGTGCCTGTTGACATCTGTTAGAGCTCTCCAGCTGTAGAGGCCTGGCTGCAGGACCTTATCAATTCTGGGAATGGAAGCTGTAAACTCCTTGTCCCACTGGACCTGCTTGCCCCCACTTCAACTCAAGTGCTCAGTTATTCTAAGTAAGAATGTGCCTGTGACCACTGCTAACTTCATGAGTGGCCATTCTTATTAAAGTGGATTTCTCAAAGAGTTTCTTTCCATCCCCACTTCCGTGCCTCATATTAAAAGATGGATTATCGCTTTGACCCTTTTCTTTAAAATTCCAAAGGTTTATAAGTAACAGTGGCAGAAGCTCTGTGTTCTGCAGCCTTGTTTGTCTCCTCAATGACACCTCTAAGCAAGTGGCCTTTCGAGTAAGTCAGCACTTACTTCTCTGGAGACTTGGGTCATAGACAAAAGGGGGAGGGTGAACAATAGGAACGCCTAACTTACAGGCACCCACAAGTCCCCAAAGATTCCTAAGTTTTCTGCCTACATGGTTTGTTATGAATAACAACAACAGTCCTTCATAGGCACTTCTAGAAGAAGAAAAGAAATATACTCACCCCATAAGAGAAACGGCAGAGATTTATTGGCTAGCTGTCTATGCAATATCTTTAAATCAGGAGCCCATGAAGATGATATGAGTACAGGCTTCTCTCTGGCTCTCCTGCAGGGCTCCACTCCAACAGGGCAAAGTGGACCATGTGATGCTGGCTAAATGTCCAGGGACAGTAAAACCTGGGTTGAAATTCAGTGCTGCGGCAGAGCAGAAGAGCTAGTCTTCAGCCGCGTTTATTGTGTTATAAACTTCACTTCCCTGATAGCCCTGGGACTGCTGTTTAGGAGGAGATTGATGACTCAGAGTTCTTACCATTTTTTTCCTGCCAAGTTAGTTCTAGGAATGCAAAGACCTCTTCCTAACCTCGTGCCACCCCACCCTACCAAGCAAACCAAGTTTTAGTGATTTCAGTGCTGTTGGACGCTTAAGTGGATTCATCTCGCTCCTCTCCCTTCACCTATGTATCGCTTTCATTTCTGTCGCAAGCATTCTGTGTGAGCTTCGAACGTCCCATCAAGGCCCGGAAATGCAGTGGGTACTCCAATTCATCCACCATTCTCTCCTTCTTTTTGCCTAGCTACATTTTAGTAGGAAGTTGGGAGAGAATAATTACATACACACACACACACACACACACACACACACACACACACACACACACACACACACAATCATCCATGTAGTTAGTCATTCTCACAGTGCCTGCTACACTGTAAGCACAGAACAAAATCATTTTTCACTATTAGCCAGTTGTCAAAGAGATTGATGTCCACAAGTGTGTAAAAGCACTGGAGAAATAAAATTTTTCAGAACTTACTCTAGACCCTTGCCTAAATACAAAGCAGATCAGGAGTCTTACAAACACCCCTGAAATTGCATTTAAACTATATGGTTGTGTGAATATTTCCAGAAAAACCATTGTTATAATTTATAAGATCCTTAACCGAAGGGGTCAATGACACACAGTAAAAGGCAAATCCACTGCTCCAGAGAACTGAAACTGTAGCGGCCTGGAGAGGTAGCTCAGCACTTAGGAACACTTGCTGCTCTTCTAGAGGACCCAAGTTCTGTTCCCAGAATCCGTGCTGAGAAGCTCATAATCTTCTGTAATTCCAGCTCCAAGGGAACCAACACCCTCTCTGGCCTCCATGGGCATCTGTACATATGTGGCAAAATCCACATAAAGACACAAAAGAATAAATCTTTAAAAAAGAAAAATATGTAGTCTTCCATGATAAGCATGTGGTATATATAGACTTGAGAACTGGATTGTGGGTGTCAGGGAAAAGTGATATGATCTCCATAAAATGGTAAAACCCAATATTAACTATTTTGAGTAACAAGGTTCACACTTTTATTACAAACATTATAAGCTGAATATCATCAGAACAGATGATCAGAGACAGGTGATCATTATATATGTCCAATTGAATCAGAGTAAGCTAATGATGACCATATAAGGTATTAGCTGTATACAAAAAGGCACGTAAATCCCTCAGGCTTATATTGCTTTTACATAGTCATAACTAGTTTCACTCTTCTTGCTTTAACTTTGCATATGCTGCAATAACCCAGAAGTATTACTCCAAGTGCTGGCATCCTCCTCCAGACGGGGGAGTTGGTGCTGGAAGGCAATCACAAGGAAATGAGATCGTCCTAACAGCATTTGGGGAGGCAGGAGTAATGCCATCTGGCCTCAAGCAGGACAAAGAGGACAGAAAACCCATTATTATGATTCCAGTCTTCTCTGTCCTCCAAAAGTTTGTGTGCTGCAGGCTTGACCCGTATGGTGCACTGGGAGTTGGTGAAACATCAGGAGGTGGGATTTGTTAGAGGAAGTAGGACACTGAGATGTGACTGTAAGAGCATATTGGGGCCAGGCAGTGGTGGCGCATGCTTTTTAATCTCAGCACTCAGGAGGCAGAGCCAGGCAGATCTCTGTGAGTTCGAGGCCAGCCTGGTCTACAGAGCGAGATCCAGGACAGGCACCAAAACTACACAGAGAAATCCTGTCTCAAAAAAAAGAAAGAAAGAAAGAAAGAGTGTATTGGGGTCCTGGCTCTTTCTTCCCGGGGTCCTGGCTCTTCCCTCTTATCCTTTTTGCTTCCTCAGTTCTGAGTTGAGCACCTTTGGTCCACCACGTCCTTCCTGACATGTTGTCCTGCCTTGCCACAGACCCACAGCCACAGCACAACCATGGACAAAAACCACAAGCCAAAATGGACCTTTCTTCCTTTAAGTCAGTCCTCCCTGGGTGTTGTGTCAGTGATGAAAAGTTGTCTGACACAGAAAAAATGACACTGAGAATTGGGGGTTGTTGCTGTGTGTGGTAACACAGAGTAACCATTTCCCATTATTATTATTCAGAGAAATGGGAATGAAGAACAGAAAGAAGAAAAAACTGGAAAATACGCAATTTGCTCAAAATAGAAGCATGTTGGAAGTTGCACCCGAAGAGGGTATTGTGGCTAAAGAGGTAAGTACCATTAGATTGAAATCAAAGGGGACTGGAGAAATGGCCCATCAGGTAAGAGAATGCACTGTTCTTGCAGGGGATCTGAGGCCATCCCCAGCACCCACATCAGGTGGCTCAGAGCCACCTGTATCCAGCTCCGGGAAACCAACACCTCCAGCCTCTGCTGGCACCTGCACAAATGTGCACATAACCCACACACAGACACACCTACACATAATTAAAAATTAAACAAAACTCTAAGAGTTAAACAGATAAATAAATCAAGTACTTTGCAGGAGGGCAATAGGAAAGGGGTCATGAGTGTATCCTGGCAATCAAAGACCCATTCACCACGAGCTCAAAGATGTAAAAATGTGAATTTAATTGCTCAGAAGTTAAGAGAACTTGCTGCTCTTGCAGAGGATACAGGTTCGGTTCCCAGAATGCACGTAGTGGCTCACAACTGTCCAGGTCCAGGGATCCAACGCCCTCTTCTGATCTTCATGGGCATCAGGCATGCACATTGTATATATGTACATACAAGAATGCAGGCAAAAACACTTATACACATAGAATAAGATAGATATTTTTTAAATGTGAATTCATTTCAAAGACTTGTTTGAGAAATCCTGAGGAACCCTGTTCTCAGTGCCTCTTAGAAAATTGTCTCTGTGTGTACCCTTATGTTCAGCTGCCTGGGACTCAGGGCAGGGCAGCTGCAGTTTGAGCAGGCTTGAGTGGGGTAGTTCAGGCTAGTGGAAGACCTTAGCGTCGTCTACATGTTGGTTTTGTAGGTATGTAAAATGCCAGAGTTACTCGGCCATGGAGGAAGCTATCAGAGGAAAAGCCTGAGAGACTGGATGATATTGGCTGGGCTAGAGACCCTGAAATTGGACCCATGAAAGACCAGTGTGGGAAGCTCTAAGACAAGGGGTGGGGCACTTCACTAGGCTATACGTAAGTTCACAATGCTATTAGGTAAAGTAATTGATTAGCTGAGGAGCAAACTGGATATTGTGAAAGAAAGTTGGAGGCAGCAATCAAAACAGATGTGGTTTAACGTGTCTTTGTGGTAAAGTTTACAGCAGGGAAGGGCCTTCTTCCCATGGAGAGCTGAGGCTGTATTGAATCAACCTCTCTCTGTCTCTGTCTCTGTCTCCTCTCTGTCTCTCTCTCTGTCTCTGTCTCTGTCTCTCTCTCTCTCTCTCTCTCTCTCTCTCTCTCTCTCTCTCTCTCTCACACACACACACACACACACACACACACACACACACAGTCTCTTGCTTCATCCCTTCTCTCAATATGTTCTAAAGTGGAAGCATATAGGTCTTGAACTGTTCTTTTTGTGTGGGGAGAGTGAATGTAAGAACAATATCGTTAAAAGTGCAGTGGAACGTGTTAAAAGCTTCAAAGAAAGGGCAACGTAAGGCACCCCACCCCCACCCCAAGCCCAGGAACAGGGACGAGAAGACTCTTTAGAGGGAGTGGGAAAAATATGTGCATCTTATCGCTGTGTGCCTCATAATCTTGCCTTTTTGACTTTCAAACTGTCCTTTGTTTAGCAAAATGTGAAGAGAGATCTGTGTCTGGCAGAAGACAGACAGTGTGGAGGCTCACAAGCCTGTAGTCGAGTACTGTATGTTCAAACTCTTGACCCTCAACTCTGATGGGAGCCTTTTAGCTTTGGTGTAAGTACTTTTAACTACTCTAAAAGGTTGATAAAAATCTAAAAGAAACATTTATCTGGGAAATAGCAATTTATTTAATTTTATGTCCTTCATTAAATTTGAATAAAACTGTGTTTAATAATAAATTTCATGTAAAATGGTGTCCATTAATAAAACTATATTTGTTTACCTCTCCTCTCTTACTCCATAATTGTCATTTGTCCATCACAGTGTCCATCAAGAGAGGCTGGGTGGGATGTTCATCCATGCTATTAAACATTCATTACTTCTAAGTTATATTGGTGTCATTTAAAAATAATCTTTTTCTGTTCAACTCTTGGCTTACATTCTTACAAGTTGCTTTTTTTCCCTCGAGACAGGGTTTCTCTGTGTAGCTTTGCACCTTTCCTGGAACTCACTCTGTAGACCAGGCTTGCCTCGAACTCACAAAGATCCACCTGCCTCTGCCTCCCGAGTGCTGGGATTAAAGGCGTGCGCCACCACTGCCCGGCACAAGTTGCTTCTTTTTAATAGACTGAGAGCTTGTGTGTGTGTGTGTGTGTGTGTGTGTGTGTGTGTGTGTGTGTGTGACAATTTCATACACATACTGAGTCTTGGGAATGTTTATACACCACCACACCCTCTTTCATCACTCCCTCTCTCCCACTGAAAATTTGGAAATTCCAAGCTCATATATAGTCCAAAAAGCAGAAGTATGATAATACAAAATCAAATCGGGATGCGGGGGCGGGAATCAAATGTGTTAAACAATGTTCATGAATTACTTTAATTAAATAAACCATGACAGATTCAAATGTATTTGTATAATTATAGATAACAAATAACAAACCAAAATATTGACTGGAATTATCTTTGGGAAATGGAATTTCAACTTTTCCTTTTACACTTTAAATTTCCTAAATATGCACTGCAATTTATATAATCTGAAAAGGGGTGCACACATTAGGATGCTGGTAGATTTAGTTCTGCACAGATAGAGCTCAGTACCAGGTAAACAGCTTTGTCAGAGGCCCCAGCTGCTACCCTGACCTGGAACTCAATATTCAGAAAATGCCTATAAAGCAGAGCTGGAATGCAACTGGGCAACAATGAATGATCCCACACTTTTGCACCTGTAGTTTTATGAGTTCACATCAGAAAAACTACGTTAATATAAGTAAAACTATTGTTTTGAAATTTTAATAAGCATCATGCAATAGCTCCACCTTTCATCTGGAAGGTGAGCCAGCATATTTGAAAGCTGGTTGCTGGCTGAAATACTAAGCTATTTATACACAGAGCAATGTCACTTCGACAACTTGGAGTTTCCAAAGACTCATTATCCCTGTGAGTATTCAAAACATGTTCAGGACCAATCATGACTGCAGTATCTGTCTTGGATTAAAAAGCAAAATGAAATATGTAGATAAAAAACAATTAGGTAAGTAAAGGGATAAAAGAATGGCTATTAAACTCATCTTAGGACATCAAAGAGGAGTATGTTATCTATGTTAATGTGTAGTTTTTTTTGATTTTTCAGCATTTTATAGAGGACTTTTATGCTTATGCTTGTGAGAGATGTTTTTCTAGCTTTGGAATCACAGTGATATTGGCCTTGGAAAATGAACTGAAAACTGTTTGTCCGTGTTTCATTTTTCTGAAGAAAATCATGCTATTTCTACCTTGAA
The DNA here is from genome assembly GCF_949786415.1 of Peromyscus eremicus. Classification (NCBI taxonomy): domain Eukaryota; kingdom Metazoa; phylum Chordata; class Mammalia; order Rodentia; family Cricetidae; genus Peromyscus; species Peromyscus eremicus. The sequence continues at coordinate 43,166,200 of NC_081416.1, forward strand.
TGATTGGAAGAGTTTTCCAGCACAATTACATGATACCAGAGTTTTACTGCTGGAAGGTTTCAAGCTATGAATTCAGTGTCTTTAATAGACACAAGACTGTTAAGGCTACTTATTTATAAAGATGCCATAGTAGTTTATGCCTATAAAGAAATTTATCCACTTGATCTAATTCCTCAAAATAAAATCTATGTAATATCACTTTCAACAGCCCCCCCTCCCATGTATTCCTTTGGTATTCAACCCAGGACCTCACCACACGTATTGAGCAAGCACTCTGCCGCCAAGCTATGTCCCCAGCTCAATGACTCCTAGGGCTCCAGTGACACATTCTGAGGTTCTATATTGCACCATGAGCTGCTGAGATTCTGTTCCCTGTAGTAACCTTTCTTCTTGTTTTTGAGCTGTGATCATCTCTCTTGATCCACCACCAAGCTCATTGGTTCCTTTCCTGTCATCTCCTTTGTTCTACTTAGCAAATCTACCAATTCTCTATTTTTTTTTATTTTTTTTTTTTTTTGGTTTTTCGAGACAGGATTTCTCTGTGTAGCTTTGCACCTTTCCTGGAACTCACTTGGTAGCTCAGGCTGGACTCGAACTCAGAGATTTGCCTGGCTCTGCCTCCCGAGTGCTAGGATTAAAGGCAATTCTCTGTATTTTTTTTTTTAACCTCTAAATGTACTATTTATGGGGTGGAGTGTGTGTGACTCAGTTGTTAAGAGTACTTGCCTGGAATACAGGAAGCCCTAGGTTTGATCCCCAGCATCACATAAACCAGGTGTCCTTTTGTCACACACCTGTAATCCCAGCATGGAGGTGGAGGCAGGAGGATCAGAAGTTCAAGGTTATCTTCACTCACCAAAGGATCCCATCTACAGAAGAATCAGATTAGATCTATAGCTCTCAATCTGAAGAAACAAATTCAAGGTGGACCAAAGACCTTAATTTAACACATGGAATGCTGAAACTGCTAGGGGAAAGCACAGGGACATCACTCAAATGCAGGTACAGACAGTATCTTCTGGATCCAATTCCAACATCACAGAGAGCAGCCTCAAGAATTAACACAGAAGATTCTGTGAAATTAAAAAGCTCCTGCAAAGCAAAAGCTTCAGTAGGGTGAAGAGATGGGCTACACAACAGACTTTGTCCACTACAATTCAGACAAGGAGCGAAGATCCAGTATACAAAAAACTGTCACACACACACACACACACACACACACACACACACACACACACACAGAGGATGCCAAACCAATAAATGTGCTAATGAACTAAACAGAGTCCTTGAAAGAAACACAATGACCAAAACGTATTTTTAAGAGTTTAATGTCTTTGGCAGGCAGAGAAATGCAAATTGAAACTTACTGATTACATCTCATCCCAGTCAAAATGGCTATCAAGAAAACAGATGCCAAGCTGGGTGTAGTGGAACATACCTTTAATTCCAGCAGAGGCAGAGACCGGAGTTCAAGGCCAGCATGATTTACAGAGTTCCAGGACAGACAGGGCTACACAAAGACCTCTCAAAGAAATAAAAAAAGGAACCCTTATTGTTTGTGGACGTATTAAACTAGTACAGCCACTATGTAGGTGTGAAGTTCTCAAAAAAAAAAAAAAAAAGAAAAAAGAAAGAAAATCCCTAAACTAAAAACAGAACTACCCTATGACTCAGCTATACCCCCTTCTGGACATGTATGCATCCTATATCCTACTCAAGGTGTGTGAATACATTCATGTTTATTCCTGCTGTAGTCACAAGGGGAGTAAATGGAATCAGCCTTGATGTCTACCAGCAAAGAAAATGTGGTAGGTGTAATCAAGTTTTATTCAAAAGTTGTAGGAAAATGTATGAAGTGGAAAGTACTAGGTGAGAGAAACCAAGTTCAGGAAAACAAAGGCCAAATGTTCTCTTAAAGTAGATCTGCTTCTAACTTATACAGGGTGAGTGGGCATAGGCATGTGTCCTGAAACTAGACAGGGTCTGTGATCAGCTGTTGTCAACTTGACAGATCAGTCACCTGGGAGAAATTATTTCATCTTAATTGAGATAGGAGGTATTGCCACTGTAGGTGAAACCATTCTTTGGGCTGGAATCCTGGACCATATAAAAAGGTGAGGGCTGGGGCTGGAGAGATGGCTCAGCACTTAAGAGCACTGACTGCTCATCTAGAGGACCTGGGTTCTATTCCCAGCACCTACATGGAGGGTTACAATTGTCTGCGACTCCAGTTTCAGAATATCTGACACGCTCACACAGACATATGTGAAGGAAAAAAAAAAAACTTGAAAACAAGTCAAGGGCCATGAGCTGTCTCAGAAAGTAAAGGTACTCACTTCCAAGCCCAAAGCCCTGAGTTTGGTCCCCAGGAAACATAGTGGAGAGGACCACCACACAGTGGCACAAGTGTCCACACACATACACAAATAAAGGTGTACCTTTAAAAGGCTAGCTTAGAGTACAGTGTTCACCGTCTCCTGCTGTGACCTCCACATGGTGAACTATGGCCTCAACACCCAGAGAAAGCAAACCTTCTCTGCCCTAAGTGGTTTTTCTCAGAGTGTTTTATCAGAACAGGAAAAGAATCTAAGACAAGGCCCCCAGGAGGTAGAAAAGGCTTAGGGAAGGAGGGTAGAAAGGCTGAAAGAGCAGTTCTGTGGACTGATAGGCATCAGGGAAGCCTGGGCAGGCAGACGGGGGTGGGGATCAACCACAGCAAAAGCATGTAGGAAAATGTCAGGTATGCTAAGTAAACATAAAAGTTTAAAAGTAGCCACTCTGAGGTAGATACTATTTATTATTTCTCATTTTCCTCTCATTGACATCAACTATCTTTTCTGAATTTTGAATTGGATTAAATGTCAAAAATACACAAACATAAATTATTCAGTAACAAAACCAGCATTCTGGAAGTAATACAAAAATTAGTCATTGATACTCAAGCATAAACAGTACTTTATTAACAATAAAATTGTAACACAATAACTTAGTAGCAATAAATCCAATAAAGTAACAATTTAAGGACAAAGCGAATTAACAGGCATTGCTTCAGCTCACACTAGTGATCTCCTTTCAACAGGAAAAGCTACTAGTCTAGTGGTTGTGGCTGGGTCTGCACAGTACAGGAATACAGACTTGGCGCCAAAAATAAAATAAAACAACAACAACAACAACAACAAACTATGTGTAAAGCCCACTTCAAATCACTGACTGACATCTCTCCAGGACAGGGCTAAAGTGCTACCAGTGTTGAGAACTGCAGGTCTAAAGAAATCGACAGTAACAAGAATATCCTCAAACCAAAAATCAATATACTAACCATATCGCTCCTTTCCTGTTATCTCGGAAAAGCAGAGGAGAAGCCGGCATCTACTTCTCACTGCTCTTTATCCAGTTTTCCGCTGCATCCACTGCCTCTAGTATTTTAATAAACAGCAAATACTGTTTTAACTTTAAAAAGTTAAAACAAGCTACCCAAATGGAAATTCTCACTAGTTTAAATTTTACACTCTTTTAAAACAATCTCACATTTTAATTTTGCATAGATACTCAAGTCTATAGTTCAACTAAGAGGAGCCAATAAGATGTACTAGAAAGTATTTTATTAGCATCAGTTATATAAACGTAACCATTCCATGTACCACAAATAAGCTTTCTAGTGCAGAGGAACATTTGACAGAGCAAGAGAGGAGGGCTGAGTGCTTCCTCTGAAGCTGCCAACGCCCCCTTTTCCAAGATAAGCATCTTCAAAGGTAGAGCACGAACACAACTCTTTTCATTAAAAATGCACACACGAAGTATGTTGCCTCCAGCTATACTATATCCTTCATAAATCTCCATTAGAATATTCAGTAGTAATTACAAGTATTTAGACTGAAAACTCTTCCTCATTTTCCAGGTTTGACAACAGTAGCATGTCAAGTATGGAAAAAAAAAACAAAAAAAACATTTCCTTTAGTTCCTCAAATTCAAAGAATCCTGCTTCTTCAGCTCCTCCTGTCAGGACTCCATGTCAATCTCAACTACTTCATTCTTGTCCTGAAGCGTTTCCGTCAGGCTGTCTGCAATCACATCTTCAAGAGCGGCTACATCAATAGGTGGTAGAGGGTTTCTCCAGTACTGGAATGTATTATACTGCCAAAACTCTTCACTGGGCTTTAAGGAAAGGAGAAAGAGAAAAATATATCACCGGCTTAGAAAACACCACTACACACCCTCCCTTAGGAAATAACTGAAAACACACACACACACACACACACACACACACACACACACACACACACACACACGGAAAAAATTGCCTTCTTTCAGTCGGGCAGGCTGACATGCCCAGAATCACAGCACTGAGAAGCCTGAGTGGAGAACTGTACATTTAAGGCGATCCTGGACTACCCTGCCTCAAGAACAAAAAAATAGTTGTGTGGTTTTTTTTGTTTACACTCATTTATTTAGGGGTGGCACATACCATGATAGAGATCAGAGGGCAACTTTCAGGAGACAGTACTCAAGCTTGGCAGCAAGTGCCTTTACCTGCTAAGACATCTTGCCAATCCAATAACTACTTTTTAAATTCCTTGTTTGAAAAATAAACTCAAATATACTTTACACACTCTTTTTCATTTTCAACAAATACAGTTTTAATTATGGATAAACCACTTCACATACCCAATCAAATCTGTGGGTTTGTATTTGCTAATAGTTTAATTTTAAAAGAATTTCCTTCAATAGCATCTTTTCAAAAAAACGTAATGCTTTAAACTTTTTATTTATGTGTATGGGTGTTTTGCCTTAATGTATGTCTGTGCACCGAGAATGCAGTGCCTGAGGAAGCCAGAAGAGGGCACCAGATCCCCTGAGACTGGAGTTACAGACTGTTGTGAGCCACCATGTGGGTTTGAGGAATTACACCCTGGTCCCCTGGAAAAGCAGCCAGTGTTAAGTTTCAATGAGAAATATGTGATTTAAAATACATATACACCCTTATTATCCACTTTTGTTTTTTTCCCTGACGTTTAGTATTGAGACTAACATAGAGGCCAAAATATTTCAGGACTCCTATGAAGTTTAGGATATAAACCTGATAAAGAGAATAACACAGAATTGACAATCGGTATGACTGACAAATAGATCTATCTACCAAGCCAAATGAGTGGTGATCCCTTAAACATTAAGCAGTTTCCCATAAATAATTACACAATTACTTTAATTAGTGAAGTTCAAAGTGACACAGCATCTTCAAAATACTCCATGCAAACAGGGCAGCACTGGAGTCCCACAGGCTGACGGGTGACAATTCTAACCTGAATGCCCTTGCCAGATCAATGCCTCACACACTGTGTTAAATGGCACTTGCTACAGCAACTCCATCCACTAGGAATGACAATCACATGTACTTACTGCTCCAATTAAAAAAAAAAGAAAAGAAAAGAAAAAAAGTGAAATTAACTTTGATCTTATTTAACCCAATGTAACTAAACTACTGTTTCAGTATGTGTTCAACATTTCAAAACTTAGTGGTGTATACATTCTTTTCAAAATGAAGAATGCACCGTACACTTGTAGTACTATTCAAAAGTGGCCACACGTTGATGCTTGGGGCCACATGACAGTGGAGACAAGGGAAGCAGTCATGTTGTGGTCACCCTCTTAGACTGGAAGGCAGAAAGAATTAGTCTTTTGGGAATTTCTTAATATTGGGCTAAAGACACAATAAAGTCAAGACATAGGGCTGGTGAAATGGCTCAGCAGATAACCCAATACATGTGGGTTTGTGTCTCACATACACAAAAAACTTTTAAAAGGATGTATCCAAAAAAATAATAAGCAAATGGGGTCAAAACAGTTACTCTCTAGTTCTCATTAGAAACAGGAATTAGGATCTTTGTGAGAATTAAAAATTAGCATAGTAAATGCTCACTATTGCTAGGTATTACAAATCTTCAAATGAATGTCATTAACTCTCTCACTAGTAGAACATTTCTGCTGTTACTGGACAGTACGATACAATATTGGCTAAGCAACTGATCTGAGTAAAATTACAGTTATTAAAGACATATTTTATATATAACATATATGCACTCTTGGCTTTGTCTTAAGTATACATGTACTTTAAACTATCCCCTCTCTATGTACACATATAAGTTGTGTATTCAAAAGCTTGACAACACAAAGTAGATATTAGCACTGTGTCTGGAAAGAATGCCTCTGTGCTAGCATTTCCTACCTGAGACCACAAAGTTAGGGCAAGGATTTAACGCCTAATCTGAGCAAGAAGACATCAGGCCGACACTAATGTCAGTATGCTTTATGTTATATCATTTTCTCCTGGATGATAAGCTCTTAAAACAAAACCTTGTCTTTGGAGGCAAGAGAGATTGAGAATTTGTATCTTCTCATACATCTGTAGAAGAGAAGGAACTTAAGAGCAGACCTACCTACCAGAACATTCCTGGGCTTCACAGGGTAAAACCTGCCAAATCCAGCCAGTGTGTGAGGCAAGACCCAACTGTGTCTATCGGAGTTAAAGAAGGTGCCGTGTCGGCTTGTTAAAAGCTCCCCTTGGCCAACTCTTCACTCTCTATCCCTCATGAGTCATGGACATAGAGACAGACTGCACCCACACTGCACACAGTATATTCAGAAAATCTGCATATGGCCAGTTTGCCAAAGATGGTCTGGAGAGGAAGGTTTCACCCCAGGCAGCACCAGTCTCTATCCAACAGACGTGGAAAACTATGACTGTTTTAAGTAAGTGGGTTTTGAATTTCTACCGGCAATCTAACGAAAGTCTAAATAAGGCCATGTTAAACTATGTATTTACAATTTGCAACTTCACCTAGAAACAGTCACCACAGCATTGAAAGATAATCTCTCCCCACACATTTAACCCCAGCACTTGGGAGGCAGAGACAGGCAGATCTCTGAGTTAGAGGCTAGCCTGGTCCAGGGCCACCAGGGCTAAACAGAGAAACCCTGTCTTTCTCACAAGAAACAATGGCAAAAAAAAAAAAAAAAAAAAAGAACAACCTCGATTATTTATTTATTTTTGGCATGATTTTGTCATAAAATGCTTAAGACACTAGACCAGGGAAAGACATTGGGAAGATGCCTTCCAAGGTGGTTGAGGTGGGTTTGCCAAGGTCGGAGGATTACACTTGCCAATCACCCCAAGCTCCATCAATTTATACCAGAACTGCTTTAAAGAAGGCTCGGGCGTTCCTAAGTCAGGTCAAGGCTGGGTGGTACATATATAATGTGGGTTAAAAACTCATTTGGAGTTTTCCAGTCACATTTTAAAAAGTAAAATTAACATTTCATTTCACCCGATGTGTGAAGAGTTACTTCGTGTGTAACAAAGCACAGGCCCTGAGCCTTCCCCTCACCCCGGTTTTTTTTTTTGAGATAGGGTTTCTCTTTGGAGCCTTGGCTGTCCTGGAACTCCTGTAGACCAGGCTGGCCTCGAACTCAAGAGATCCGAATGCCTCTGCCTCCGGAGTTCTGGGATTAAAAGTGTGCACCACCACCACCACCACCACCACGGCTGGGCAACTCTGAGCTTTTATCTTAAACCAAATTTTAAAGATTTATTTATTATGTATACAGTATTCTGCCTGCAAGATAGATAGCCTGCACTCCAGAAGAGGGCACCAGATCTCATTATAGATGGTTGTGAGGCACCATGTGGTTGCTGGGAATTGAACTCAGGATCTCTGGAAGAGCAGCCAGTGCTCTTAACCTCTGAGCCATCTCTCCAGCCCCCTTAAACCAAATTTTAAAAGCCTACTCTTTTACACTTACAATACATAAATTTGGATAAGTTGCATTTCTTAGTATTTTTTCTGGATCACATGGCTAGGCGCTGCCAAAACAGACGGCGGAGAGCTAAGTGATTCCCAACGACCCTTTCTCATAGGACTGAACATTACGAGTTAACGGGTCCTCTTAAGACCCGACGACAGCCCTTCCCTTCTGCCAAGACCAGCACCATGCTCAATTCATTGATGGATCTACTGGAAAACCTACGAGTTCGACAATAATCGCCGTTACACTCAACGCTCCTCTCCCATTCGCCACTGAGCTGACCCTCTAGAGGGCCAAGCACGGGCTCTACCACTCGGTCCAGCCCCTCGAGTGGGCCGGACTTCCGCAGCCCGGGACCCGGCTCCCGGCTTGTGCGGGGCGGACCTACCTGGACGTGCGCCCCGTCGGCTGCGCTGCCCGCGCTCCCCGCCCCGTCGCCGCTGCCGCCCGAAGCTCGGCTGACCCGGGGTTCCTCCTGCTCGCCCGGAGGTGGCTCTCCCGGCTCCAGGCCGCGGCCCTGCCGCTCCTGGCCGCCGTCCCCGCCCCCGCGTCGTTTGCGGGGCGCAGCCGCCGGCTCCGCCATGGTCCCCGCGTCCCCCTGGCGTTTGCGGGGCCGAACCGACCCAGACGGCGGGACCCAGAGCGGCGGCTCCTCGGGGAAGTCGCTGAGCAAGAGCCGCTTCCAAGGCACGCGGAACGTGAGCGGCTCAGCCGCACGCCGCTTGGCCATGGGCCGGGGATGAGCGGCACGCGGGTGGCTACGGGAGGGCGGAGGGCGGAGCGGAGCCGCGGGCTAGGGCGCCCCGAGGGCGGCCGGGACGTTGGGGAGCCGCAGCGAGGCGCCCGAGATTCGAACCTGCGCCTCAATGCGCGCGCGGTCGTGCCGGTCCAACGCGGCCGCTGGTTGGTGTAGGCTCACGGCTTGCGTTCCCGAGCGCCCTTGCGGCCGGAAGTGCGCGGCTCGGGGAGGCGGGGCGTAGGGGGGTGTGGCTGGTAGGAAGCGGGGCATGGGCGGGGCGGGGCCTCTCCTGCTGTACCCTGGCGGCCCCCTCTGCACCTGCACTGTTATTCGCATTCTCGCGGGCGCTCCCCTGTTCCTAAAGGGTCCCGGAGGCAAGGACGCGGGCGGGAGCGGCCGAGAAACCCCGCGGCCTCAGAAGTCCAGATGGGGAGCGGGCTGGGGCCCTTGCACTTTTTGAATCTAGTGCGGCCGAGGTGACTGCTTAGCCTAAGCTCCCCCCTCCCCTCCCCGCTTACCCTGCAGTAGCCCAGCGGATTCCAAGACCAGTGGGTGGTGTCTGGCGGAGAGAAATGCAAACCGTCATGGGTTTGCTTCAGCTTGTATTTTAGCCATTTGATAAAAGCAGTAATTAGGGGCCAGGGCCGTAACTCAATGATAGAGTGCTTGCCTACCGTGCCCAAGGCCATAGGTTCAATCCCTAATGCTGTAAGGAGAGGAAAGGGGGGAAAGTAGTAACCAAACAAAACTAAGGAAAATAAAGCCATCTGTACCCCGAAGGAGCAATCTTCTAGAGCAAAAAAGCATGCAAGGAAGATTCTGTTTTAGCTCTAGGTACTGAGAATATTAGCTACTTTAAAAGAAGGAAATGTGTATGGGTGTATTTATGTATGTGTACCACGTGCATGCTTAACCATCTGTGTTTAGAGGTGGACTCTAGAAGGTTGTGGGAGGACTGCAAGTATTAACAAGCACAGACAGTAGTGTATCAGGAAGTTTAACCATAGCTTTTCTGATTGATCTCTCCAATTGCTGTTTGCAGTTGATAATTCTTACGCCTGGAACAAATGAAAAGTTGGCCATTTTCAAACTAGTGACACAGATCAGACATGAAAGATATTAGTATTCTGACGCCGCGTCTGCATGGTGTGTTACACCCGCCACAGGGCACTACCTGCCAAGGCCCGCGCGCTGTATCATTACCAAAGAATTTAGTCCTTCCGATGATGATTTATTCTGCGTAGACCCTGCTCCAAAATGATAGAATACAGCGTGGGCAAGTGGCTCGTGCCTTGCCCCCCAAATTGTGAGAATTAGCATATGTACACAAGGTAGTAGAAAGAACGCACTTGGCTAAAATGACTGCAAAAACATGTGAGTTGCCTAGCCCAGTTTCAGAAACAGCACCGTACCAGAAGGGCTAAAGAGCATCTTGTATGCCTCCCCACTGGCACCTTCTCTTTTCCATGCTCAAGTAGTCTTGTTTCAGCCTTTGAGATATTTATTACATTATTTCCCTATCTAGCCACTCACCTATATATATTTGTAAAACGTTTTTGGTTTTGCTGATATTTTAAGATTTATTGAGGTCTAACTGACATATAATAAACTGCTTATATTTCAAACGTGACATTTTGCCACTACATATGCCTGTGAGAACACACATGATAGTGCACATATCCATCACCTTATAAATCTTTACCTTGCCTTTTTGTAATCTCTCCCACGTGACCTCCTTCACATCCCCTTAAGTGTATCAAATTTGCTTTCTATCATCTACTTGGCATTTTCTCTATTTTATATAAATGAAATAATGCAATGTATACTTTTGTTTGTCTTTTTTCCCTTCACATAAGTATTTTAAGATCCATGTTATGTGTTCTTTACTTTTTATTGACAAGTAGTATTCCACTGCATGAGAATGTTTATTCATTTGTGGATGGGTTAATTACTTTTCAATGAACGTTATTATGTGTAAAGCTGCTAAGAACATTGGTCAAAAAAAAAACTTTGTATGGACAAAGGCTGATTTTTACAAAGAGTTTTCTGCAGTTTAAAGTTTGTTTTAGCATGGGAAGGCTGTTGTTTATTATTTTATTTTCTTTACATTCTCACCAGCAAATATGGCTGACCTGGTGGATCTGAAATGGATCTCATGTGACCTCAATTTGCATCTTACTCAGTATAGTTGGACATCTTTTTTTGTATTTATAGATTTTTTTTTTTTTTTTTTTTTTTTTTTTTTTTTTTTTTGCAGAAACCCATGTTGTATTTAATGGTGTTCTCTGACTTAAATGTGATTCAGAATGATGAGTCCTGTTTTTCCTTTTGGTTTTGGGCTGCTGTAAGGGGTCGGTCCTTCTAACCACCTCTGCCTCAAAACCTACGTTTGAACTCTAGTACCTTCTCGGCCCAGTGTGGATAGCTGGACGCTGGTTAAAGGTGTGTTGCCTCTTTAGTCCTCTTTAAAAACTAGACTGGGTGTCCTTTTTTCTGGTTTGTGAGAACCTTTTTATTTAGTACTCTAGAAAATATCTCCTATGGTAATAGTTGGTGTTAAAAATACTGACTTCTACCAATTTGAGTCTTATATTTTCATTGTATGGTATATTACTTCTAAATTATTTTTGAGACAGGGTTTCAATATGTATCCCTGGCTGGCCTTGAGCTTTCTAAATAGACCAGGCTAGCCTCAAATTCATAGCTCTATCTCTGCCTCGTGTGAACTGGGATTAAATGTGTGTATTACCAGTTCCAAGATTTTTATTGTTATGTTGCATTTATTACATTTATTGTGTTTGCACATGTCAGAACACACAAGTGGTGGTCAGAGAACAACTTGTGAAAGTCAGTTCCTCCTTCCATCTTGTGGGTCCCAGGAATAAATTTAAGATGGTCAGGACTAGCGGCAAGTGCCTTAACCCATGGAGCCATCTCGTTGGCCCTGCCATGGCTTAATTTTATTGTAGCAAAAATTGATCTGCCACATCTGTTTTAGTTTGTGTATTATTTTGTCTAAACATTTTACAGTGTCTTGTTTTTCTTTCCATACTTAAGACTTTCATTCACTTGGAGTCAATTGTGTGTGTGTGTGTGTGTGCGCGCGCGCGCGTGCGTGCGTGCGTGCGTGCGTGCGTGCGTGTGTGTGTGTGTGTGTGTGTGTGTGTGTTTATGCTGGAGACTAGTACGTGTGTGTGTGTGTGTGTGTGTGTGTGTGTGTGTGTGTGTTTATGCTGGAGACCAGTACATTCTGTTCTCATATGAGACAGTTGTCACTGCTCACTGTTCTGTGGTTCCTATTCCATTCTTCCCTAAACTTACAGCACTGGGTACTCTCTATTCAGCTCAACTATTCTATTGGCAGTTGTGTCTTAATAAATGGTATCTACATGTTTACAGCTTTATAGGCGGGTTTGACAGGGCCAGCAAAACATCTTAATGGATAAAATGTTTATTTCCAAGCCTAAACCTGAGTTCAATCCCTGTAACCCATATGGTGGAAAGACAACTGACTTCAGCAAGGTGTTCTCTGATCCATGCCAAGTGTGCACGTTCATGCACACACACACACACACACACACACACACACACACACACACACACACACCCCTGTGTTGTGTCTATTTATTAAGAGATTTTGACAGCAATCCTTGACTACTTTCTGGATTGCCTGTAGGACAATCAGCCCCTGGCTCTTCCATATTAAACCACCTATAGCATTTCCCTTTGGGTCTTTTGAATTACAGTGGATTATAGATCGGTTTGGGGAAAATTTTTATCTTTACAATATCAAGCCTACTCCTACTCAGGAGTATTCAAGCTCTAGTTAGATTTTTAAATGTCCTTCATTAAAATGTTATAGTTACCGTGATAGAAAGCTTCTACCTTTTGACCAGGTTTAACTTTATAGCTTTGGCATAATATCTTTGTTGCCCATAACTAACATCTTTACAAGACCTTGCAAGTAGTACTTGCTGTCACTTTGCCCTCAGTTGGACCAATCTTCTTAGTCAAGGAATGTGTCCACTTAATCCAAGTTGTCATAATACTTTCTTAGTGCTGGTGGAGCCTAAAATTGAGTATAGTCTCTCCAATTGTTTATTTGGGCTTTTGAGACATGTTCTCATTCTTGTACCCAGGGTCACCTCAGATTCATTGTATTGTAAAGCAGGTGCTAGGATTGTGGCACACAACAGGCTCAGCTGTCTTCTTTTCCAGTGCTAACATTCAAGCTGCAATTCTCCTGCTTCAGCTACAGTCTGTAATTTCTGGTATGTTGTTTTCATTGTTCTTGAAGTTTAAAATGCTTCTGAATTTTTCTTTTATTTTTTCCTGACTTCTGTTAAATAACCAACTATTTTTAATTTCATTTCAACCCCTTGGCACTTTAGCTGCACCTCTTTGCATTCGTATTCAATGGTTCCCCTAAGGTTAATATTCATCTTGAACTGATTTTCAGAGTCTGTGTTTAAACTTTGTACTGCTTATGTAAAACATAACCCACGCACAACCTATTTTTGTACTGGCCCAATAATGTCTTCTACCAATTCTGCCTGTCCCATAGTTTGGTATAAAATGCAGTCTGGGGCTGGCCAGGTAGCTCGGCAGGTTACGGTGCATGCCACCACTGGCAACCTGAGTTCAGGCCTCAGGCCTGTATATGGTAGGAAAAACCCACTGAGAAGTAGTCCCCTGACACTGAGCTCCACGCTGTGGCTGGCAAGTTTACACACATACAGTGAACAGATGTAACAAAAATAAAATGTAGCTTGGTTTATCTTTTCAGTAATGAACCAGACGTTGGTTTTTAATAACCCCTCTCCCCAGTACCAACCAGAGACCTGGAGGTCTGTATAGACAGGCAGTGACGAAGAAGTCATGTGCTTGGGTTTAGAGCCAATGAGAAGGCAGAACAGAAAGGCAATAAAAACACAAGTCAAGCAGGAAGAGGTCTCTCTCTCTCTAGGGAAGCTGCTTCTGGTGGTAAGCTATCATGTATCTGATAATGTCTGAACATATAGGATTGCAGTTTTAACTGTTCTCTGCTAATTTTATAATCAGTGTTAGTTTGGGGCTGGTCTCATTTCACTGTTCTTTCTCCATTTCCTGCTCTCTGACCCACATAGCAATTAACAAGATTCCTTCTAAGTATGTATATGCATTGGTCTGTGTGTGGATATGTGCACCTGTGAGCCCATAAGTGCTGTCAAATCCCCTGGATCTAGAGTTACAGGGAGCCTGACTTGGGCGCTTAGAATTGAACTTGGGTCCTCTCCAAGTGTAGTATGTGCTCTTAACAATTTTTGATTGGCCACACATTGGGAACTTTATTTGCTGGGTATTAGATATTTTTGTTATTTCTATAAATATTCTTTCTCTGAAAGGCTGTTACAATAGTCACAGTTTGATCCTATGTGAAACAGGATGGCATGTGTGTGGACAGAAAGCAAAGGGTCCTGGAGGATCGGAACTAGAGCCAGAGATGAACTTACCAGTGTTAGAACAGCAGATTTAAACAAGAAACAAAACTGAAAGTAACCATGCCGGGGAGTTGTATCACAAGCTAAGTCATTTCTGGAAGAGGGAACATCAATGAGAACACAGCCCACCTCTTCCCCACTATGCCTGTGGTGCATTTGCTTGATGTGGGAGGGCCCAGCTCACTGTGGGCTGTGCCACCCATGGGCAGGTGGTCCTGTGATATACAGGCAAGCAGGCTGAGCAAGCTATAAGGAGCAAGACAAGTAAGATCAGTCCTCCAAGGCATCTGCATCAGATCCTGCCACCAGGTTCCTGCCCTGTTGGAGTTCCTTTCCTGACTTCCTTCAGTGATCTACTGTGCTGTTGGACTCTGTAAGCTCAAATAAACCCTTTCCTCCTCAAGTTGCTTTTGGTCTGTGTTTTTGCACAGCAACACAAACCCTAAGACAGTAACTGTCAAGGTTTTAATTACAGGCTGAAATGGAGTAAGAGACTGTGATGGCTATTCTTGGCTGTCAACTTGACTGTATCTGGAATGAATTACAGCCCAGAAATGGAGGGCACACTTGAGATCCAGATCTTGAGGAAGGATGACACATGCCTTTTATCCAGATTTTGAGGTAGGAAGGCACATCTTTAATCTATGCCACACCTCCTGCTGGAAGCCTAAGGACAATGGAAGAAGTAAGGTTATTCATTCTTTTGCCTGTTTGCCCTCACCTTGTCAGAATATCCACTGCTTCACTGGCATTGGAGTCTACTTGATGATTTCAGCATATACAGAAGACAAGCTGAGACACCCAGCCTCCGGGGTGAGTAAATATATGTATTCATGCTATAAGTTCTGTGACTCTAGAGAACCATCATACAGAGACTAAGCCAGAAAAGGGATCAATTTCTCTTTCCACCCTCCTGAAACAGTGCACCAAGGTCAGGTACATTAACAGATAGGTCTTCACAACTCAGGGAGCCCTGAAAAGACTTCTGCAATATTGTGGATGGGCAAATGCTGTAGGGATGGAGTATAAAAAGTCCCTCAGTAGTATATATGTTAGAGGCTTGATCCCTGATGATTGTTTAGCAGTGAAGGCTCTGACCTCACAAATGGATTATTTCTTTGATGACTTCATACTTGGATGGAGTATTAGGAGATGAAATCTATGAGGTGGATAAACCACTATTAGAGCATGCCTCTGGGACTATTTCTCTCCCTGGCCCTTCTAATCTCATGCTTCCTCTGCTTCCCAGCTGCCATGTGGTGAGCAGCTTCACTCCACTCTGCTCCTCACTTCCCCCCACACAAAAACAAACAAACAAACAAAAAACAGCGAAGTAAGCATGGAGAGAAACTGTGAGACAAAACAATAAACCCACCATCCTTTTTACTTTAAAGGCATGTTGTCACAGTAACAGAAGATTGATAGTACAGAGGACAGAAAGGACCAGGAGTGGAGAAAATACCAAGTCACAATAAAGTGTGAAGTCCTCCCCAGTAGGCTTCTGCTGAGACACTCATGGAGGGGTCTGCCAAAAGTCTTCAGAGACTGCTCCCCACCCCCAGTCAATAAGGAAGAGTTCAGGAAAATGAACCCAGATGATAAAAATGCTCATCCTGGAACTTTTTTTTGCAATTAGCCTTTGTCAAGACTAATCCTTTTCCTTGGGGGAATTCACAGTTCATGATAGTGAACATGAATGAAACAACGTGAAGAAAGTAACTACTACCCACCTTGGCAAACTCAAAGGTCAAATACTCACTATTACTAACTTTCTAAAAGCATACAAAAATTAGGATAACAAAGAGTTGAAAAGAATGTGATTAAATAATATTTCCATTACAGCCATCATTACACAGAGGGAAACAATCAACAAAAACTGTTATAGCAATTGGCAGACTTTAATATTTAAGAAAAATTAAGTCCATATACACATTAAAAATATAGGAAATTTCATGCAGACATGAAGCTTCCAATTCAACCTTCTGGCAATGTTTAGAATGTGAATTACATATAAATACCATATACTTTACAGTTCTTAAACTTGATTATTTCATACTGTGATTTCTGCAGCTTCCCTGTATATTTTATATGCCCTATCTTGCTCATTGATCAGAACCTAAATTTGCACCACCTCAGAAAGTTGAAATTTAAAAACAGCAAGCACATGATCACCTAATGAAGATGAAAACATTTGTGTATAGAGCAAATTTAAGAAAAAGAACTTAAAACTTAAGGCTTACACACTTCAATAGACCTAAATATAAAAAAAATACAAAACTAAGCTCCTCCAGTGACACTTCTATTATTGATTTATACCACACTTCCACATTTAGAATATATTAACTTCAAAAGCCACAAGAGAAAAGAGTGATGCAAATTTATAAGGAATATTTTTAAAACATTCATGATATGAGGAAAACTAAAAATAAATGAAATAACTGATTTCAGAGTTAAGTAAAATATATAATTTAGAAATGTAAGTAATATTATTAAAGAGTAAAACATGACAGAAAAGAAAAAACTTTAGGTAACAAAACCAACCCAGTGGTGTCAGTCCGTTCTTGTCTTTGTAAGAAAAACAAAACCAGGCTATTAAAAAATACTACAAAATGAATAAAAAGCATTCCTAAATAACAACTAAAAAAAAAAAAAAAACAACAACAACCAAAAACTTGCATTCCTTCCTCTTCAATGTCTTTTAAAATACATTTCTTTAAATTTTTTTTTCGTTAAAAAAATAATTCTGGGAGATTTTTTCACCCTTGCAAATAGTAAGTAATGAGAATTTCTTTACCAAATGAACATTTATGAAGTACTGAACACTGGAAGAACAAGAAATAATTTTAAAAGGTAAGTAGACTATGTATTTACATGGCCAAAGTAAAATTTACTCCATGGAGCCATGTACTGCATCGGGGAGGGCAGATGAGAAAAAGTCCCACACTGTGTAGAACTCCCCCAACCAGAAAGAGCAGATCCTACAGACTCCCCAACCTAAGCAACACAAAGGCCTGAAGACGTACAGTAAGGCTTCCTATTAAAGCATGGCAACACGGCAGTTCAACCACCAGCATATATTAAATCCATCTAATCCAAATGTCACAGAGGTCATCACCATCTGTGAAATATTCAGCAAGAGCTTTCTTTTCTTGTAGAAGTTAAAGTATCAGTCATCTTTGCTTTCCTAGCTAATGGAAACGGAATAACCAACGTTAAAATTAACAGCAACAACTCCCTCCCAAACAGGCCTCCCTAGAGGTAGAAAATTAAAGCAGCACACACACTGTTTAAACTCCAACTCTATCAGGGGACAAAACTGTTACTAATCTGAAATTCCATGAATAGTTGCTGCCTAGGATATTAAAGACACAGACCATGGGCATTAACTTATCCCTGAATTTCATACTCAAACTTCTCACGTTAATTCTATCATGACAGTTTTTACTAAAATACACTTTAACTAAAAAAAAGTGCTTGCTTTCATAAGCCACATACTTAATAAAAGACATCATTGTAAACATTACACTGACAAACTTTATAACTCATTTCTAATTTGAAGTTACGTTTCAGATGGGCAGATTTTATTCTTATTTTCCCAGTTACTTAACACTGCTTAAAAAAAAAGAAAGAAAAAAACTTTTGCGTCTCTGAATGTTTCTATCTTATACATTTTAAAGGGATCCAGGAGTTTCTATAAGATTCAGTTTAGCATGGGTAAAGACTGAATTTCTGTTGATATATTTCATTGAATTTTCACCTGTGATATAACTGAATAAATACTTCATAGAAGACATATCTGATGCCTCTCTAAATTCAGCTGAGGTAAGGAAGAAAAAAAAAAGTCCCGAATTTGAATGAAACTATTGAAAGAACAGTTTCAAAATTCTTTAAGTATAGATTACGTAGGTCCAATGAGAACAAAGTTCCAGTTCCAGATGCTAAATATGACAGAGGATCCTTAGACTCTTCTAAAAGTAACACAGGTAATGTAAAACCCAAAAAGGAGATTAGTATGGACTTTAGCATTATCAGTCATTAATATGTCAGACTTGCAACAGCTTCATGAAGACTGGAGTTTAGGTTTATTTTCTTAAAGAAAGACAATTCTGGGCTTGAAAGAAAAAAGTACTTGAAGATATTTCCTCCATTATATATCTGCATGGGAGATATTTTCTCCATTTTTTTTCTTGTGCAGTATGAATCTGCATGGTATAGTATATTTCTGAAAAAGGCAATAGATATTAAGAAAATAGACACTATTTCTAAATTTTGTTAGGAATAAGAAGGCACCACTGATTTGAGGTTGTGTCCTGTTGTCACTGATAGTTGACTGTGAGTTGTTTATTTCAGCATTTGTTCATCTTAAACTTTTTTCTGGGTAATATCACTTAAGACCATTACTGTGGTTTCCGGACCACAAACAAAACACATTCATAGTAGTATTTCATCATAGAGAGATCATTCACAGTATATGTTGACAACACAGATTCTTTTTCCACCTGTAATACAAACAAAAATCAAAATAAGATCATGATGGCAACAGTATTAACAAATAAGAAGTTAGTAATGGCAGGCACTATCCTAACTATATTTAAACAATAGACTGAAAACATCCATCATCCCACTTACAAAGTAACAGGTCATAGAAGTTCAGTATCACATCACTAACACTTGGTTAAAAATGGATTCAAATTCAGGCAATCTTAACTATGAAGTGCTATAAATGCATTGCTTGTCTTTATTCTTAAGAATAAATCCATTCTTTTGTAAATGAGTAGAACAGTCCTAAATAAGTAAATAACCAACTCAACAGCCAAAGTACCATAAAGTCTTATTTAATAAGGGGGTGGGGAGAGGAGAAAGGCCAGGAGGTAGAAAATGAGATAGAACTGTTTCTTTGATGCCTGCCTTCCCATCATCTGCCTTCTCCAGAGCCTAGTCCACTCGGTACCTGTCAGTAAGAGATTACCCAGGCCATTATCAGCTACCATTTATTGAAGGTCTATTTCAACAGGAATTATAGTTTTCCCTTTACATACATATTGTTCCAAATCTTACAATTAAGAAAGCTATGTAATAATACCTTTTCTATCTGAATTGAGAAAAAGAAAAGTGAAGAAGTAAAGTTAGTAACTGCTATAATGCCTGTATTCCTGTTGAAAGGCTTTGCAAGCTAAACTCTGGCACTGTTTCTTTCCATTCTTACCTCCAGCTGGAATCCATACTGAAGAACAACATTTTTAATATCCTCATAGCTCAATTCTATAGACAGTTCATTGGCCAGATTTTCAAAATGGTACAGTAGAGGACCTATGGTTTGAAGATACTATGAGTGAGTTACATGAACACTGCATGCACTAGATGTACTAGTTGAGTAGGAAATAAAGAAAAAATGAAAAGGTCCACTGCATTTGCTGAGGGCAGTCATCCAAACTTCTGTAGTTTCAGCCAAGAAAACATCACATCACAGTTGTGCCCTCAGATTCCTCTGTATAGTCTTGTCTCTACCTTTGACTGAGTTCATCATCAATCCGACATAGAGCTAGCCATTTACACTCCTCAGACAACAAACAGATTAAAAAAAAAGGCAAGAAGAGAGATAAAAGTAACAAGTGAGACAGTTTCTGCTCCTAAGAGGCTTTGCCATCCTGTGATCCTGTGGGCAAACATTTTTTTCTTTTTTAGTTTCTAGGTAGGGTTTTTCAATGTAGCCCAGGAGGTCTTGAATACACTTCCTGCCTCAGCTTCTCAAATGCTAGGAATCTAGTCATGCTGGCCCCTCTTCTATTTTTACCCTACCTAAACCACTAAAGTAAATGACCATGAATATAGTTTATATGTTAGCACACCCTTCAAAATAAGTGTTCTTCTTTAAAAACCTACTCTTGCTGGGCGGTGGTGGAGCACGCCTTTAATCCCAGCACTCGGGAAGCAGAGGCAGGCGGATCTCTGAGTTCGAGGCCAGCCTGGTCTGCAGAGCGAGATCCAGGAAAGGCACAAAGCTACACAGAGAAACCCTATCTCAAAAACACCAAAAAAAAAAACAAAACAAAACAAAAAAAAAAAAACCTACTCTTACTGGCCAGTTTCTGACTATCTGTTCAGTCCTAAACTATATCAAAGCCTTTGTATAGAGTGCAGAGCCTCGGAGCAATCTTTACAGCCTTTGAAGCTTATTTTATGCTTGTTCCACTTTTATATAAATGTTTATTTTATGTGCATGAATGTTTCATCTGCAAGTATGTGTATGTACCATGTGGAAGGCAGAAGATGACTTCAGGACCTCCTGGAACCATAGTTACAGAAGGTTGTGAGCCACCACTGTGTGGGTGCTGGTACTAAATCTGGGTCCTCTGCAAGAGCAGTAAGTTCTCTTAACCACTGTGCCATCTCTACAACCCCTTTGCTCTATTGTTTTAAGAGCATCTGAAAATCAGTTTTGTAGGTATACACTCCTCCCAATAAGTCATATGTAATTGTCTTTCCACTTCCATGTTTGATCTCAAAAGCCTATAAAGCCCTATCCCTCAAACTCAAACTTTAGCTATGCTGATATATTATGTACCCTAATATAACTTGCCTACAGATCAGAGAACAGAACAAGCCACTAGACTAAACATAGAGGCCAGGCAGTGGTGGCACACACCTTTAATCCTAGCACTCGGGAGGCGGAGATCCATCTGGATCTCTCTGAGTTCAAAGCCACCCTGGACTACATGAGATTGACTCAGTCTAGGAGATAAACAGAGCCAGGCAGTGGTGGCACACACCTTTAATCCTAGTACTTGGGAATCATATGCCTTTAATCCCAGCACTTGAGATCTCATGCTTTTGATTGGGAAGCACACACACCTTTGATCCCAGCACTAAGAAGAAAGTAATGACTGGGCAGAGAAAGGTATATAAGGTATGAAGAAACAGGAACTGAACTTTTTTCAGACTGAGGAGTTGGGGAGGGAAGAGGTGGTGGCTGTGGCTTGTTCCTCTGTGTCTCTCTGATCTTTCAGCATTTACCCCAGTATCAGTCTCTGGGATTTTTTATTAAAAAAACATATTAGAATTTGTGTTACACTGTGCTTCATAATTTTGCTGAAATCCATCTAAGTTTTCAGGCTGCTTGTTCATTCTTGCAATGGCTAACCTTGGTTGTCAACTTGATGCACCTGGGAAAAGTTGTGTCTTTCAATCGAGGAAGACTGACCTGTGGGTATGTTAGTGAGGCATCTTCTGGTTTCTAACTGCTGTAAAAGAGCCCAGTCCACTGTGGGCAGTGCCATCCTTAAACAGCAGGCCCAAGGTGTGTAAGAAAAGTAGCTGAGCAAGCAACCCATAAAGCAGAATTCCTCTGTCGTTTCTGCTTCAAGCTCCTGCCTGCCTTGGCTTCCCTGTGTGAATGACTATAATCTGTAAGCTAAAATAAACCCTTCCTAGTACAACGTCCTTTAGAACTCATTTACTGTAGTGTTGTATCACACACTACTTTCAGGTAAATATCAGCATTCTCATGTCTGCAAACTAAGCATCAAGCAATATGACACATATGAGTGTAGTATATGCACATATGTGCACACAAAGGTCAGAAGATGGCACTAGATAGCCCTCTCTATCATTCTTCACCTTATTTCTTTGAGACAAGGTCTCTCACTGAACCTGGCACCATTTATGGTGGTGGCCAGCAAGCCCCAGTGATCCTCTCTCTTATCTCTGTCTCCAACAGCGCTGGGGTTTCAGGCATATTCATGGCAACATCTGGCTTTTCATTTTATAAGATTTGTTTTTATTTTATTTATGTGTCTGTGTTGAGTGTATGCCACATTTGTACAGATACCTACAGAGGCCTGAAGAAGGTATCAGATTCACCCAGTACTTGAATTACAGGTTGTTGTGAGCCACGTAACAAGGGTCTGAGAAATGTACTATGGTTCACCAGAAGAGCAGCAAGTGCTCTTAACCTTTAAGCTATGACTCCAGGCTGAATACCTGACTTTGTATGTGGGTGCTAGGAATCAAATTCAGGTCCTCATGCTTGCATAGAAAGCATTCCTGTCCACATAACCATCTCACCAGCCCAAAGATGTCTTTAAGTTTCTTTCAAGTCTACCAAAATGACTAGTAAATGTTAACTGTCTAACTTAAGTGTTTATAACATTACCAGTCAAGGACAAGAACTGTGGTGTGTGGGGCTGGAGAGATGGCTCAGAGGTTAAGAGCACTGCTTGCTCTTCCAAAGGTCCTGAGTTCAATTCCCAGCAACCACATGGAGGCTCACAACCATCTGTAATGAGATCTGGCGCCCTCTTCTGGCCTGCAAGGATACATGCAGGCCGAATACTGTATACATAATAAATAAATAAATCTTTAAAAAAAAAAAAAAAAAAAAAAAAAAAAAGAACTGTGGTGTGAATACACTCTGTAGTCTTTTGTTATAAATTGTGCTTTGACAGATATCTCTACATATTTCAGATCTTCCCTTACACAAAGACATTTGAGACAACAAATATTTTTACTGACTTGGTTCAAATTGCCAAAAGAGTTAGAGATGGAAGATCCTGTATCCTAAGTGCTTGGGTACAGGTGTTTTAGATTTTAGAATATTTACATATACAAAAGAAGATAGAAAAGGGGACTGAGTCGAACACTAGTTTGTTTCATATATACTTAATCGCATAACCTAATAGTCTGTCTGGACAGTATGGACTACCAAGGGCTTTGCTTATAATAAGGCTCTACCAATGGGCTATAACCCTAAACTCTAACACTAATTTTGCACAGTATTTTTAGTGCATATACACTCCCTGTGATCTATCAGATGAGATCATGTATTGAACTTGCTACTTAGCATATCAAGATTTTAGATTTTTGAGCAATTTAGACTTTCTTTTTTTTAATAAGCCCAGATAAATTCTTTATTATACAATATTTAAAAAATTGAGAATTGTGGCTTATTTTATATACAATGGATATAATGTATTAAACAAAAATACGTTGTCAGTCATCACTCTTTTGTGTTAGTATAGCTTTAACATGCTGTGCAGTTGATTTTCTTAATCTTTGGGGCCTGCTACCCAGGTACCAAATAAATATACAGACTTATTTTTACTTATGAATGACTGGCTTTAGCTTGGCTTGTGCAATTTAGACTTTCAAGTTAGGAAAGATCTGTATAGATTTTCACTCATAACTGCATGAAGAGTATTGTCTCAAAACTTTATCAGGGTGAGATGCAATGGTACCATCACTCTGAAAAACAGATCAGTAGTTTCTGGCAAAATTTGCTCCGCACTCATCATATATAACTAAGAAATTTCTTTACTGGGTGCTAACCCAAGAGAAATGAAATCTTGTAGCCACATTTAAGATTCTGTGCCAAGTGTCCATAGCAACTTTATTCCTAACCAGCATAGTATGGCAAAAAAATCAAATGTCCATCCACTGAGAACTGATAAACAAAATATCACCCATCCATCCAGTGACGTATGACTCAGCAATAAAAAGGAACAACACACTGGTTATGCAGCAACCTAAGTGAGTCTCAAAGCATCATGCTAGACAATGGAAGCCAGATACATAAAGTACTACACTGTATGGTTCTGTTTATATGATATTCTGGGAAGGGGAAACTGGAGTTACAGAAACCCAGACAGCAGTTGCCAGGTTTTTTGTTTGTTTGTTTGTTTTTAATTATCATCTCTCTTCATATTAAGAGAAAGAACAAAGATGTATTTTCCTTGATCATAAAATATAGAGTAAGCTCATAATAGAAAGTTAAGGCAACATGAAACAGCATCAAAAGAAAAGATACACTGTATCTCCTTGAGGGTTTCCTTGATGTACAGTCAGAAGAATTACATATATGCTTTAGCGTCTTTCTAAGGAATGTACTTACTGTGGAAGTCTTAAAACTACTCATCCATTTCTTGCTGTTAGGAGACAGGTCCAGTCTAAAATTTACTGGGCATACCTGTTCATTAACTGACTTTTAGTGTTAGCCCTTATCTAATTATTTTTCTCTGATAGAAAATATAATTTAACCAATATACAATATTAGCAAATACTTTAGGCTTTGTGGGCCACATATACTCCCCATATCTATCACTTACTCATATTTTTTCCCCTTGCCCTTTAAGAAAATACAAAGCATTCATAAATGATAGGCCAGAAAAACTGGATAAAGCCTACATTTAACATAGACTTAACAGTTATAGTAACAAGTCACTGGCTTTCTCTAACCTGAGGAGGGTTATAAAAAGTGTGTTAACTTTTCCTTTAAGGGTTTTGTAAGTTACAGAGCCTTACAACTTTGACTTGACGCAATTTGGGGAGCTGTTCACTAATTTTGCTTCAATGTCAGAACCAGAAGATTGCTGGCAGTTGCAACTCTTACATATGAAAATATTGATTCTAGTCTCTATAATCACATAGTAAAACCCACTTCTAAGGGGGCTGATACATTCTCAGTGTACAAAGAAAACTAAGCCTCTAGATCCATATGGCTGACATCAAAACCATAGGGATGTCTTTTACTAGTATAAACGCCGTCGTATCGTGTCTCTAGGCAGCCAATCTCCCCGTCTGACTTTGTCCCTTCTTGCAAATCTTGAATACATTCATCCACAAGCATAGCTGTCAGTAAAGACCCACTATCTGCCAGGGTCCACATCAGTGACTAGGAGGCATTAGAGCCTTATTGTCATACAACTCAGAGATGGAGAAAAGGGGAAAGGGGCAGGAACTGGGGGAGGATGCAAAGCCATAAGAAGCCAGATCACTAGAGGCACTGCGTATAACCTTGAAGAGTAGCAGTTATCAAAAAAGCTATACAATTTTATGTAAGGCGACTGATGGGCACAGATCTGCATGTTGAAAAGGTAACCCTGCTGATGGGGGATGAAAGGAAACTGAAAGGGACGTGAAGTTTCAGATACCCCAAGGACTACTACATCTTACTCCAGGGAAGCAATGATGAAGTTATAGCAGTGGTTCTCAACTGGGAACAATTCCGCCTTGCTAAGGAACATTTTCAATGTCTGAGGATGATTTTCACTTAGCATACTGGGGGGATACTACTGAAATCCAGTAAGCAAAAGCCAAGGATGCCATTAACAACCCTGTGATATATAGAACAGACCCCCTGCCACCATCCCTGAAGAATAAATAACCCTACCCCAAATGACAGTAGGGCCACAGTTAAGAAACTAGGATAAAGTCAGAGGTACTAAGGAACTTTAAGAAGTTCAGCTTTCAGCTCAACTCTGAAGAGGAGGTGATATGGACTGAATGTCTGGGCCCCACGTCTCCCCTTCCCAGTTGGTGTGTGACAACCTTAGTGTTGAGTTCAGCTGCATTTGAAGTTGGGGTCTATCAGGAAACAGGAAACAATTATGGTTAATAAGAGCATAAAAATGGGGTCAAGACCTGGCATAATTAGTCTCTCCATGTAAAACACCTGGTCAAATGCTTGTCCTCTGGCTCTCTCCTCTCCAGCCCCACAGCCATACTTACCAAAGAGTCAGGTAAATGCACAGCATCAAGAAAGCAGCTGTGCTAGCTAATTTTATGTCAACTTGACACAAGCCATAGTCACCAAAAAGGAGGGAGCCTCAACTGAGAAAATGCCTGTAAGATCCAGCTGTATGCAAGCCTGTAGAGCAGTGGTTCTCAACCTGTGGGTCACCACCATGGGAAAACACAGATTTCTGAAGTCTTAGGACCAGAGACACCATTCAACAGCAAAATTACAGTTATGAAGTAGCAACAAAAATAACTTAATGGCTGGGCGTCACCACAACATGAGGAACTGTATAAAAGGATAGCAGCATTAGGAAGGTTGGGAACCACTGCTGTAGGACATTTTCTTAATTAGTGATTGATGGGGGAAGGACCAGCACATTGAGAGTAGTGCCATCCCTGGGCTGGTGGTCCTGGGTTCTATAAGAAAGCAAGCCAGTAAGCAGCACCCCTCCATGGCCTCTGCATCAGCTCCTGCCTTCAGGTTCCTGCCCTGACTTCCTCCAATGATGAACAGCAATATAGAAATATAAAGCTAAATAAGCCCTTTTTCCCATTTGCTTTTGGTCATAGTGTTTCATCATAGCAGTAGTAACTCTAATCGGGACAGCAGCTATGTGCAATCTGTGACTGCAATACAAAAGAGCCTTCTCCAGACATCAACCTGGCTGACACCTTATTCTTGGAATCCCATCTCCAGAACTATGACAGAATAAATTTTATCCAATCTGTTAGGCATTGTTTTAGCAGCCCAGCCTAATCAAAAGATCAAAGACTTTCTCCCAATATTTGATGAGGGAGTTTGAGCAGATTCAGGTATAGAAACATATCAGGGAGGCACCAGAATCATCTTGAGATATCTTAATTTTTTTTTTTTAATCTATGAAAGACAAAACTGGCTTGGAACACAAGAGCATTATTTGAATCAGAAATACTGACAGAGAATTAAAAGCACTAGGGGAAAACATGCAATTGGGTAGAAGGAACAGAGTAAAGAACCAGCACGTGGTACAAAAAGTAAAGAACACTGATTTTATCAAGGACACACTCATATTTAAGGAAAATTAGATTCTTTATTATTTTTAAAGATTTTGCTTTTAACTATGTGTACATGTACAGGTATGTGAATGCTGGTGCCTGAATGCTGGTGCCTGTGGAGGCTAGAGGCATCTGGAGCTGGGGTTATAGGTGTTGTTACAGGTAGCCACCTAATGTGAGTGCTGGGAAATGAACTCTGATCCTCTGCAAGAATAGCATGCACTCTGAACTGTAGAGCCATTTTTCCAGCCCTGATTATTATTTTTAATATTCTTTAACTTATACATGCAAAACACTCTATTTATGAAGTATTAAGGTAAGGTAGGTTTTTCCATTATTGTAATTCCTCAGATTGTTAGATGACTGGCAGGTCTAACTGTCCTTGTAAACTGCCTGATCCATGTCTTCTGTCGTCCATGACACTGAAGACATACTGTAGCATAACTACTTTTAGCTAACAGCCTCCCTGCTTAGAAGAGCCAACTTTGTTTCAGGCATTTGTTATATAACTTAATAAAATATTAATAAAACAAGTGTTCATGCACAAAGTTGCTTTTATCAGTTAAATAAAGTACCTTAGAAAGACAACAAACCTTATCCTAACTCAATAACTAATGTCCAAACCTTCAATTCTGTATATATAGTGTCGTGTTAATGCTAAGCACAAAGTGGACTGTGTCAGGCTATGAGCCTGTCTCTCACCACAAGTACACTCCAGGACCTTTCTGGTAGTTATTTAACCGGGACTCATGTTCTTCCACTATTAGTAAATAGAGCCTTTTCATTAGGATTGCCCTGAGAGGCTGAGGATGTAGCTCAGTGGAAAGAGCACTTGTCTAGATGCACAAGGCCCTACTCTGACCCCTAGGACCACAAACAGAATAGGGCTGTTATAAATTTAAAGAATTTATAAGGATACCTAAATCACAGGGAACACATAAGATTCTCAGTAGTGTCCTTCAATCATTCCTTGGGCCAACTTTCCCAAAGCATTTACTTTTAAAGTCCTAAGGTTTGAGATATTTGATTCTTATGATGATGGAATTTATAGCTGTTCTCATCTAATCTTAACAAAATTCTGAAGAGAAAGTGGGAAGACTTACTACTTCTAGTCTTGGTCCTGATAAAACAATTTCCAGTAAAAATAAAATCATTACACAGTAATTGACAGAAGCTCAGCAATAAACTAGGTCTTTATGTATCCGCCTCTTCGGTGGTAGAGTCCTCATCATGAAAGTCTCATCTTCTAAGCATGGTTAACGTTCTAAACATAGGGCACACTTAAATGGACATTTCACCATATTCCCTCTACTTTAAGATGAGAAAAGAGGCAATTCCCTTTAGATTCTTGATAAAGGAACAAGTCATACTCATAGTTTTATTTCTAGTATCAAGCAAAGGGTTTTTTGCATATATGAAATTGTATTTCTATTGCTTCTTAAACTCATGGTAGTTAGAAAAACTATCTCATCTACTGGAGAGGAAAATTCCATGACGAAGGTAAAATCCTCCCTCCAAAGATTTAAAACAATAAAAACATTCTCTTCTTTTCCTTGTGGATGGTTTTTTTTTTTTCTTTGATAATAGATTCTTCTCTCATACAACACATCCCAACCGGTTTCCCTTCCCTCCACTCCTCCTAGCTCCCCCCACTTTTACCCTCCCCCCAGATCCACTCCCCCTCCATTTCCTCTGTCCCTCTCCAAGAGATGAAAGGAAAACAGGACAAAACAAGATACAATAAGACAAAGTGAAAGCCCCCATATTGAGGCTCGACAAAGCAACCCAATAGGAGGAAAAGAATCTCAAGAGCAGGCAAAAGAGTCAGAGATACACACATTCCCACTGTTAGGAGTCTCACAAAAATATAAAGCTAACAGCCATAACATATACACAGAACATGGTGCAGACCCATGCAGGCCCCATGCTTGCTCCTTTAGTCTCTGAAAACACTCTTTTCTTAACAGAATGAAATGCCACTGCATGCATGGAGTGGGGGAAGAGTACAAGGGACTAAGTACTGAATCAGCAGGTTAAACTTAGTATGTGCCCAAGACCCACAGGCTGCCCTAAGAGGGACATCCCAATGCTTGGACTGCCACTGCTTTCAGGAGGTATCACCCACTTGAATGTGGTCTAATAGATAATATAGCATAATTATACATTCACAAGCATCTGGTACCGTGCCACTACCAAACGGAAAAGAGCTCTAATCCCCAGACTGATGTATAAAATGTTAATGAACATTAAAGCACTTACCAAGGTTTATCCAAATTCCACCTGGCTTGAGTATTCTCCATATGGTATCGATATAATCAATTACATTGTGAGCTGTGTCTATGAAGAAGCAGGTGGCAATACAGTCCCAGGTATCTAATCAACAGAAATCAGACCACTGCATCGGTTATTTTTTTTTCTTTTACCTATCTATTAAGCTTGCCAACTAACTCTTAGAGAATATTAATATTTCATTTAACTGAAGGGATGCAGACACTGTACTATTCTGATCAACACTATAATCAAGATGATAACAGTATAGTAAATACAGTAGTCAATTTGGAAATCATTCGTTATTAACACATCAATACATATTACCAAATGATACTGTTAAAAAGTTGCTTAGCATCCACTCAATTGCTAGCCTTTAGTTTTACTATGTTTACTTCTGTGATGCTTGTAACTAAACCTAGGGTCTTGAGCTAGGAAAGTGCTACCTGGGCTACCCTAGATCTCACCTAAAATCTGTTAAAAACAAAATAGTCACCTTAATTTTTGAGTTCCGATTTAAACCAGTGTTAACGACTGGTTCTGGCAGGCTTTAGGTAGGCCTTTCTTGCCAATTTGAGAAATGATGACATTAAAATACCCAAATACCTACCATTACTTGATAATCATCAGGGAGAAGTTGGCTGGAGAAAACACAGGCAAAGGTGCCCCCCACCCCACCCCCCAAAAAACTGTTTAGCTCTTGGAAGCTGTTGCCAGGCAGAGGTAGGGACCAGATTCATGATGTAGTGTCTATTCTAATCCTGATATGGTAAAAGTGCCTGGCCCAAAAGGGATCACCTGAGCCCTCTTCCAGTCCCAGTCAGAGGAAAATGATTGTTAGTTGCATCATGATGCTTTCCACTATTTCACTGGTCTGAGATCTTGTTCCTTAACATCTATTTACCCAACAGCTTAACCTCTCCCAGCTGTTCTTTTCTAACTTCAGAATGCAAGTTGATACATTCTTTCTTTGTTGTTACCCTTGCTCCAAGCCCTCTTCCAGAGGCTTCCTGTCCTCTCAGAGTACAATTCAAACTTCTTGCTTTGAGTTGGCCTAACCAACCAACCCTATGCCCTTTTATCTCCCTCATCCCCTTACTCACTTCACCACAGCCCCCGCGGAACACAGCCAGGCGCTCTTCCTAACCCCCTTGCCATCCCTAAACATGTGACAATTTCCTTCTTAGTTTCTACTCTTGGACTTACTTTATTTTCTTCCAAACAATTCTGTATGTTATGTATGGCCTCTCTGTCTCTTCCAGAGTTATAAGTCCCTTGTGCCTAGGGACTTTGTCCCACTAACTGCTGTGTTTTGAATGTCTAGAATGCACTTAGCATTTAACAGGCAGCAAACAGATCTTTCTTGAAAGAATGCTCTTGCTACTGCTCAGAGTTCTGTTTTCCTTCTTCCTGTTACTGACCAACTTTTTTTTTTTTTAAAAGATTTATTTATTTATTATGTATACAACATGTATGACTACAGGCCAGAAGAGGGCACCAGATCCCATTACGGATGGTTGTGAGCCACCATGTGGTTGCTGGGAATTGAACTCAGGACCTCTGGAAGAGCAGTTAGTGCTCTTAACCTCTGAGCAATCTCTCCAGCCCCTAACCTACTTTTTAAGACATATCTCCCATAAAACTTCTTTCCTTGCCAATCGGACCCTGCTGCAGTCCCCGATGACCTTATTCTTTGGTGTCTTTGTACCTCAAATAACTATTCATCTCTGTCCATCAAGTCACAGCCTCTTTACAAGAAAGCTCCATTCCCACACTATTTTATTTCCATCCTTACTGCAATCGGCATATATTTGGACTCTTTAAAAGTTATCTTTTAGTAACAGAGCCAACATCTCTTGAATGTACATATATTTCTTTACATTTCCTGTCACTGCCTTTTACACAACCTTGAAAATACTCTGTTGTCACTGACACTGCACACCTTATATTCTGTCATTGAAACAAACGGTTATAACACTGGGTCATCATTTAGACTAACAGATAAGAACTTTAAATACTTGCTTTGAACTTACTGCATTCTGAGTAAATCTCCTGAAAGTCTCCTGCTGTCATTGAAAAGTTAGAACCTGGAGGAAGACTGTGGGGGTCAACATCAGGGAAAAAAATGGGTCGAATCTGATCAGCTGATCTCCGATTATTGCTAAACTGATGGATCCAGGGATAAAGTTTATATTTGTTAATTTCAGAACATCTGTAAAATATGAGCACAAGGTTCAATGTTAACTACACATTTTACCAAAAAAGAACCTACTTTAAGCACTAAAATATCTATTGATTGAAGGTTTTCACATGTAACTTATTAGACTTGAAAAGTGTCAATCTACACTGCACTCAGTTATCTGAAGCTGTGTATACATGTAGATGACCAATTGAGGATTAAAAGAAACAAATTCAGAGACTCACATGTGCTATTCATTTGGATTTACAAAAAATTACTAAAATTTTGTTGGTTTTTGAGACAGGGTCTCATGTAGCCCAGCCTGGCCTTGAACTCACTGTGTAACTGAGGATGACATTGAATTCTTGATCCTCCTATTTTCACCCCACAAACGCTGAGATTAGAGGCCTGTGCCACCACATCCAGCAAAAATGTATTCCTGAACCTCACATTTGAGTAAAAACAAGGAAACTAGTCTTGTTACCTATTTTTACCATTCTATAGGTAGCCTTCTTCTTCCCCATCTCACCAGCAACTCATACTGCCACCAATGACAGCACTGCACTGAAGAACTGAATACGATACCAGTGACGTGCTATTGAAACAGGCAGCTAATTCTGTCTCTAACACACTGTCCCCCTGTACCTCCTGACTTAAAAAATAGTCACTCTTTTCTACTACCTTCTGGTAGAGGACACAGAAGTTCTCAGATCTCATTCCAAATCAGTCATGTGAACATGTATGGCCACTTACTGCAAAGTCAGGGAAAATAGTTACAATTGCTACCATAAACTCTTCACCAAGAAACAAAAGGTGAAAAAGCTTAAAAAAACAATGAGAAAAAACCCTTTCCTATATTCATGGAATGCCCAATTACTTTTTAAATGGCTATTTGCTTGCCCTGTGTCAACACTGTTAGCTAATTAACACTGGCTACAGTGGCAATCGGTATAAACATTATGAATTTAATGTAAATATGATCTGTATCAGTCAAGTACTATATACTTTTCTTCTAATTCAGAATTGTTCAAAAATAGGTAAAGCAATTTGATTTTGAGAATTTACTATTTCCAGCAAAAAGTAAATTAAATACCTGTTGAGTACAAAGTTGGAAGAAAAGAGCATAAAAAAACTCCATTCATTTCCTTGACAAGCATAACCTAGCATAGCTATTTCCCAGGCCAATCTTCCTAGTCCAGCACCAGGTACCAGAATATTTACTTTAGAAGGATCCCTGAAATGAAACAAGGCAATTATATCCAGCCCCTCAAAGAGGAAAAAAAAATTAAGAAAGAAAAAGACAAAATCCACATTAACAACTAAAAATTTACTGAATTATTCAATAAGTATAAGCTAACTTAGGCTCTTGACTTCTTAAAAATGAAGTATTTCTAAATGTCAATAAAAACAAGAGATAGAAGGAATCATCACATTATCAAGTGACCAAAAAAATACTTTTCAAGAAAAAAAAAATAGAATCACACTGTATCTAAAGACTTACAGTCATTCCCGTTTCTGGGAAGATAATTTTCCCAAAGTGATCCCCAAATTACATATGGGACATTTGAACAATTACTTTATCATGAGGCAGAAGACACTTCTAAGCTCATACAACACAATGATTTACAGAATCAAATAAATGAACTATATTTAGATTTTAACGTATAAAGCCTATCTCTAAAATTTTATAGATCTCAGGTACAAAAAGGAAAAAGCAGTTCTGGGCACAGTAACTCATACCTGCAATTCCATGATTGGGAGGCTCAAAGGACTGCCACTGAGTTTGAGACTAGCTGGTCCTCACTGTAAATTCCAGAGTAGCTTGGGAGACAACTGTTTCCGTTGCCCCTACCTCTCTCCCAAAAGAGAGAGGAAGGAGTAGAGGGATGGGTATTCTCTTGGAGAAAATGGGCAGCTGCCTTCTTTTCAAAAGGGTTTCATTAAGTAGCCCCAGACTGGCCTCAAACACAGCTCCCATTTTCAAGTACTTCTAGACAAGCATTCATGACAAATATATGGCACCAGACCAGGGGCCCTATATATCCCATCATACTGCCGTTACATGTTCCTTTTCTCTAAGTTCTGCTAGTCTGCTTTCAAATTGCAATAAGTTTTAGAAAAAAAAAAAAAGTAGGCAGCAGGGAACTTTTCTCAGGAACCCTGACAAATCAAATTATAGGGTCATCAAGATTGCTCAGTGGGTAAAAGCAGCTGTGACTAAGGCTGACAATTGGAGCTCAATCCCTGGGACCAACAGAGTAGGAGAGAGCCAACCCTTTTGGGCTATCTATCCCCTGACCTCCACATATGCGCCCATGTGCATGCATTGGTATACACACGGGAACACACATGCACACAAACATAACTTTTTTTTAATGTAGGGAAAATGACTTTTGTATAGGGAACCAAAGGAAAATGTGTGTAATCAGTTGGTATTGTTTTTATAAAAAAAAGAATTTAACTATTATGTTTCCAAAATTTGGTTCACAAAACCAATGCTATTTCAAACCATTCAAATCTTATAAACTACCTGTTCCCTGAGGTCTTGCACTCTCAGAAAGCAATAGGGCATTTTTGCTAGCATTGTATTCTATAAAGCAATCTTTACATACTCCATTTTAAAACAAAAAAAGAAAGTGGGGGCCACGGAAATGGCTCAGTCAGTAAAGTGCTTGCCATGCAAGCCTGAGGACTTGAATTGCATCTCCAAACAGCCAGGTAATCCCAGCCCAAGAAGGCAGAGACGAGAAGATCCCTAGGGCTTGTTGGCCAAGATACCTAGCTGAATTAGTGAGCTCCGGGTTCACTGAGAGACCCTATCTAAAGAAATAAGATGAAGAACTGAGCAAGACATCCAATGTTTCCTCTGGCCTCTCCACACATGTGTACCCACATACATGTACATATACACATACACAAACTTATAGAAGTTTGAAAATTCACTCTACAAATGTAGTCCCAAAGGAAGCAGCCCAAGGTAATTTGGTTTTATATATCAATTTAGGGAACATAAGTTTGACTAATACACTTGCCAGGAATGGGCACACACCTTCAATCCCAGCACTCAGGAGACAGAGGCAAGCAGATTGCTGTGAATTCGAGGCCACCCTTGGCTATGTAGTAAGTTCCAAGCCAACCAGAACTACACAATGAAAACTATCTTTAAAGAAACAAAATAAAACCCAACAAGAACAATTTGGTAATTTATGGAAGATGAGCTTTATGATTGCTTTTATCAAAATTTCCCTAACCAGAACTATGAACTTAGTGCATTTTAAGTGTGTATACTACTATTAAAAGGTACCAAGACACAAAACACAGACTACATCAAGCCCCTACCTCACAAGTTAGCAGATACTCCATATCTTCACACTATTTGTATTATGACAAAAAGGTGTTTTCAAAGGGCTTTTAACACAAAGTTGGTAGAATAAAAATATGATTGATTAAGAACCAAACAAAGAATGGGGGAGATGGCAAGTATGCTTTCCTAAATGTGTAATATTAACTAGATGTTTCCCCCAAAGGTATACATGCTGATTTGAATCTTTAAGAAGTCTCGAGCATTTTTTATTTTCATGGAGAAGAGAAACAAATTTAAAATACAGATGTGGTGATTTTAAAACTTTAAAAACCAGGAACAGATAGATATATAAAATGTGGTCACATAATCAAATGTTGCCAGCTTGAGATTCTCAGCAAAAAAGTTGCAAGTTGACCAAGTTTGTAAGGTGCATTTACTACAAATGTGACCCCTAACACAAGAGGAAAAGTCTCAGCAGTTCATTCAGACAGGAGTGAAGAAGAGGTGGACCTATAGGGACAAGACTAAACAGACACAAGCAGACTAGGCTATTTTACCAACAGTAAATGTTGGTGACAGAGCTTTCATTAATTGGACCTTTCCTTTACCAATCAGCAAACTCTAACACACTACACTTTGTTTTGTGGTGTCATCAGAGTGACACTTGGCTGACCCCTGGTGGTAGAAATATTCTAGAAATTTAGTTTATAAATTCCTTGTTTCCACTATTTTACTTTGCTTCAAAGCATTTAAAATTACATGTGGACCTTATATTTACACCCTGCATATGTCCATAAATTCTGAACAGTGGTCTATACAAATAAATCATTAAGATACATTATACCAGGACCAGGACAGTCAAGGCTACACAGAGAAACCCTGTCTAGAAAAACCAAAATAAATAAATAAATAAATGAATAACCCAATTACAAGCATCTACTTCTAATATTTTAGTATTACAATATTAGAATAATTTCCACATTCAGAAGTATATCTATAAATAAGATTCAACAAAATTGAACTCTAAGAAAGATTTTGACAAAAACTACAAAATTGTCCTCCATAAAAATTTTTTTCTCCGTAATATTTTTACTAATTTTTTCCTTTTATGAGAAACATGTTTCTCCACAGCTTCACTGGTGCCTAATTTCTAAATTTTGCAGTACATTATATGAAAATAGGCTTCTTAGCATAGATTTTTAGATTTGAATTTTCTTGTAAGATTGTCTTATATTCTTTTTATGCCATTTTCTTTTGAATTATTAATCTTGGACAGTTTACCACTGAGGTATTATTCTAGAATTATAAACATTTGAAATTCTGATCTGAATGAAGTCTAAAACACATGCCTGTTTTCAGAATGAGAGAAAATGTTCTTCACTCTACACAACTGCATCTGGCATTCTATATTTCCTCCATTTACTCTTTAAAATGGATTCCCTTAAGCTAACAAATCCCTTCATAAATATAATTAAAATCTTTATTTTACTATAAATAGAAAAATGCTTCTTTAAAACAATATTTTTCCTAAAAATTATGAGAAAGATTAATTTTCAACTCTGCCTGTCAATGTCTTCTTGGGAGTATAGTGAGTACCAACATATTCTAAACAAATATCACCCCAAATTGTCTTAGGCTAATCAATTAAAAACTTAAAACAGTAACAAAAATAACTTAATTGTTCTTATGATAAAAACTGGGAGCCTTTAAGACAGGCTCAAATGTCTCTCTCCTTCAATATCTCTGTACTTTATAGCACTGAACCAGCAGACACTCAGGGAAATTGAAGATCTGCTTTGTTGTTCTTTATTGTTTGTTTGTTTATTTGGATGAAAATTTCAATACATACTATTCTATCAAATGTTAAGCATTACACTATCCTTGTGCTCATATTTAAGAAAACAGTTCAGACCTCAAGCTCACTTGAGTCACACAGTGGCCTTGAACTTGGTGCTCCTCCTGCCTCTCCCTCCTGAATACCTGGATTGCTGATATAAGAGCCACCATATTCAGCTAGGCTTGGATTTGTTTGTTTGTTTGTTTTGGGGTTTTTTTGTTTTTTTGGTTTTTTTTTTTTTTTTTTTTTTTTCCGAGGCAGGGTTTCTCTGTGTAGCTTTGCGCCTTTCCTGGATCTCGCTCTGTAGACCAGGCTGGCTTCGAACTCACAGAGATCTGCCTGCCTCTGCCTCCCGAGTGCTGGGATTAAAGGCGTGCATCACCACTAGCTGGCTGTTTTGTTTTTTTTAAGACAGGGTTTCTCTGTGTAGCCCTGGATGTCCTGGAACTCACTCTGTAGACCAGGCTGGCCACCTGCCTCTGCCTCCCCGAGTGCTAGGATTAAAGGTGTGTGCCACCAATGCCAGGCTAAGCTTGGATTTTAAATGTAAATAAAACAAAAACAAAGAGTACTGTTTGCTCAACTGTTTGCAATAGCACCACAGGTTAAAACCAAAGCAGAGACCAGTAATCTGGCATTTGGGAAAATGTAGAAAACGTTTCCTCATCGCAAACAGACCCTTGCAGAAGTCAATCTGTACCTTCAAATTTTGTACTTAAAAACTCAAGCATATTATTTCCAAACATGGACAAACAGCTAAAATAAACATGTTTACAATATAACATTTTAATGATCAAGTCCAGATAGTTCTATGCATACTTGTTAAATATGCTATCTTTCATAGACATCTCAGAATGGCCATCACTGAAATCTCAGTAAGGACAGGCATTTGAAACTGAGTCAAATCCAGTTCAAGTATAAATAAGGACGTTAAGTTCCTATGCCTGCTGTGGTACCATCTGAGACCCAGATGACAAGGCTTTCTCTAGAACTAACTAATTCTGGGCTATAACTAATGTGCCTCAAGCAGGCCTTTTTCTTCCTCTGAGACAGGGTATGGCTATGCAACACAAGCCGGCCTCAGACTTACCATAATCCTGCCTCGGCCCTGTAGGAGCACAGGTACAGAGCACCACACCTACACCTGACTCTGGGAGGTTACATTTTATGGGAAAGCTAGGACTTCGATGTGTGTGTGATCTTACTGTTTAACTTTCTTTATCTACAATAAGGCAACTAATCTAAATAAAACAAGATAAAATAATATAGAGGAAAATACCTAATTTTCCCATCAGCTCTAAGACTGGGGGAACAAACACCCCCCACCCTGTATATTTCATTTCATTTAAAGTTTATGAGTGTGTGTGTCCTTATCCCGCCTGTGACATTTGCTGTTTTCAGAGATGGAAAGTGGGTGACTGGAGAGCAGTGACAGGAGAGTCACATCCTTCTGAATCCTCAACGCTGAAATCTTCACCTACTGAAAAATGCCTTTAATTATTCTTTTACTTTTAAAGTAATTTACTAGAACCATTTACCTACTTACACTATCACAGCAGAAAATTAACTGTAAAACAGTAGTGATTGTGCAAGCTTACTAAGTACCTTTAATAATGACATGCTTTTTTTAGATAGGCTAGTATTGAAAGGCTGATTAAACGCAATAGCATATATTATTCAAGAATCTGAATATGAATAAAATTATAAATACTTGAAATTATGTTGACATAAGCATCTGACCTTTTAGCCTTTGGAATTCATTCAAAATTTGGTACACTCAAATTTTAAAGAGCCTCACTTTACAATCTCAGAAACAAAGATACTTTGAATTTTCAGGGATACATAGACTTTAAAGAAGCCATTATCTAGTACTTTATTGAGCAAAGGACCAATGACATTCAGAGAGAATAAAAACTAGGAACTTTAAAACAAATAATATCCCTACAAAAGTAATGATGTTCGCCGGGTGATGGTGACGCACGCCCTTAATCCCAGCACTCAGGAGGCAGAGGCAGAGGCAGAGGCAGGAGGATCTCTGTAGTTTAAGACCAGTCTGGTCTACAGAGCAAGATCCAGGACAGGCACCAAAACTACACTGATAAACCCTGTCTCGAAAAAACAAACAAAAAACCAACCAAACAAAAAAGAAGTAATGATGTTCATAAAAGTTTATAAACTTAAAGCAATTATAAAAAGTTAATATAAGAAATTAGGGCCGGGTGGTGGTGGTGCACACCTTTAATCCCACCACTCGGGAGGCAGAGCCAGGAGGATCTCTGTGAGTTCGAGGCCAGCCTGGGCTACCACGTGAGTTCCAGGAAAGGTGCAAAGCTACACAGAGAAACCCTGTCTCAAAAAACCAAAAAAAAAAAAAAAAAAAAAAAAAAAAAGAAAGAAATTAACTCATATTCTAATAGCTATGGAATCTTTCATAAACTGCCACTGATAAGAATCTTAGCACGGGAGTAGCTCAATGGTAGGGTCCACGTGTAGCACATAAACAGATGTGTAGTAGCACTGTGACTGAATAAAACAGCCTTTAAGGACTGAAGTTTGTAGTATTTCAACTCAAAGTAAAAGTACTGAAGATTGCTTCCTATTTTCTAGAGAAGAAAAAACACAAGCTGTCATCACCTCAATGTCCCATGGGTACAAGGCAAGGCTTACTAGCAAAAGAAAAAGAAAACTATAGGCCACTATCCCTTACAATTGAATGAGTATAGAAATCTCAAATAAAATATTAGCAAATCTAACCCAATAACAAGCTTAGGAAACTATTTACCATAACCAAATGTGACTTCTCCCAAGAAGGCAAAGAAGGTTTAACACGAGAAAATGAGACTTTAATAAAATGGGGCAGGGGGACCTCAACAAGAGGTTGCTCAATAGAATCCAAAGGTATTTAACAATATCAACATCCTTTCTAAGAAAGATGGAAATTATTCAACAAGAAAAAAGGAATTATGAAAACCTCAGTTAATATTACACTCAGTGGTGAAAAAGAGAAAGCTTTTCCCCTAACAACAAAAACAAGGGTTAAAAGGCATTCAAGTTGGGAAGGAAGAAAGATTTTTTGCATGATAGTATATATGGAAATCACCCAAAAAAAACCCTACAAGAAAGCTAGATGCTATTCAGAAAGTACAATCCAAAATGTCAAAAAGTCACAAGCATTTACACCATGACTTTTATGTTTATTCTCCTGAAAATAAACTACATGACACAATGGGGAAGTGAATGAATAAGTGCCATATTTGACATATATACATGAAAATGCCATAATGAAACCCATTATGCTGTATGATAACTTAAAAAAAATAAAAAGAAATGATACTTTGAATGGAAAAAAACAGAAACAAGAAACCCAAATTGTGACAATTTAAAAAATAGTAACTAACACACACACACACACACACACACGCTGGGAGGCAGCGGTGCACACCTTTAATCCCAGCACTTGGGAGGCAGAGCCAGGAGGATCTCTGTGAGTTCGAGGCCAGCCTGGTCTATAGCGCAAGATCCAGGACTGGCACCGAAACCACACAGAGAAACCCTTTCTCGAAAAACCACACACACACACACACACACACACACACACACACACACACAGTGAGGGGGGGATCTAAACAAGGTGAGATAGTCAAACATTCTGTGTTAAAGTTGACTCAACAACACAATATCTTGCTCCCAGCCTTTGCAGATGACATTAATAAGCCAATGATTTCCAGTGTACACAGTAGTTGATTTACTATTGAAGAAGTAATTGTTTTTATTCAAAGAGGCCAGTAACTACTTACTGTTGCAAAATTTCTATTACTTTGTCTCAAGAAGACAATGTGGATGAAATGCAGACAAAACCTAATAAACCAGTTCATTTTCTAGAAAGAGGCAATAATCCCGTATTTCTTGATACAAGGTTTATAGAAAATTTCCCTAAGAGATTGTCTGAAGCAATAAATACTTGCAAGTATTTCAAAAATTTAAAACAAATTATTTACCCTGCCCTCTATACTAGTGTCCTGACAGAAAAAGCAAAATATCATTTACTTTTGATTAATTTATTTACACTCAACTTCACTTTTTTTAAACATAAAATGTCCCACTAAAACAAAATTGCTAATGCGAAAACTCAAGAAAATAAAGGGAGTTTTCAAAACAAACCCACAAACACTGATTTTGGGATTATTGATCAGGAATAAAAAAACAAAAACAAACAAAAAGAAAAAAAAATCACTGTAAACTATATTGAGCTGAGATGTAGCAGCATATGCCCATAGTCCTAGCACTTTGGAGGTAGATCTAGACAGGAGCATTTTAAATTCAAGGCCAGCATGAGCTTATGAGCTACAATGAGATCCTGCCTCAGAAAAGCATAAAGTTAAAGCATCTAACCGAAGAGATAGGCCATGTATACAAAGAAGGAATTCAGCACTGAGTATGAGTGTGTGTGTTTATGTCTGTGCAGTAGAATGCCCAAAAGCAAATGACATCGAGTAACAATGAACAGACCTCATGTCTACTTTGAAGTTCTGTATAGCATTCCATATAACAAGGAGAAATAGCCACACCCTCACAGGAAACTACAACATGGGTCTTAAATACTTTATAT
Source organism: Peromyscus eremicus (assembly GCF_949786415.1). NCBI lineage: Eukaryota > Metazoa > Chordata > Mammalia > Rodentia > Cricetidae > Peromyscus > Peromyscus eremicus. The sequence goes on from NC_081416.1 coordinate 43,206,962, forward strand.
TTTTCACAAATGGACTGGACTAGACCCTCTGCATATGGGAGGCAGTTGTATAGCTGGGTCTATTTGAGGGGCTCCTGGCAGTGAAATCAGGATCTATCCCTGGTGCATGAGCTGGCTTTCTGGAACCCATTACCTATGATCAGACACCTTGCTCATCCTTGATGCAGGGGAGAGGGGCTTGGCCCTGAGTCAACTGAATGTACCAGTCTTTGCTGCTCCCCCATGGGAGGACTTAACCTCTAGGAGCAGGGAATGGGGGGTGGCTCACGGTGGGGGAAGGTGGGGGTAGGGGAGGCAAGAGGAAGAATGAGAAGGGGATCTGTGGTTGGTATGTAAAATGAATAAAAAAAATTTTTTTATAAAAAATACAAAAGATGCATCTTTGTAATTTTAAAAAAGAAAGAAAAATCACCTAAGGATAAAGGAATTTGAACAACAAAATTAAAATAATAGTAACAGATTATAGTTTACTAAATACAACAGGAACTATGGGTCATTGAAATAAATATATACAGAGGAGAGAGAAGAAGAGTCTTCCTTTTAGTGGAAAGCAGTCTGCAACTGTGAAGGTTATAAAGACCATCACTTCACAGACTGCTTCACATAAGAACCACCAGTGCACTGGATTCTAGAATGGACTGGAAATGTTATAAGGAGACTACCAGGGCAATTACGAAATCTGAGTATATACTATTAGGCTCCATAACTGTGTTCAAGGGTCAATTTCCTGAATCTGGTAACTGAAAGGGAACAGACTTAAGAATAAACTCTACACCTGTGTGGTGGCACACACTTTTAATCCCAGACTCAGCAGCAGATGCAGATGGATCTCAGTGATCCAGGTCAGACAAAAGTTCTAGGCCACCCAGGGCTACACAGCGAGACCCTGAAGTCTAAAACTGTGAATTTTTAAGCAGTAAGAAAACACGGCAAATACTAACTGAAGTCTCAAATGAATTCACAATAATTTTGAGAGTATGGTTTTAGACATCCATGTGCTGGAAGATGGAGGAAAAGAGAAGGTGGGAATGATACAGCGATGTTGTAAAATGCCAAAACTTGATGAATTTTGGAAAAGAGTAAATGGAAGGCGGTTGTACAATTCATGAACCATAATTTTGAAGTTATTCCAAAATTAAAAGTTCAAAGAAAGAAAGAAGAGACATAAGTACTGACATTCCTCAAAGGATATATCAAACTCTAGAGTTCTGAACACAGGGACCTAAGAATCTCAGGGTCTGAGGACAAAATTCACTGGACTTATGAGCATGAGGAGAACTAGATTTTACTCTGTTAATTTTTTTTTAATGGTCTACGTTAAATTGTATGTATATGTTTGTGTCTGTGTGTGGAAATGAGCATGTGACGCCCACAGGGTCCAGAGAGGGCATCGATTGGATCCCTCAGAGCTGGAATTACAGGTGACTGTGAGCTGCCTGATAATGTTCAGCTGGAAACTCAACTTGAGTCCTCTATAAAAGCAGTAAGTACAAGTTCTAACTGCTGAACCATCTCTCCAGCCCCCAACAGATTCTAACTGCAATACTCTTTCATTGATATTTGTCCTCAATTACAAAATGCAGGCAATGAGCAATAGGTAGGTGTAGGAATATCTGTGTCTTTGTCACCAATAGGAATCACATTTTTATCAAAATAATGTACAAGCTATTCAGCATTTTCATAATAAAGTACTTATAGCCACTGCCAGGCTGTATCTAATCACTACATTATAAAAAGTATGTAACAGCACAGTGTTTGCTTTAATTAAGATACGTTACTTATTTTGTTTATATAAATGTCTGTCTGTGTGTGTGTGTGTGTGTGTGTGTGTGTGTGTGTGTGTTGCACTAAAAATGTATACTGTCTTCCTCAGTTGCTTCCCACCTTATTTTTGAGCCAGGACAGGGTTTCCCAGCTCAGAGACTATAAAGAGCCTGCACAGGCCCTCATGTAGTGGAACAGGCACTACTCCAGCCCTCCACAAGTTTGCTTTTTAAAGACTTCAGTAACTTTGCTTCAAAATAACTGGTTCTTTGTAGCCCTATGCATTTTATTTATTTACAAATGTTAGTCTGAAAATCAGACCCTGAGCTTCAGAACACCCAAAGGTTCTATGTTCAAAAAAGTTTATGACTTCTCTATGGGATAGATCCCTCATTGAGATAAAGTAAAATCTATCAGTATTGCTTTGTTATTAAAAAAAAAAAAACAACTTATAAAGCAGTGTATATTATGGACTATGAATATTTGTTCTAATTTTAGTTTCAAATTTCTCATAATTACTAGAGCAAATGTTACTGAACATTAAAAACTCCAACCTCACACAACTGAAACATCCAGGAACAAATAGATCTCTCACACACGTAAAAACATGCAGGCCCAGAGTGGCTATGAAAATGAATCACAATGAAATGTTGTAGCTAAGTGCTTATATGCCTTAAAGAAAGGGGTTAGAAATGCAGTAGTATTTACCATCTCTCTTTTGGAAAGTTTTTTATAATTTCTTTTATGATTGGCTTATAGCAGGCATCCCTTTCTGTTTTCCCAGTTTCACTCCAGTCTCTTACAAACTGTTTCAATGTAGACTTTAACTTATCCATGTCAAATGTAGATGCTGGCATAATCTTTCCATTGCCCTGTTTAAAAGGGAGGGAGGGAAAAAGAATTATTTTCTGAGCATCAATTTTGAATATGGTTAAATACACATACTAAGATATAGGTGAGTCAGTGGATAATTATTAGCCTCTCAAGGGACTCAAGTGCAGCTTGAGATCCTACATGAAAAAAGTTTGGTGCTCTCACTTCTACCCTCAACAGAGGAAGATCCACTAATCATAAAACGACCACAAAGTGAAGCAGTTCTTCCTCGGGAAAGGACCAGCACTGAACTGCTTATGGAGACAGAACATTCCACCCTCCAAGAGAGGGAAGGAAACCCCTCCAGCAGCTCATTGATGGGCAGGCAGCAGGGATGGCTCACACTGGACTGGCCAAACTGTATCTATCACAGGATACCAAGAGACTTCAGTTTCTATTACTGCCAGTCACTTGAGATTTAAGTGAAAATATTTTTATTTTAAAGTGGAAGATGAAAATCAACAAATAGAAGATACTGAAAAAGCAACAATGGAAATTAACTTAATATAGCTAGTAAAGTCTTTTAAGAAATTTAAGTCTCTTATATACTCTAACATGCAAAACACCATGTGAAAGCATCAACAATTATCTAGGTGCTTTAAAAAAAACAGTGAACAAATGCTATCTCTAGCACACTGTTCCTCTAGCTTCATCACATGAAAGTATCCTCTCAGTAAAGTGGATGACCTGAAAGACCTGGACGTACAGACGGTTATCCTAAAATGAAAAGAGATAGAACAAGGTTCACATACATCTTCTCCATATTCTTTATTTTCAAACATATGTATGCAATCATTCACAATGGTCAGCAGTATCTCCTGATTATGGTCAATGCATTTCCGGATCTTGTCCAAGTGAAGGGGAAACTGAGGAAGCAGTTTCTGCTGGTTATCTGGAAGTGATCGAAACTGTCTTTCTGTTCGGTTCACTCGTTCGTGCATACTGGTGCTAAATAAAACAGAAAAAGTGTTTTATTTTCATTGCCAAAAAGAATTCTCTCACCAGAGGCCAACCTCATTTTAAGATTGTCATCCTACATAACTATTCCCTAGTTATGCCGGACACTGCTCTTATTTACTATCCTTTGATTTCTGAAGGATATCAACTTAGAAAGTTTCTGTTTTGACAACAACAACAACAAAAAGCGCCAGCCTGGTCTACAGAGCAATATCCAGGACAGGCACCAAAACTACACAGAGAAACCCTGTCTCAAAAAAAAAAAAAAAAAAAAAAAAAAAAAATGCAAAATGGTAAAAGCAGACATGTGCACTAAGAGGAAACATAAAGATTAATCTATAATTATTTTTAATAATTTCAATTTTCAAATTAAACATTTGGGCAAAACTGGAGGATGGCTTAGATTCCTGTATTATAGAGTAGTAACATGTTGCTGTAAAAGTACATTAAAATGGTCTGGGTATATAGTTCAGTGACAAACTACTTGCCCAGCATGTTTGAATCCTAGGTTGAATCTAGGTTAAATCCCCAGAATGAAAATAGTAGTAATATAGAATATAAAATATGTTTTGAAACTAAAAGCCAGTCAAGTTGAATTTTGAAAAATATAAGCATATAATACGAAAGTATTAAGCAAATGAGTTTCAAATGTAATATTCACAATTTGCATTCCAAAGGTTTCCTAAGTTGAATGGTTACTTCAGAGATTGCTTATTCAGCAGAGTCTCATTTTTAGAAGCTAAATATATACTCACAGCTAAGTGTCATTTTACATCAACCAAACTGGCAAAAATCTAGAAATCCAACTAGATCAAATGTTGGTGAAATTGTGGAAAAACCAGAACATTTATATACTAATAGTGAATGCAGAATTGAGTACAACCACTTTACAAAATAACAACATCCTTAGTAAAGCTTAATGTTTTATCTGCCCTATGATCTAGAAATTATACTCTTACACATAGTCAAGGAACACAAGCCATCTTCACCACAATGCTGTCAAACAACACACATAAAATCCCACAAACCACAGAAAGCCCATTATCAGTGGTCAGGATGCAGAAATTATAGTTATACAGTGGAATGGAGGGAAATGAACAAAGTACAGCTACAACTATAATATAGACAAAAATCAAGAACACAAATATTTGTTGAAACAGCAAATTAAAGAACACATGCTATATAACTCCATTTTATATAACATTAAACAACACACTGTTTAGGAACCGAGCAAGCATGCAAGGAAATGAAGTTTCAGGAACACCCTCTCTAAGGAAAAGGAATGGGACAGAGAGAGGTGTGTGTGTGTGTGTGTGTGTGTGTGTGTGTGTGTGCGCGCGCGCGCGCGTGCAGACTATAAAAACTATTTACAAATAAAACAAGCACTTCTGTAAAATAAAAATGTAAATACTTTCTGTGAAGAGTAATAAAGCACAGAAGCAGCTCTGGCTATACACACATGCCACAGTCAAGTTTCTAAAAGCATGTATGGCACTCAGGCATGGAGGCCCTGAGGATGATGTAAGAGGCCACCTGGGCAGTGGTTGCACTGACATTGCTTTTTTTACACTGGGGACAGTATGACTGTTCTCAAGTCTGTTACTACTATGTGATCCTTTTACACCCAAAGTGTCTTGATGAAACAAGGTAAAAACAATGATCATGGAAATATCATTTACTGAAATTTAGTAACTGCCAAGCATGCACATAACATGGACTGGTTGGAATAAATCTCCACAAAACCTACAAGGTAGGCATCATTATAGTCCTCTGTTCATTCAATTAGCCTTCATTGGATATGAAAACTTAGTGAATATAATAAGCATTTGTTGTGATATGAAGCTCTTTTCCTCAAAAAAGAAAAAAAACAAACAAACCCAAAAACTATGTTCCTAACTAGCAGCACTTTCTGGGGGAGGTTCTAGAAACTCTAAGAGGTAGCTGGAGGTGACAGTCACAGGGGCAAGGGGACACACACTTTTGGGCATCTTGTCCAGAGCCTCCTTACTCTTTCTGCTTGCTGGCTGTCAGGTCAGCTGCTCTGCTCAGTCATCTTTCCGCACAGCCAAGTGAAACCTGTGCATCTAAATACATTTGCCCTCCCTCAAGTTGTTTACATTGGGGTTTATCACAGTGACCAAGTCTGACTAATACAGCATGCAAAACATAGCAGGCATACTTACTTTCTTCATATTAACAAATCCACAGTAGAAATACCACCCTCCCCTGCAAAATGTAGAAAAGTAAAACTGCTCAGGGGAAGAGAAATAGCAATCCCTCTTCTAGAAGGAACTACTTCTAACCTTTCACATATTACCCATCTTGTAGCTGTTTAAGACAAATTCACTCATGATTGAATTCACAAATTCTAGTTATATGCATTTATGGAATATAAAGTGATATTTACCCCTACATTTTCACCCCTCCACTCCCATCTGGTGGTTGACTACCATTCTGCTCTATCTGTGGCTGTTTAGATTCCACACATAACAACATGAGGTATCTGGCTTGCTTGTTTTTTTCTTTTCTTTTCTTTTTTCTTTTTTTCTTTTTTTCCGGATTTTTTGAGACAGGGTTTCTCTGTGTAGCTTTGGAGCCTGTCCTGGAACTTACTCTGTAGACCAAGCTGGTCTCAAACTCACAGAGATCCACCTACCTCTGCCTCCCAAGTGCTGGGATTAAAGGAGTGTGCCACCACCGCCTGGTGACTGGCTTGCTTTCATGTAACAGCTACTCAAAATGTAACAGCAGACTTCTTGGAAATGGCTAGGAATGTACATCAGGACAGACCTATGTCCTGCTGAGTTGGAATCTGCCTTTTAGCTAAGACTCACATATGATTCAGATACACCTCAAAGTTTGAGAAGCATTTGTAATTCTTTGCCCTTACAGGAAGTATTTTTGTCAAGTTGGATATATGTTCTCAAATATAAAAAGACTGTTTAACATTCATTCTACTTTATGCAACCAAAATTTACTAAACTATTTCCTAACTTCTAGGCATTGAGTAATGAACATTTTTGTGTTCTCAACTGTCTGTATTTACTATGGTTTGCAAGTAGCCACAAAAAAATGCACATTAAAATTTAATCCTCATTGTGAGGTATAAAGTGGTTGGAAAGGTAAGCCAACTACGGTATCTGAGGGTAGGACTTTTGGGAAATGATTAAATGGTACCTGAAGGGTAGCACTCTAATCCGATGGGATTGTGGCTTTAGAAGAAAAAGAAAAGAGACCCTGAGGATGCCCAGTTCCTTCTACCATGTGATGTCCTATACTGCCTCAAGGATCTATGGATTCTCCACTAGCAAGAAGAACTTCATCAAATGTGATTCATACCCTTGAACTTCCCACCCTTTTTAGTTTTTAATCCTTACAAGTAAATTGCTTAACTTGGGAGATTCACTTATAGCAATAGATTGTTTAGGGAAAAAAGGAAGGTGGGTATAAATTTCCCAAAGCAGTATTATCAGATCTGAAGGGATAAGTACAAAATGATGTGGTGGTATTATGTTCCCCAAAATATTGTGCACCCTAATAAACTTATCTGGGTTCAGAGACAGAACAGCCACTAGATACAAAGGCTAGAAAATGGTGGCACTCAAACCTTTAATCCTAGCATTCCAGAGGTTCAAAGCCACATTGGAAACAGCCAGGCATGGTGATACACGCCTTTAATCCCAAGAAGTGAGCCTTTAATCCCAGAGAGTGATGGTAGAAAGCAGAAAGGTATATAAGGCGTGAAGACCAGAAACTAGAAGCATTTGGCTGGTTAAGCTATTAGGCTTTGAGCAGCACAGTTCAGCTGAGATCCATTTGGATGAGGACACAGAAGCTTCCAGTCTGAGAAAACAGGATCAGCTGAGGAACTGGCCAGGTGAGGTAGCTGTGGCTTGTTCTGCTTCTCTGATCTTCCAGCATTCACCCCAATACCTGGCTCAGGTTTGATTTTATTAATAAGACTCTTTAAGATTCATGCTACAAAATGATTTTCAGAAAGATTTTTTTTTATCACTATCTATATAGTTCTAAAGTTGCCTTAGCATAAAGTCAGGCAAATAGCAGTGTGGTAACAATTTAAAATTCACTGTGAGCAGCTCAAACTTTCTTCCTAGTATTCCTAGGCAATGGCTGTCCCTCATCTTACACCACACCTCAAAACCCACAACCAAAACCACCAAACTAGTTTTGGTAGCATGTGTCCCCTTTCTTAACAGCTAACACTCAAATAAGAAGTTATCATCTCCAAATGACTTTTCTCAGCCTCACAGGGCACAGGCCCCATTATGGCTAAAGAGTACTGAAGGGCTTGCTATTAAGGAATATTGCTGCTAGATGCATGCTATCTCCCCCTAGGGTCTCCCCAACCCTCCCCTGCCCTGCTAGTAATTCTTCTAGGTACAACTTCCATCTTTACCACTTCCAAATCTCCACATTTCAGTAAGAACGACAACAAAAACCAATGCTAGGCATGCTGCTGCTTTTGGTTTTTCATAGACTATATATCACCTTGGCAGCAGGGAGGTGAGCTATATTTACTGATTAGTTATTAGTAAGCTGTGTTTACTCAGACAACTCAGGTAACTGAACAGAGCTGGATGAAACGAAGCACATTCCTTAACCCCAGTGATCTAGCTGTCTTCTGTGCTGCCAGAAACAAGACACTTTGGGAAATTCTTAATGGGTTTGGGCTGAGGGTGTGTAGCTTCATGAGGTACAGCCTATGTTTATGTACAAACCCTAGAAATGCCCTCACACACACACACAAAAATTAGAAACAAACAAACAAACAAAAGAAAACATGGGGGGTGGGTATTTTGCCAGAGCTGAAAGCATTCTTGTCCTGCGACCTTAATCTAAGTTTTCTATTCACTATAACATTTAGTGGTAAAAACCAAGCCCTCCAAAATGTGCTAGGAGTCTAGAACAGGACTGGCTGTTAAAACTGTCTGATGACGAAAAGACTCCTACCCATACACTCTAATATGGTACACTAGCTACAGGCAGTGGGGCACTTGATATTATGGCTATCTCAATTCTAACTTTTTTTTCCCTTGGTTTTTTGAGACAGGATTTTTCTGTGTAACAGTCCTGGCTGTCCTAGAATTCACTATGTAGTCCAGGCTGGCCTCGAACTCACTGAGATCAGCCTGCCTCTGCCTCCCAAGTGCTTGGATTAAGGACGTGCACCACCACCGCCCAGCTCAATTCTAACTTTTAATTAATTTATTTTTATATCTATCCAGATGTGAGTAGTGGCTGCAGTATAGACACTTCAAGGCCAGACTGTCAAAAAATGCTGGAAAGCAACACAATGCTGACTTATTACCCAACACCTCTAAGTGGCATTTTTTTTTTTTTGGTTTTTCAAGACAGGGTTTCTCTGTGTAGCTTTGCGCCTCTCCTGAAACTCACTTGGTAGCCCAGGCTGGCCTCGAACTCACAGAGATCCACCTGGCTCTGCCTCCCGAGTGCTGGGATTAAAGGCGTGCGCCACCACCGCCCGGCTCTCTAAGTGGCATTTTAAAAACCATATACTTATGCTACACTACTTTTCCAGAGATTTGAAGTGTTTCACACAGACAGTACATACAAATAAAAGAAAAACTTTAAGCCGGGCAGTGGTGGCACACACCTTTAATTCCAGCACTCGGGAGGCAGAGGCAGGGGGATCTCTGTGAGTTTGAGGCCAGCCTGGTCTACAGAGCGAAATCCAGGACAGGCACAAAGCTACAGAGAGAAACCTTGTGGCGGGGAAGGGACTTTAATGAAAATTCCCCCAATCCCACATTCAACTGCTAAAGAGAGATGAAAGGGTGGGGAACCACATTACAACTAGAAGATGCACACAGCATTCTTTTCTATACCGCCTCCTGAGTTTAATTAGTAAAGTATTTCATCAAAATCTTTGATCCAAGAAACAGTCTGTCCTGAGTCTAGAAGTGTAGCTAAGCAGTAATGCTCCCAACAGTAAAGCTTGAGACCTTGGGTTTCAGGCTTCTGTCACACCTGCCACAATGTAACCATCAGCTCCTATTCAATTCAAACAAGTAACAAAGTAATGTGACCACCGGCCAAAACTGGTGAGGGCTGCATAGGAGTGTCTTTTTTTTTTTTTTTTTTTTTTTTTTTTTGCTACAATGTTTTATTCGTTAAAAATAGAGCTTCAACAATATTGCCAAGTGCTGTGACATACAAATAAGACTCACTCCCTGCCCTTGAAGGGGGTCACAGCTGGGCAAAAAATTACATATATAAATATCTATAATAATAGCACGAGGGTCCCATCTACGATGGTTTGACCTGGACAAGGGGTCATGTCTGTCTCTCTGGTTCCAACTACAGGTTCAGGATATTGCTACCAGTGGACTCTATCACTTATCCGAATAAATGTATTATCTTTCCCCGAAAATCCAGGTGCATTAAAACCCATTCAGACCTGCATTTACACACTCTGATTAGGCTATCTAAACACCTATCTAGACGAAACATTAAAGTTAGGAAGTTGAATTACGAGGGTCTTACAACCCATGCCTAGCCCACGAAAGGAATTCCACACTTACTCGCAGACTACAAGAACATAAAGCCGGCTCCGGTGCCTGCTCTCTTTCCCTTACCAAGCAGCACATTTTGGAATTCCGGGACCACTTCTCCCCTTCACCGATCCGGTTAGAGCCACTCAGCAGCACCGTTCAGTTCTCTACGGAAAGTGCACGCTCTTCCCGGCGGCTCCGGGGAAAGTGGGGAGCCGTCCCCTAGGACTGCGCGCAGGTGACCGTGGGCTCCGCGAAGCCGCCACGAGGCTGGCCGCGAGCGGGCGGGCAGGCGGGCGGGCTGAGGGCGCGCCTTACCCGTAGTAGCGGAACGCGTTGATGACCTTCCAGAAGTGCTCGCGCTCCAGCCGCTCCTCGTCCTCGGCGGTGGCGCGCGCAGGAGCCCCGGCAGGCGCGGGCGAGCCCAAACGCCCGGCGGAGAACTGCACCTCCACCTCCTCGCCGCGCCCGCCGTCCTGGGCCGGCTGAGACGCGGGCGGAGCGCGCCGCCGTCGCTGCATCGCCGCCGCGGCCCACGGTCTGACCCGCCTGCGTCTCACCGCGCCCGAGTGCGTGGCGGCGGACGGCCGGGCCTCCTCTAGACGGCGCCCGCCGCGGCCGCGGCCCCCGCTCGCGGCGCGCCCCGCCCCCGCCGCCCTCAGGCCTCCATTCGCGCTGCGCTCCGCCAGGGTTTCGGGGACTCGCGCACTCGGCGCGCACGCGCTGACAACGGGGCCAAGGCCGCGGCCGCCCGCGCCCATTCGCTGCCGGGCTTCCGCTACGACGCGCTGACGTACGGGGACGCTCGGTGGGCGGGGCTTGGGGCCAGGTGGAGGAGGAGCTCCTCGGTGGGGCGGGGCTTGAGCGGCGGGCACCTGTGAGGGCCCAGCGGGTGGGGCTACGAGCCTGACTGGCTGGGTGGAGTAGGGCGGACTCTGAGGCTAGAAGGGACCAGAAAGAGAAAGAAAAAGATTTCCTTAAATTCATTTCGAATGTTTTAACGTTAGAAACTCAAAAAGGGAAGGTCTTGCGTTCCCCTTTTAAACTCACTTTCTAAGTGGATTCTCTTTAAGCACTCATGATGCTAGGAGGCACACACACGGCTGTGGTTAGCGACCTATGACAAGTCCTAACCGCAGTCTGGTATAAAGGCGACCTTCTGTAATCTTGGCTACACTGGAAGCCGAGGCCGCCTGTGTAGCACTATAACAAGACCCCGTCTCAAAACACGAAACGTATAAATACAAAAAGCCCTCATCGCTTTTCGATGGCTGCAGATGTTTGTGGGAACCATTAACAGTCCGGGATCCAGCAGTGACCCTTGGCCATCCTGGGTCTGATCGCTTCCTCTCTTTTGTTTAACTTTCCTTTATTTGCTTTCTGCTTCATTTCTCTCTGGACTCGGGATTAAAACAGCTGCCCCTACCTGCACTTAATGTTATTCTTAGAAAATAATTCTTTCTGGTGAATTAGGTACATCACCTAACAAATCAGTTTTACAAAATAATAGTAAAAAGAAAAGACTTTATTCAGAACTTAAGCACGCTCAACGATCTCAAACTTTGTTGAAAAGAGACATTGAAAATAAACTAGCTTTGTGTTTTCATGATTTAAGTTAATTGAAATGAAAGCAATGCTAAAAGTTGTATTTGTATGTTAAACTTACAGTTTACATGAGAATTCTCTAAAGTTCTAGTGTATCTTATTTTTTTTAAATATTTGATTTTAGTTATACGTATGTTTGGTAGGGGTAATGCCACATGTGTGAGAGTGCTTACAGAGGCCAGAAGAGCCCTCTGAACTGCCCTGGAGCTCGAGTTACAAGCAAATGTGGTTTCTGGGAACCAAACTACCACCTCTGGGAGACCAGGAAGTGTTATTAACTGCTGAGCCATCTCTCCACCCCCCTATTTTTTTTTTAATGGAAACATTACCTCTATTGATAGTTTAGGATTACCAGAGACAATTCTCTAAAAATAGGGGAAACAAATTCCCAAACAACGAAGTGTAAAATTTCAGCACATGAGCTAATACCCTTCACCTGCATCCTCTCCTTCTGCACTGTCTTCCAGCCTTTTAACCCTTCTCTGGGGCAGTCGTATTATCTTGGGCTCCAGAAAACTCTTCTTCCTCCATGCCCTCACCCACATATAAAGGCATGCTTGGCATATACCAGCTCAAACTTGTAATCTAGGAGAGCCTGAGTCTTGATGGTGTCTATGATCTTTCCCAGAATGCATACAGCTCACTGTATCTTGGCTGGTCTCCACTAGGTCATGGTCATATGTAACCATAAGGAAGTGATGTGAGAATGGTGGCACACACCTTTAATACCAGTCCTCAGGAGTCAGAGGCAGGAAGATCTCTATGAGTTCAAGGCCAGCCTGGTCTACAGAGCCAGTTCCATGACAGTCAATGATACACAAAGAAACCCTATCTGGAAAAACTAAAAACAAACAAACAAACAGAAGCCCTCAAAGATCCACCTGCTGCTGCCTTCTATGTGCTGGGATGACAGACCTGAACCACCACACCCTGTCTTCAGTGTGTTTCTTAAGAGTAACACACTAAGGTATGGCTCGAACTTCTAATGAAGAATCCAAAGGAGTAAAAATACCATGTCTTTATCCCAGTCACCTTCTCCACACACAATTCACCAATTCCTTGCTCCTTCCAGATTTCTATCTAATTCCCATTTTTCTTAAACACTGGTATTTGGAAATTATGTGTAACTCCTTATACTATTAGCCATTACTAATTCTGCACGCACACACTCACACACACACACACACAAAAATAACATATGTCATAATATTGACATAGGCCAGAACAGCCTAATTGACACAGTCCAGAATGTCATTGGTAAAGACAATCACTTACCTACTTTTCAATATCCTGGGAAATATAGTGAACATTTTGAAATTCTTTATGTAAAGGATATCTACCCTCTGTTAAAATACAATTATAAGGCGTGAGGACCAGAAACTAGAAGCATTTGGCTGATTAAGCTTTTAGGCTTTGGAGCAGCAGTTCAGCTGAGACCCATTCGGATATGAGGACACAGAGGCTTCCAGTCTGAGGAAACAGGATCAGCTGAGGAACTGGCGAGGTGAGGTAGCTGTGACTTGTTCTGCTTCTCTGATCTTCCAGCATTCACCCCAATAACTGGCCTTAGGTTTGATTTAATTAATAAGACCTTTTAAGATTGCGGCTAAATCTGGCGCCCAACGTTCGTGGTACGAATTCATGAAAAAGCTGCTTGCCTGTAGCCTTGAGGGCCCCAGCTCAGGCCTGAGCTACACTAGGCCGGTTGTGGTGGCACATGCCGGTAGGATTTGCTGAAAGAGGCAGAGGCAGGAGGATCTCGAGTTTGAGGACAGCCTAGGAGACTTGCTAAGGAGAAGCTCGGCCAAGGCCCAGACACAAATGGTGGCAGCGGGACTATGGAGGCAGCGGCTGCTGCTGCTCTGAGTTGCTGGCTGCTTCTCATTGTGTTGGTGACTGCTGTGATGCTGCTACCTGGGATGAAGGGTTTATTGCTGCTTATTCAGAGAATTGCCCAGACCATTGTGTTACAAGGAAGCATCATTGGCAAAGGTCAGTTTGGAAAAATTTGGCAAGACAAATAGTGGGGAGAAATTGCTGTGAAGATTTTCTCTTCTAGGGAAGAACATTCATGGTTCCGAGAGACAGACATTTATCAGACTGTCATTGCTCCAAACCACAGACGAGGCACAAAAAAAAAAAAAAAAAAAAAAATCTGCAGGCAACCATGACCACACCTAACAGCAACTTTGAAATCTTCAAAAGGCTAATGGGACCCCACAAAGATGATTCCACATGGACTACGGTAAAGCTGTTAAGCTGATTAACACCACAGAAAGATCAACTCTGGACTACAAACTACTCAGGACAATTTTGAGATGGCTAGCTGAGATGATCCAGCCTGACAGACTACTTGAACAAGGACTTGCAACAAGCCCTGCACTTTCTTATTATGCAGCGACTGGACAAATGATACAGGACTTGACAATTAACCCAAAAATTTTCTTTTCAGGATCCCCTAAAGATGTCTTCACCCCCAGAAAGCAGGAAGTAATTTTAAGAAAATGACGCCCACATTTCCAAGAGGTGGGATGGGAGGTTTTGGGTCGTTTAATGAGTTTTGGATATTGTCATTGTTTACAATGGTTGGTTACAAGTGTCAATTGTTAATGGTCAGGAAAAAAGCTGAACAAGAAGATTAGAATCAGAGTTTTTGTTTGAAAAAAAGAAAGAAAGAAAAAGAAAAAAGAGAATATAGATATGAGGTAGATCATTGAATCTACTCTGAGAAAAAAGATAAAGAAATAATAGGATAAATGGGTAGGTCATTGAATCTACTCTAAAAAGAAAAAGGGGAAGATATAAAAATGACAAAAGGTAGATTACTGAATCTATTATGAAAAGAATAAATGCTTTTAAAAAGGAACTACTTGTTTTACATAGGATAAGTAATGAATTTTTTTTTTTTTTTTGGTTTTTCGAGACAGGGTTTCTCTGTGTAGCTTTGCGCCTTTCCTGGAACTCACTTGGTAGCCCAGGCTGGCCTCGAACTCACAGAGATCCGCCTGGCTCTGCCTCCCGAGTGCTGGGATTAAAGGCGTGCGCCGCCGCCGCCGCCGCCGCCGCCGCCGCCGCCGCCGCCGCCACCGCCACCACCACCACCACCACCACCTGGCTAAGAAATGAATTTTTTGTCTGAGTTTATCAAATACTATAGGACTGGACATTGTCAAAATATATAATGGAGTTTTTATCAGAATCTGTCAAATGTTAGTGGACTAGACATTGTTAATGTAACTCTAAACTGTATATATTGTATATCTTATTGGATAGTTTTTCTTGTATTAGTTATAATCTTTTTTTAATTTTAGACAAAAAAGGGGGGAAATGTGGTGGTATTGTGTTCCCCGAAATATTGTGCACCCTAATAAACTTATCTGGGGTCAGAGACAGAACAGCCACAATATTAAACATAGAGGTTAGGCAGTGGTAGCACACGCCTTTAATCCTAGCATTCTAGAGGCAGAAATCTCTCTGGATCTCTGTGAGTTCAAGGCCACATTGGAAACAGCCAGGCATGGTGAATCATGCCTTTAATCCCAGGGAGTGATGGCAGAAAGCAGAAAGATATATAAGGCATGAGGACCAGAAACTAGAAGCATTTGGCTGGTTAAGCTTTTAGGCTTTGGAGCAGCAGTTCAGCTGAGACCCATTCAGATGAGGACACTGAGGCTTCCAGTCTGAGGAAACAGGATCAGCTGAGGAACTGGTGAGGTGAGGTAGCTGTGGCTTGTTCTGCTTCTCTGATCTTCCAGCATTCACCCCAATAACTGGCCTTAGGTTTGATTTAATTAATAAGACCTTTTAAGATTCCTGCTACATACAATGTTTAAGGATCTGTGTTACTAAGGTGCTTGAGTGTAAACACAGCAGTGATTTGCACATAAGGAAACCTAGGGATCAGCATGGAGCCATACCAGCAAGTTCCTGGCACTGTCTTACTTACCCGAGATGCATGCCTACATATTGTCAGTCCTCCTTATGACTCTGACTGTACTTACATTAGAACATGATATAATCTAACACTTACCATTTACATTTTTCAAACAGTTTCCTCCTATTTTATTATTTCAGTTTTGTGAAGCAGGTGCCATTACCTTCCCTTAACAGGTAAAGAAACAGGTTCAGACGGATCCATTTTCCTGCCCTGGACACACAAACCTCAAGTCTGAGATTCTTCTCTTATTCCCTTTTTTTCTGTCTTTTTCACGACTGTGTTGATTGTCTCCTGTTTTTTACACTTTTGAGCTGAAGGCCACTAGGAGCTGCCGGAAGTAGGGTTTCTCCTTTTCATGTTGTCACTTAATTCTACAGCTTGTTGAAAATTCTTCACTTGAATTATTTGTAGAATGGACACAATATCTTTTTTACAGTGTCGCTGGGATAAATGAATGAGCTAGATTGAGACAAGCTTGACTTATTATCTCAATAAATGTGTTTTCTTACCTCTTCTCAGAGCTTTTTAGAATACATCTTCAACTTTCTTTAAAAAGACTTTTCTTTCCAGCTAAAGCAACCAGAATTATTTCCAGATGTTGAGTTCCCAGTAGTATCATCATTCATAAGAACCACAGGTAATGGAGGGCTGGAGAGATGGCTCAGTGGTTAAGAGTATTTTCTGCTCTTGCTGAGGACCTGAATTTAGTTCCCAGAACCCACATGGTGGCTTACAACAAGCTGAAAAAAAATTTTTTTCCCTTAAGACTTCCTTGACCTAACTTGTTTGCAATGATTTTTCCACTATGAACATCTTCCCAAAACATGAAACCAACCATGGGGGCTGAGGGCTATGGAATGTTTTCATCAGAAGGTCATGTCCAGGAATAACAACAACAAAAAATGCACAGTCAAGGTCATGTCCAGGAACAACTGAAAAGCAGCTTTGCTCCCTTCCGTTGTTCGACAGAGCTGTTCAGTAAGCATTTAAAGTGCCTTCATGTGTCTATTGCTGAAGAGAATCTGTAGTGACAGACCTACCTGCTCTGAGAAGGAGCAGAGAAGTGTGATGTGTAATGGTTTCCAAATCCTGCATCTACTGAGACAGAAAACTTGCATCTATTGGTTACATGAAGCAGATTCATTAGGTACAGATGGACAGCAAGGGTCAGTGGAAGCCTGGAATTCCTTATGAGCTAGCTGGTCCTGCCAAGGCTCAGGGATGCTGGAGTCTCTCATTTGTGCATGTGTCATCTACATCACAGCTGAGAGCCATGGAAAGCAGACCACCTGGCTTTTATATCCTGGGCCATATGACACACTGGGCTAAACTACTGAAGACCATCTTGTTTCTAGGGAGCAGGAACAGAGATGAAACTTATTTGAGGATGCTGACTTCCCAGAAGGCTCATTATTCATAAGAATGACAGGGAAGGATTGGAGAGATGGCTCGGTAGTTAAGAGCATTTTCTGCTCTTGCTGAGGACCTGAGTTTAGTTCCCAGAACCCGCAGTGCTACAACTGTCTGTAACCTCAGTTACAGGGGATCCAATGACTTTGTCTGATCTCCTCTGACACATATACACTCAGGCACATATACATAAAATATTTATTTTTAGAAAAGAAATACAAGTAAGAAAGGGGTGGGACCTAGTCCGTCTAAGGCTGTGTGGACGGACTAGGAACTGTTCAGCAAAGGCTCTAGTAATTTCTTACAAACCCAAACACACACACTTAACCATGCAGCCCAGTGTTCATATGCATAGATGCTCGTCCTGGAGAGTGAAAACACATGTGTTCACAAAAGCATGTGTAAGGTCAGTACAATATGCTGTATTTATTTAAACTTGTATGTAACAAATCTAAAGCCAGGAACCAAAAAGAAGCCAAGTGTTCTTCAGCAGATGAAAGCAAACATAATAAACGGGTAAAGCACGAAGAAATTATTCTGAGTTGTTTTTCTTTCAAGACAATTTGCAGTAAACACACTGCACCCTGGGTGTTATGGTGTGTTCAGATTTCCTCTGATAGACAGCCCAGCCCTTTGTTTTGTTTTGGCTTTGGTTTTTCCAGTTTGTTTGTTTGTTTGTTTGTTTGTTTCACTCTGCCTCACTCAAATTTTCAGGATGTGTGGAATGAACTCAGATTGTTTGCCAGAATATAACACAAACGGCCTTTAGCTCAATTCCCAATAGAGTGTCTGTTCTTTTATGGAACCTTATGAGCCAGGCATGGTTATACATATTGCCCAGCATTCAGGAGGCTGAGATAGGAGAATAGTGATTTCAAGGCCAACTGGCACATGTGGCAAGATAGGGAATCAAAAAAAAAGGTTTTTTCAGAGCTGAGGGCCAAACCCAGAGCCTTGTGCTTGCTAGACAAGCACTCTACAACTGAGTTAAATCCCCAACCCCTCAAAAAGAAAAATCTTAAATACAACATATTGTATGTTGTATTTATGTTTTTGAATGACAAAGTGGCACTGCTGGTAAACATATTAAGGGTGGTCCATGGTTGTGAGTATGAAGGACTAAAAGCAGGGGATATAGCTACGATAGACAGCTCAACATGTGCCTTTTGTTGGACTCTTCGTGTGCTGTCTTTGACTTGTAGCTAGCTGGCTTTGCACATAGTTCTTCATTTTAGTCATGGGCTCTATGCTGAGGATGTCATACTTTGGCCTTAAAATAATGAGAATACACTGTGGGACTGGGGATAGGTCTCCAGGAAATAATCACATGGACCTTAAGTAGATGATTATAGTCTTACAAGAAACCAGTACCCAGACACAACGGTGTACACACGAGCCGTGGTCTCAAAGTGAAGCAAACAAAAGCAAGTGTGTCTAATCTTAGGAAGTAGAACAACAAGATATGGGTGTCAATCATGTGTAAGTAGGGAAGAAAAGCAGGAAGATGGGAAGGTACACACTGTCGGAGGAGGCTAGCACCAGGTAGAGTCATCTTCCTGCTGTTTCCTTTCCCTGGTTGCTAGCTCAGAGGGGCAGATTCTTCCTCATTTTAGGAAACTGGACATCCAACGTTCCAATCTGGAAAACTAGGATTTCTGTAGTTGAAGGTGTCACAGATGGAAATTATGTTCCCAGCAATAAATCAGCCATTTCCCTGTAGGGTTGGAACACATCACTGTTTTCCCAGCTGAGCAATAGAGAAAGTATCCCCTGGCAGTAGGATGAGAATCCATCCCTGGTGCATGAGCTAGCTTTTTGAAGCCCATTCCCTATGATGGGACACCTTGCACAGCCTTGATGCAGGGGGAGGGGCTTGGACCTGCCTCTACTGAATGTACCAGGCTCTGCTGACTCCCATGGGAGGCCTTACCTTTTTGGAGGAGGGAATGGATTGCAGGGAGGGGGGGGATAGGTTGGGGCAGGGGGGAGGCGGGTGGGAAATGGGAAGAGAGGGGTATCTGTGATTGGCATGTAAAATGAATAAAAAAAATTCTTAATAAAAAAACTAAAACTAAAAAAACAAAACAAAACAAAAAACAGAAAGTATCTAAGTATCTGTAAGGAATTTTCTGAGCCAAACCTTACCTCGGTGCCTCAAGATACTGGTATGATTCGTGTACTTGGGGGCCGATTATTGTCTTCTTCTCATCTCATGGCAGTGGAACTATTTGTTAAGAGGCTATTAATATTGATTAATTAAGGGATGAGATAAATGATGGTTAAAGGCTGGAGGACAAGTGTGAAAGTTGGAATATGATGAGACTTTTAAGGTAAAAATACAAGAATTTGGCTGAGGTTTGAAAGAACTCAACTTGAGAAAAGTTGAAACAGTACGTAGCATGGAGTTTTCCTGACTTTTCACCTAGTGCCTTCTTCTATTGGTGTGTTGGGGTTATTTTGGCTTACAGTTCCAGCGAGATGCAGTGCATCATGACAGGAGGGGGAGGAGACAGAGGGTCACACTGCAAGGAAGTCAGGAAGCAGAGAGTGAACAGGAAGTGGAGCCCAGCTATAGAATGTAAAGGCTTGCCTCCCATGTTCTACTTCCTCTAGCAAGGCTCCACCTATGGTTTCTCAACCTCCCAAAATAGCATCACTACCTGGGGACCCAGTTTTCAAACACATGAGCATATGAAAGGTACATTTCACACTCAAATCACAACATTTTGCCTGTGGACCTTATAGCCTCATGGCTATCTCATAATGCAAAATGAACTGTTCCAATTTCCAATGTCCCCACAGTCTTCAACAGCCCCAACACTATTCAAAAGTCCAAAGTCTCTTCTGAGACTCAATAATTTCTTAATTGTGATTCCTTATAATCAAGAAACACATTACATATGTCCAACATGCAATGGCAGTTTTCACCCAGTACCCTCTAGTATTAACACAGAGCATAATCATAGCACAATTATCAAAACAAGAAACTCATACACTACAACTAAGCTACAAAGCTTACTTCCAGTGAAGCTATTTTCCCATTACTATTCCAGTGTTCCAGAATCCAACTCAGGTCTGGCATTGCATATAGTTATCATGTCTCTCTAGTGTTCTCCAGTCAGGGACAGGTCCTAGCCTTTTTTTTTTTTTTCTTTTCTTTCATAGTTATGACACTGTGGGGGAGGACTAGTCTATTTCATGGGTTGCCAGTAGTTTGAGTTTATCTGAGGTCGTTACAGGATTAGACTGAAGGTATCCATTTTCAGCAACTGCACTACAGAAGTGACAACCTTCCCAGTGAGGAGAGGAGAGGAGAGGTGTGTTGCCAGTAGTGGCAGGCTTCCAATCAAACAAGAAGCACAAAGCACCCTACAATGTAGTAACAAAAATCTTGGAGTTAGAACTGACCTGGCAGAAGATTACCAATGGAACTATTTGTTAAGAGGCTATTAATATTGATTAATTAAGGGATGAGATAAATGATGATTAAAGGCTGGAGGACAAGTGTGAAAGTTGGAATATGATGAGACTTTTAAGGTAAAAATACAAAAATTTGCCTGAGGTTCTGTTTGTGAAGAGACACAGAAACTGAAGAGAATTACTAGGGAATTGGGATATTAGATTGATTCCATTACCAATTGGCAATCAGAATCTTTGCAATTAGATTAAAAACCAGTATTAGTGTGTTATAGTGTAACTGCTATATGAAGCTACTTGCCTGTTCATGGAAAAGATAAGAAAGAGAGGCATAAAAGATGCTCTGCCTTTTGCCAACTTATTTCCTAGCTTCAGTGTTGGACATTCAGTATCTTTGGACCGTGTGTGTGGGCTGAGGAGGATCAGACAGAAGCCAAGCATGACACTGTCTTCCTTGTTTCCTCTGCACAAAAAGGAACCTTTACAGACACTTGAAAAATATTGTTGAATGGTTCTTGAAAGAATTTATCATGTCCAAGTCATCAGTTAGCCTTCAGTCTAATCATGGCAGTAGAGCATGGTGGAAGTAGTAAATTGTTCCATGGCCAATGAGACACCCACACCAAACACCTACGTCTGTCATAGGACAATAAGGCCAAGACAGAAACTGAACAGCAAGGTAATCTTTCTTGGCTGTCTCTCTCTTAGAGAGGTAAAAGGGAAATAGATTGGTTTCTTGTGTGGGAAAACTCTGACTTAGCTTCTATCCTTGAAGGCTGGTCTTAACCCTCAGAATGAAGTGTGGTGTATAATTACATGATAAATATCTACAGTCCCAGTTGAAGCAGAGGTTTGCAACTGGCTCCCTACTGTTATCAACTGTTGGGCATTTGAACTGTATTGATGCATAAGACCCATCCCCAGTGATTTGAATACTGTTCAGATGTTCTTCAGAATTTCTTTGGCTGAGGGAGGCAGGAACTCAAAGCAGCCTCAGCTGGCATTCTGGAGTAGGTTGTGTTATTAGTTTGCTGCATGGCAAATTACCCAAAGCTTAGCAATCAAAACCCAGTCATCTTGTATAGTTGGGGTGGGGCTGGGATTTTAGGAGTGGGTATGTTGTTGATTCTACTTCAGGGTCTCTTATGTTAAAACCAAGACATTATATGGGCTTCAGATTTGAAGATTTGGCTAGGGTTGGAGAGCAAGATGGCTCAGTCTTCTAGGTGGTGAACTGGCACTGGATCTTGACACATTTGTGGTCCTGCTACTTTGCCACACAGCCTTTTGTGCAGGATAGAGTGAATGATTTTCTCCAGAATGAGTAGTCCAAGAGAACAAGGCAGAAGCAGCTTGGTAGAATGGCTTGGCTGGGGTTAAGATTCCCTTGAGTAGTAGGAGGGATAGAACTCAATAGAACTCACTGAAAAGTTTTTTGCACCCCAATAAACCCCTCTGCTGACGCAGCAATCCAAATCAAAGCAAATCAGACCGAATTAGAAAAAGCCCCGGTTTAATGGGTAAAGCATTTCCAGGTGATTCTCTAGCCCTCCAGACAGGAGACTGGGAGGAGAGACCGGAAAACCACGTGCCTTTTTTCTGGGATGCAGCTTAAATACCCTATGGAAGTGGTCTTGAGCATCTCTGGGGAAGGAGCTGTGTTTGGCGGGCTTTGAATGGGCAGGTTTGGGGAAAGAGATGGGGGAGGGGAGTTGAGGTGGAGCTTCCACCAGAACATTCCAGACTCTTTGGGTATATGGATGCCAGGGTGCCAGGGGCTGAGGTGGAGCTTCCACTAGAACACTCACAGGTTGAATAATCTCTTACAAAAGCTGAGGACCACTCTCATATCATCTCACATCCTAGAGGAAATATACTGTTCACCCCATCCATTCAGTTTTTACAGAATGAAACGGATTAAAATGATATAAAGAGAAGCTTTGAAGGGGAAAGAATCATAATTTTAAAAACCCCAGCCGGGCGGTGGTGGCGCACGCCTTTAATCCCAGCACTCGGGAGGCAGAGCCAGGTGGATCTCTGTGAGTTCGAGGCCAACCTGGGCTACCAAGTGAGTCCCAGGAAAGGCGCAAAGCTACACAGAGAAACCCTGTCTCGAAAAACCAAAAAAAAAAAAAAAAAAAAAAAAAAAACCCAAGGGTTATAAGTGACTCACCTCTAGCCATAGTGACAGGCTTAGATCTGTCTAATAAACTTTTAACAGCTTTCACATTTGCTGGGCCTCTTAGACTTTCCCAGATGATTTCATAACATGCTATTTGATCTTGAGAGCAGTTTTAGGTCTGTAGGATGGAGTCAAGAGGGTTGGGATTGAAAGATGGATCTAATAACAGTGAACACTCACCAGGTGCCAGGCATTTGATGACACTTTATATCAACCCATAATCAATTTCGTCAGGCACAACAGAATGATTTCAATTTTGTGCTAAGTTCAGTTTCTTTAGGCTTGGAGAGGTAAATAGCACAAATGTGCTCAAGCTCCCCAGTTAAGTGAAAACATAGGTTTATCTTTCTCTGTTCTATGCAATTTCTATTCATTTCCTCTATGCATTTCATTAAAAACATAATTTCCAGGCAGTACACATCATCTCTATTAGTGGCTCCATCTCCTTAGTTACTCTTCTAACTTCTGGTTTCATCTGAATATGAAGCAAATCATGGTTTCCAATTGCAGCAAGTAAACCTTTCTTCTTCGTGTGATTTGTGACTTACTGTAAGCACTAACCATAATCTGAGATAATCCTTCATAAATGTTAACTTTACTCTCAGGTGGCTTCTGTGGTATTACAACACAACCACAGAATCTTAAAAAAACTTTTAATAGTGTACAAAATGGGTGGCTAAGGATGGTGCTGGTGTAATTGAAAGGTGGGTTCAGGAAGCTGGGTGTCTTAGTCACTGTTCTATTGCTGTGAAGAGACTCCATGACCAAGGGAACTCTTACGAAAGAAAGCATTTAATTGGGGGCTTGATTACAGTTTCAGAGACTTAGTCCATTAACATCACGGCAGAAAGCATGGGAGCAGGCATGCGCAGCACTGGAGCAGTAGCTGAGGGCGACTCCTGGATCCTGGTCTGGAGGTGGGGGTGGGGGTGGGCGCGGGGAGAGTGGGGCTAGGAAAAGAAAGAGTGGAGGCAAGGGGAGAGGGAGAGACTGGGACTGGCTTGGGCTTTTGAAATCTCAAAGCCCACCCCCAGTGACACATTTCCTCCAACAAGGCCACACCTGCTAATCCGACTAATCCTTTCGTCCACTCCCGGGGTGACTTAGCATTCAAACACAGGAACAAATGGGGGCCATTCTTAGTCAAACCACCACGCTGAGCTACAGAGTTTGGGGACTGGCAGGGACTCATAAGACAGGATAGCATAGTGGTTAAGGGTGTCACTACTTGAGCCATAAAAGCTGCTGGAAGCATGACCATATATTATACCATATATAGTCTCATAATTATATGGTTGTTCAAACATTAAATAATGTATGTTACCCTTCGTATAGTTAAAAATATGAGTTGTAGAATATAAAGCAAGCATGTCTAAAAGATTCATTTAAGAAATTAATAAGCTGGGCAGTGGTGGCACACACCTTTAGTCCCAGCACTTGGGAGGCAGAGGCAGGCGGATCTCTGTGAGTTCGAGGCCAGCCTGGTCTCCAAAGCGAGTTCCAGGAAAGGCGCAAAACTACACAGAGAAACCCTGTCTGGAAAAACCAAAAAAAAAAAAAAAAAAAAAAAAAAAAAGAAATTAATAAGCTGGCAAGATAGTAACGCTGGCTCAGAGAGAATTAGAGACAGTATTTGTGGTGTCTGTAAGAAAACTACTGGAATAACATCACTTTGATATAAATCTGGTCCCTGTATAGAGCAATAAGCTGAAGCTTTTAGGGTTGTTGTCTCTACCAGAAAAATGATTTGCATCTCTGCCGGCCATATTAATTTTGCTTATCAGCTGTTTTCAAGTGGGGAGTGGTTTTGTCCCTAGGGGGCATTGGTAATGGGAAACATGTTGAAGTTACAACTCGGGGCAGGGGTGGGGGGTGCAAAAGAAGACAGGGACAGTTGTAAGTACTCTGCAGTGTGTACCACACCACCCATAGAAGACCTCTCTAGACTCAAATGCCAGCAGGGTCGAGGAGACAGGGATGGTTGTAAGTACTCTGCAGTGTGTACCACACCACCCATAGAAGACCTCTCTAGACTCAAATGCCAGCAGGGTCAAGAGAGAAAACCTGGTGGTGTTTGTACAGGTTAACATCTACACTTACAAGATCTAAACTGTTCTACTCAGGAGAGAACTGGATAATCTTTGGTTGAGTCAGCTAACTTTGAAGGGGCAGGAAAAAAACCACCTTTTCCTGTTTCCAGGCTTTAGAGGACAGTTCTTCACTCCTACCCTTCCTTTTTTTGGAGTTTTTGAGGCATAGAAGGTATCACTGCGTAGTCCAGGATATCCTGGAACTGGCAGTTGTGCATCAGCCTTCTAAATGCTGGTATCACAGGCACTGCCAGCCGTCAAAACTGAATTTTGTTTGCCTGGTTTTTATTTTTATTTTTTTGTTGTTGAATTTTTGTTTTCTCAGACTGACCTCAAACTCAGCATGTAGCTGAGACTGGTCTTGAACTCCTGATCCTCCTGACCCCACCCTGACCTTCTGTGTGCCATCACATCCGGCAGCACATTTTTTTATTAGCATTTGACACTGTGTGTCGATACAGTTAATGCTCAGTAAAGGTTATTATTGTAAAATTTCAGATTCTATGTGGGTGTCTACATGCTTGTGTGATAAACAAAACCCTCAGCAGCCTTGGACTCTTTTAAAGAACATTGTGACAGCATCACTATTGGAAATGACTTTCCTGTCAGGTGACTTCTTCATGGTCACTTTGAAGTGTTAAGAAAATCCATATAATCTTCAAACTAATCTACGGTAGGTTGTATTTTAAAAGGCAAGTCACATTTTAAAGAGTAATTTGAAATACTAGACTCAAAAAACCCAGCCTCTCTTTTTCCCCAAGGGACTATACTGTCAAATGGAGAGCATCCAAGATGTAGAGAGAAAACCCACTAGATACCTGATGTGAAAAAGTTAGGGAAGTGCAAAAATCAGAGTTGCAGTTTGTGGCACATTAATTGACTGGCTTATTAATCGATGGGGCTGGGGACTGTGTGTCTAGGTGAGTTCTCTGTCACTGAACTATATCTAGGCTCCGTCTGGAGCACTTCTGATTGGCTAACTCATTTTTTTTTTCTTATGGGCAAATGGTGTATGCATAATATCTCAGAAACAAGAAATGGAAAATGAAAAGAAATACAAATGGGCAAATGGTGTATGCATAATATCTCAGAAACAAGAAATGGAAAATGAAAAGAAATACAGGAAATGAAGATGCACAGTTTTCCAAATTCATCTTCTATAATTAGTTGAACAGCATGCCCAATAGTTGTATTAGTTCTGAGTACATCTGGCAGGAAAGTCATATAATAATGAAAACTAGAAGCTAATATGTAAAGAATTGAATACATTACTTATATAAAATCAGTAATTATTTTAAAATGTAACAATTGTGTTAAAATAAATATAATAGTATAGAAATACATAAATGAATGAAATGTTTAAAATAGATCCATGTGTTTAAAGTAGGTACAATGTGAAACAATAGGATATACACATAATTTCATAAACACAAGTGATATTTATTACATAAACAAAAATAATAAAAAAATTGGAGCTAGTAAGAAGCACAAAGAACTAAGACAGAAGAGGAACTTCCCCATCCTGTGGGGCTGAGAAGACACCCAAGGAGCCTTCTCTGACCTCCTCCCTCTGCACCAAGGTTGGCTAGACCTCAGGAGAGGGCACTGCCAGAACCCACTGAATGACAGAGGTCATGCTGGCACATTTTCGGGAGGGTCGTTCTTTAGAATGTTGAGGGAGTCCATCCTCTCTCGTGGTACTCCACCACAGCTGCGGGCTCTAGGGGCTGCTGCCTTCCCTGGACCTATGATCTGGACTCTGGGGGAAGCCATGTTTGCTGCAGGCTCCTGGCCGGCAAACACCCTGCTGTTTCTCCAGCTGCGGCGACTATGGGGATGATTGACAGCTGTTAGTAGTCACACTCTGTCAGTGTGAGCACTTCAGTGTGTGCAGCTGCTATCTGCTGACTACAGGAGTAACTGAAGAGGTCCTCCCTGGGTCACCTAAAATGTCATCGCTAAGACCCTACTACAAGCTACAGAAGTTTGAGGTAGGGACTAGTAGTCTACATTCTTAGCAAATCTTCCAAATGATTCTCAGATACACTAAAGGGTAGGAACTAGTAAAGTTTCAGAAATGTGCATGAGTGGGTGTGACAGAAAGACACACACACACACACACACACACACACACACACACACACACACAGAGAGAGAGAGGCAGGTGGGGGAGGGAAAAGGAAAAGCTCACAGAGATTTCTCTGCTCTAAGCTTTAGTCTCAACTTCCTCAGCGTCTGGATCCATGGGCACAAACATATCAGGTATGCCCACTTCAGTGACCCCCTGTCCCTGATGTTGTCAAGGTCGTGCTACTCTGACTAGAACCTCTGAGTTACCATTAAAAACTTCAGTGAATGTCTGTATGTACACAGAAGTGGTGAGCAATGCCTACCTTGCCTTTTCCATATCTATATTTCCTTCCCTTTGGACCACTGACAGCATATTGAAGGATTAGCCTGTGCCAAAAATTCAAGGTCAGCACAGGAGCTCATCATTGTGCCCTGCCCTGTGGCTAACCTCATGAGCTGGCTAGCTTCCCTGACTAGGTTCCAAATCCAGAACAGAAAGCTCCATCCCCTCTGCCCCAGGGCCCTTGCTTGGTTCCTTCCCAGGGAGGGAGAGGTGGTACATTTTAGTAGGCTATTTCTCTGAGGTTCTTTGCTCTAAAATGGAAAATCTATGTCCATGCTGATGTACTCTGGGGTGATGGCCCGGCCCTGCTCCTACCATTAGCTAGCTGCATGGAGTGGTCTAGCTCTCTGGCTCTGGTTTCAGAGTCCATACTGAGCTAGAATTGGGACAGACAGTAACATTCTAAGATCTTACGATTCTAAATAATAAACAAACTCACTCTTTTTTTTTTTTTTTTGGTTTTTCGAGACAGGGTTTCTCTGTGTAGCTTTGCGCCTTTTCTGGAACTCACTCGGTAGCCCAGGCTGGCCTCGAACTCACAGAGATCCGCCTGCCTCTGCCTCCTGAGTGCTGGGATTAAAGGCATGCGCCACCACCACCCGGCCAACAAACTCACTCTTGAACGTTAAACGGGTACCTAAAAAGGTAAAGCTTGAATCGTATCCATTGGTGATAGATGGTGCGTCTCAGTGCATAGTCTTTACTCAACCTTTGCTAATCTTGTCTTCATTTCTCTGTGTGTGAGGCATACATGTGCATGTGTTTGTGTACACGTGTGTGCACATGAATATGCACTTGGATACAAAGGCCAGAGTTTGACATTGGGCATCTTCCTTTATTGCTTTCTACCTTATTTTTTGAGACAGGGTCTCACTACACCCAGGGGTTGTCAGTTCAGGTAGAGTGGCAGACCAGCGTGAGTCCTCTCAGGTCTCTGCCTCTCCAGCCCTAGCAATGCAGGTGAGTGCTGCTGCACCAGGGTTTTTCTTTTTATTTATTTATTTATTTATTTATTTATTTATTTATTTATTTATTTAATGCCAAATGCTGTTTATTGAAGGACAGGGTTTTTCATGTGAGTACTAGGAATCCAAACTCCGGTCCTCATGCTCATGTGGCAAGTACTTCTGGTTGGGAGCCTTAGCATTTAAGCTATTTCTCCAGCCCCAGTCTTGTCTTTTCCATCTTCTGCCATGTTTAATACTAAGCGCAAGTCTTCAGGCAGCACATCCTAAGGGGACCGAGAAAGCTCAGATTTTAGCAGGCTCGCTCCTTGTCAGTACAAAGAGCAGACACTTGCTCCCTGTATCTTTTTGGATTCAGTATGATCACTAACTGATAAAGGGCAACTGTAATATGAAACAATACATACAAAGAACAAGCACTGGAATTTTTTATTTTAAATTCCTGATTTATGGGGTTGGGGATTTAGCTCAGTGATAAAGTGCTTGCCTAGCAAACGCAAGGCCCTGGGTTCAGTTCGGTCCTCAGCTCTGGGGGGTGGGGGGGAGCGGGGGTGGAATTCCTGATTTATTTCTTACTGATAATGGTAAGCAAAAGATGGTAGTTTTAGCAAACTTAATACAATGTTTCCATTTTTAATGTCCATTGTTCAGTTTCCTCACCACACTCCCCCCCATAAGGCAACCTTTCTCTGTTTAAGTTTTCAATGCTGAAACAGAGCAAAAAATTAAGTATAATAATTCTCTATCACACCTTTATGGTGGAGGGGCATCTCAGAAATTCTTAAGAGGTCTGAAGTGTACATAAAATGTACAATCTATAGACATGAAAATGTGTATTACAGAAGGGCCTGGTGGTGCACACCTTTAATCCCAGCACTCAGAAGGCAGAGGCAGATGGATCTCTATGAGTTCCAGGCCAGCCTGGTCTATACAATGATATCCAGGTCAGCTAAGGCTTCATAGTGAGAGACTATGTCTCAAAATCAAACAAAAATATATACTGCGTTTCCCCACAAAATCAACAAAGTCTACTATGATAATGACAACCATTTAGTTTTGACAGGATCTTGCTAGGGAGGGGAAGCAGGCAGAAGCTGTGGTAGATAGTTTCAGTTCCTATTTCACCCTCCTTTCTTGCTAAAATATCCTTGCTCTGTCCTGTGGCAATGTTCCAAGGCAATGAATGAGTCAAGACTGGCATGAGCTTATCATTATGGCATCCTCTTCCCAACCCCCCAGGCAGTGAGCAGTGGCCATATGGCCCAGTTCTGACAGGAACTGTGGGAAAAGAAGCTAGGTCAGAGAGGGCCTTGAAGGCCACAGGGGGATTTTGACACTTACCCTTTAATCAAGGATAATTAAAATCAGGACTTTTAACAGCTTGGCCAAAAACATGTATGTAGCTGCTAATTTGAGCCTCGGTTTTGTTTATGTTTTGTGTTTTTTATATTGTGTATAACCAAAAACACTCACTGGTTATCAATGGATTTTAGAAATTAAGAAATAATGACAACTGACCAAATGAGGCAATATGACAATATGTAAGAATTGAGAAGATTGTGCGCAATCTATTTTATTATTAATAAACCAATTTTATATTTGAATTAGGACTGCTCTACATGGATACATAATTTTAATCCCAGCATTGAAAAAGGCATTAAGAAATTATATAATTCCCATCCCCTGCCTGTGACTTTTAAAGAAAGGTTCTGGTTTTCCACATGACTGAAGAAATTATGTGATTTTGTAATTCTAGTGCTAGTTTCAGAAAACCAAATAAAACACACCAAATCCTTCAATGGATATAAAAATCTCATCCCAGACACACTGGTATTGGACAAGCAGAAGAAAACCTATACCACAAAGCACAAAATCTCCAGACACCACAGTAAACTGCTGACTCAGCCAATGTGAGACCATTATTTTGGGTCATGCTGCTGGTTGCACGTGGGGAGCATTGCTATGAGATTGCAGACAACAGCATTTTTCAAATTATACAACTAATGCAATGAAAACTAGAAAAAAAAATGCCGGTTGGTATACAAGGTTCATTTCGTAGTGTTTGAGTGTGTGTATACAACACAAATATACATAATAATGTAGACACATAACTATACACACAAATGCAGAAACACACAACACAATACTCATTGCTGGACTAGACACCAATCCTTTTCTCATGCCAGGAACTAGTCAGGAAAATCTGACCTCCATTCTTTAAAGGAACTGACCCTTTGTGCATGAACTGTGCTGTGCCTCCTGCAGAATGAGAGTAAGCCATTCTTGCATTCATGAGAGGTTCCTGTCCAATGGCATGGACACACATTGCTCTACAGATTGTGGAAAGTGTGATAAAAAATGAACAAAGATACAGAAGAGATGTCACTGTCCTGTGGGACATACTGCATTCTGGTTAATGTTCTTCAGCACAACCCTCCACATGTCTCTTTCTTTCTTTCTTTCTTCCTTTCTTTCTTTCTTTCTTTCTTTCTTTCTTTCTTTCTTTCTTTCTTTCTTTCTTTCTTTCTTTCTTTCTTTTTCTTTCTTTTTCCCCCAACATAGGGTTTTGTTGTCTTTCAAGTGTCTTAATCCATCCCAGGAGGACTTGCTGCATTCCATCTTTGTGCTGTTACTCACACACCTTAGGAATAAAGAGAAAAATATGAATACCCCACGTCTTATTTGATTAGATCTTCACACCCAATACCCAAGAACGTTAAGATTACAAGGATTTTTGAGGCAAAAATTCTGCTTTCTCCATAAAGAACCACTCTGAATACAAATCCTGTTGTTTTAATGCTTGCATCAAATTTTGAGCCTATCTTTAGAAATTAGACCCCTCAACAGTTAATGAAGACTCATTACTAAGAATGAATGACTGCTGAGCGCTAAGCCATAAACAGGGCATATATATATATATCACTACCCTGCTTCCCAAGGCTCAAAGAACATTTTGGAAGATGGGGCAGAAGGGATTAGAGAGGTGGAATATGGGGAGAAGAGTGAAACGCTATCTTCTGAACTGGAAGTGAACTCACTGCAGCTACGGTTTCATGCCCAAGACCTGCCCAAGATGGGGCCCACCAACACTGTCATGATAGGGAGGGGCTCTTGAGGCCCCACTCCTCCTGAGGAACTATTTGCAGTCAATTGTGTCTGGGAGAGAGGAAGTCATTTTCTTCTGTAGTGTAACCACTGGTAAGTTGCCTATGTCTGGTAAACGCTCCCTACCTATGCTCACACAACTCTAATTAAACTCAGTGGTTCACAAGCAACAACAACAAAAACAACAACCAGAGTAAACATAGAAAAAAAAAGACATGAAAATACTGGGGGAGGGGAATGTACTGGGAAGAAGGGGTTCAGAGGGAGTGGGAGAGTGGTGAGAGAGGATTATGGGTAATGGAAATGACCAAGTACATTATATACGTGTACATAATCATCAAACAATGAAAAACAGAAAGTCCAGATGCCCAATGTCATTTGCAATCGGCATAGATACTTGACTGCAGGAAAGGAAAACTTTGAGGACCAGAGGTGCATTAAAGGGCAGCTGCCTGCAGCATGCTTTTTGTTTTTGAGTGTTGTCTGGATGTAGGAAAGAAGTATTATAGCCTTCAATCCACTGTCTTAAATGAAGGAGGCTTAGCTGAATTGTTCAGGAATTCAAGAAAATACCTGACCCATTCTTATTCCTCAGTTTTTTTCAGAGAAAACATCTTTTCAGCAGTATTTAATTGCTGAAATAAGTAAAATGTAAAAATGATTGCACTCTCTAACCAAAACTGCTTCTGGGAACTTATTTCAAGAACATAATTCAAAAAGAAAACCAACAGTATACACAGATGTGTGTATGTGTGGGGGGGGAGCGAGAGAGAGACATACAGAGACAGACAGATAGACATACACACACATAAAGGGGGGGGGGGAATTAAACCCAGGGCCTCATGTTAGTCAAGCACTGTGTATTGGTTAGTTTTATGTCAACTTGACGGAAGCTAGAGTTATCTGAGAGTATAGAATCTCAATTGAGAAAATGTTTCCATAAGATCAGGCTGCAGACAGTAGGACATTTTCTTAATTAGTGATTGATGGGAGAGAGCCTAGCCCATTTTGGGTGGAGCTACTCCTGGGCTGGTAGTCTTGGGTTCTATAAGAAAGCAGACTAAGCAAGCCATGATGAGCAAGGCAATAAGGAGTACCCTTCCATGGCCTCTGCATCAGCTCCTGCCTCCATCCTGGCTTGTGTGAGTTCCTGTCCTCACTGGTCTTATCTAGGGACTTATTGCTTATCTATATTTGCAAAGGATAAGGCACTACTATCTTTGAACATTAAAATACACATAATTCAAAACTTTTCAGAAACTTTCTAAAAATTATAGCTAAACACTAACTCTAGTCAAATAATCAGTGAATCTGGTAAAATCTAGTTGTTCCTGTTGCCTGGGGATCAAATGCAGAACTCTCAGCTCCTTCTTGAGTATCATGTCTGCCTGCATGCAGCCATGTCCCTCCATGACGATAATGGACTAAACCTCTGACACAGTCAGCCAGCCCAATTAAATGTGTTTCCTTTATAAGAGCTACCATGGTCATGGTGTCTCTTCACGGTAATAGAAACCTAACCTTCCTGGGTTATTTATCTTTTTCATTTATGCATCAATTTATTACCTTATTACAATCATGACTGTATATTCTTATAATGAAGAATTTGCTGAACAGGTTATGCAAAGTGAAAAAACCAGAGTCAACATTTGACATGTTAGAAAGGTCACCTTGGCTCTCTGAGGCTTAGGGGTTAAAGCAGGCTGTGCTGAGGATCCTTCTGGCTGGAAGAACTTGGAAAGGTGATGGTTACTATAAATAGCACAGTAATTTATCTCTGCAATGGAAGACTACCATAAATCTTGGAGGCAGGAAAAATGGATCTGTTTCAAGCTTTTTCTCTTCTAGTGTTTCTTTTATTATTTTATCTCTATCTTGTATCCAGAACAGAAACTAGGTAGCCTTGAGAAGAATACTTCTCATCTGCCTCTAGATGCAGGCAGGAAAGGTGGTGTGTGTGTGTGTGTGTGTGTGTGTGTGTGTGTATGTGTGTGTGTACATGCACATTTAAGTCCCATACACAGATATGTACTATCTTGTGGCTTCACAGCATCTACTGCAACATGCTAGCTGTTCCTGGCCCTTGTGGACTAATGGCAAAAGAAGGATTTGGGGTGGTATGGGGTATAATACATCTGAGGAACATGACCAAAGCTTCCACTGTCTTTATTGTTAGACAGATCTAAGGCCAAACTCCAGTATACAACTTAATCACTAAAAGGGACTGGGCCTAAGTCTTGGCCATTACTGGGAAGACAGATAACTAGTATCTGGGCACTAAAACACCCCGAAGCCTTTCACTGGGCCAGAAAGAGGATCTGGTCTCTTCCAGATAAATAGTTCTGGCTCAGGGTTATCATTTATAAAGGCTGAACAATTCACATCACCCCACCACTCTTGATCTATTTATGTGAGTGCCCTGGGTTGTATTATGGGAGGCTAACCTTCCATCAGAGTGACAGTTGGCAGGGGTGGGGTGGTGGGAGTGAGATGGCAGAGGTGAGATGGTGGGGGTGAGGTGGCAGGGGTGAGATGGCGGGGGTGAGATGGTGGGGATGAGGTGGCGGGGGTGGGGTGGCAGGGTAGGGTGGCAGACTTGATAAGGATTATTAGTTCTATTTATATGAAGAAAATTTAACAAGGTCCTACAATTTCCTCAAAGGGCTTCCTGCCTATGTGAAGGGCTGACCTCATATAGTCAGGATCAATGGATGCCCAGATGGCCTGGATGGCTAGTCATAGAGGAAATGCTGACGAGAGGGGAAATGTGGTGACATATTGTGTACCCTAATAAAGCTTGCCTGAGGATCAGAGGACAGAGCCAGCCACTAGATTAGACACAGAGGCCAGACAGTGGTGGCACACACCCTTAATCCTATCACTCGGGAAGCAGAGATCTGTCTGGATCTCTGTGAGTTCAAGGCCACACTGAAAACAGAGCCAGGCAGTGGTGGCACACACCTTTAATCCCAGTACTGGGAAGCACACACGCCTTTAATCCCAGGAAGTGATGGTTGGATGGACAAAGGTCTATAAGGCGTGAGGAGACAGGAACTAAAGGCTTTTCAGCAGAAGCATCCCTTTCAGCTAGAGGCTTTTTTTTTTTGGCTAGAGCCTTTCGGATGAGGACTTAGAGGATTTCAGTCAGAGGATTCGTGGAGTTGGTGAGGTGAGATGTGGCAGTGGCTTGTGCCTTTGTCTCTCTGATCTTTCAGCGTTTACCCCGGTATCTGGTACTGGGTTTTTTATTATAAGACCAATTTAAGATTTGAGCAGCAGGTAAACTTAACTCTACCGAGTGACTGACCTGTGGACTACAGCTGGGTTTTCTCACCCCAAACCCTGCTACATTCTTCCCTGCTGTTGAGACTTATGCTGCTCTCTCTTTAGCCAGCTGACCATGACATTTTATCTGTGTTGGCCACAAGAATTGTTTCCCTTTTTTTGAGACAGGGCGCCACTCTGTAGCTTAAGCTATCTTTGAACTCACGATTCTTCTGCCTCATCTACCTGAGTGCTGAGATATAGGAATGCACCATCAGCTCAGCATCAGAATCATTTTATTTTTTTTTAACATTTGTTTTTGTTAGGCTAGATGTGGTGGCTCATGCCTTTAATCCCAGCACTATAGAAGGAAGAAGCAAATAGATCTTTGTGAGTTTGAGGCTAGCCTAGACTTCACAGCTAGTTCCAGGCCAGTAAGGGCAACATAGTGAGAGCTTCATTTAAAAAAAATTATTATTATTATTATTTGTGTGTGTGTGTGTGTGTGTGTGTGTGTGTGTGTGTGTGTATGTGTGTGAGTGTATAAGAGAGGGGGGGCGGAGAGAGGGAAGGGGGAGGAGAAGAGTGGGAGAGAGATACACATTCATGTGGGTGCCAGCAGAGGCCAGAAGAAAGTGTCAGCTCTCCTGGAGCTAGAGTTACAGGCAGCTGTGAGCTTCCCACTGTGGGTGCTGGGTAGTGAACTCCAGTCCTTGGCAAGAGTAGCAAGTGTTCTTAACTGCTGAGCCATCTCTACAGCTCCTGCTCTAATTCTTATAATTCAAATCTAGCAGCTGCTAGACTTAGAGTTTTGTCCTCTCAGCATGGTATTCCATTTCTCTATGGAAAAAATTTAAAAACCAGGTCTCAGGTGGGGCCTTCAACCATGATGGGGTGTATGATTTAGTTATGGTCAATCACAGTATGCCATTTTTTTTTCTGGCCGAAGTGATAGCTTTAGCAAGTCATGTGATCCAAGAAAGATAAATTTAAAAATTTTACCTGGATCATTTCAGTTGAGTTAAATTGGAAATTTACACTAAAAAAACCAAACTGTTGAAGTCTGGGTATATAACCTAGTGATGCTCAGCATGTGCATGTAGGTCTGGGTTTATTCCCTGCACCATAGAAACAAGCCCATATAAAATAAATAATTTGACATCTAGGAAGTAGTAAAGGTAACTCACGAACACCCAGCTCCCCATTTATCATTTCACACTGGATACTGACAGCAGATTATCATGTCTGTGGGTAGAGCAAGCTGATTTAAAAATAAACTCAAAACTGTGGCAGAGCCCTGAGGATACTATCCCAGCCCTTTACTCCAGCTGACCCTAAAGCCATGGCCACCTCCAGATTTTCTTTTCACTTGAGCCAGATGCCTGCTACATCTTTCAGGAAAGTTGTATTTGAAAAACAGAGACTTCAGCCTGGTCTACGGAGCTAGTTCCAGGACAGCCAAGGCTACAAAAAAAACCAAACAAAAACCTGTCTAAACCAAACAAACAAACAAAACCAAAAACCAAATAAACAAACAAAAAACCAAACACCCCCCCCCCCCAAAAAAAAACAAAAACAAAAACAAAAAAAACGAAAAGCCCAGAAACTTTATAAAAACATTTGAGAGAATAAAGCAAAAGGGGACTTCCAGATCTATTAAAATCATCAGCATTTCAGGCCCAATGTGTCAGTCCTCACCCACCACCTCCATGAATTTAAACTATATAACATACAAACCATTAAGAGACGTAACAGGGATAAGTACTTCCAAACCTAAAGCTCCCTGACAACAAAACGATGAAGATCCAGACAGGCACTGTATCTCGGCCTCTGAGCTATGCTCTAGGGAAGCATGAATGAATGAATGAATGCAGTCTCTCCTTTTTGGCATTTGTGCACACCATTCTTGGAGTGCCGTGAACTGTTCTCAAGATTCTTGTTCCTCCACCATTCGATTTGATAGAACAATATTTACCATTTTGCTTCTCTAATTCTTGCTTGACATCTTCATACACTTGAGAAAAGAGGTCCTCTTCAGATCTTGTTCCATCTAGGTAAACTGAGAAGTGAGAAATAGCGATTTAAATGTTAACAGGCTTATTAATAAAGGATGCTTTGGCATTTCTTTAAAACACCAATAGCTTTCACCAAAGAACCCAGAACTGTGACCTAAGGAAGGAAGGAGGGAGGGAAGGAATGAAAAGAGAAAGAGACAGAGGTTAAGCACTGTGCACATGGTATTCACTGTATACCTATTTCTTCTGCATTAGGACACTCCCTCCTAGAGGGAGGAAGGAGGCTCATAAGACTCCAAAGTAAATGAACTCACTGGCTCATGTGTGGTGATATATTGTGTATCAAATAAAGCTTACCTGAGGATCAGAGGACAAGCCAGCCACCAGATTAAACACAGAGGCCAGGCAGTGGTAGCACACACTTTTAATCCTAGCACTTGGGAGGCAGAGATCTGTTTGGATCTCTGTGAGTTCAAAGCCACCATGGACTACATGAGATTGATTCTGTTTAGGAGAGAAACATAACCATGCAGTGGTGGCACACACCTTTAATACCAGTACTTGGGAGTCACACACCTTTAATCCCAGCACTTGAGATCTCATGCCTTTGCTCCCAGTATTTGGGAAGCACACACACAATTAATCCCAGCACTAGGAAGGGAGTGAAATGGCTGGGCAGAGAAGGGCATATAAGGCATGAGGACTCAGGAGCTTTCAGTCAGAGGATTCATGGAGACAGGATCTTGCCTTCCATTCGGCCTGAGGGGTCTGTTATGGTGAGAAGTTTCTCTAGTGGCTTGTTCCTTTGTCTCTCTGATCTTCCAGCAAGCTTTATTTGGTACACAATCTATCACCACACTCACGGAGCTTCTGAGATTCATAAGGCCCCTTGCGAAGGTTACATTAGCAGCAACAACTGCTGGGGACAGAAGACTCTCCCATGCCCGGAGCAGCCAGGAGGTTGTACAAGCAGCTCCAGGGATTCTGCTTAGAGGAGGCGTTGCCATGGTGACATGAACTTTTTAGTGATGCAACTGTCTTTGAGTCACCATGCTCCTGTAAGTAACCCCAATAAACTCACTGGCTGACTAAGCTGGATGTGGGCAGTTTCTTTGGTTTGTTCTTGGTGCCTGACTATCACAGAATGGCAGGAGACTGCAGTGGTACCTGGCCCCAAGAGGAGCAATTCCCCTACCCAACACATGGCCCAACTGGGATCATCTGTGATGCTTTTAAAATGTGTGTCAGTCTGGACTTTACCACACACTACCGAGACCAGAGGGATACATATTTACATAGTTTCAGCAAAACTGGCATGAACACTTTTTGTGAAAAAGAAGTTACCTGGGTTAAAGAAAAAATGACCCTCTAGTCGTAAAACAGCAAGGATGAGGAGATCTGAAGAGAGGTTGCCTGTTGGGCAGTGTGAGTGGCTAGCAGCAGAGGAAGGAACAGCATGGGAGATGAAGTTTTGGAGAAAGGTTGTGTCTTACTGTCTTTCTAGATTTTTTTTTTTTTCCCCAAAGAGCTGGAAACCATGGACTGACTTCATTTAAACAGGGTGACCTAGTTTCTTTTCTGGAGTTGTGATAAAACACTCTAACCAAAAGCAACTTGGGGAAGAAAGGGTTTATTTGGCTTAGACTTCCAGATCACAGTTCACTGAGGGAAGTCGGGCTGGCAGGCAAGGTGAGAACCAGCCACAGGAACCGTGGAGGAATGCTGCTTGCTGGCTTGCTCCCTGCTCGATCGGCTGGCTTTCCTCTACAGCCCAGGCCTAACTGACTACAGTGGCACTGCTCACAAGGGATGGAGCCCTTCCACATCAAATGTCAGTCAGGACAATCTGTCACAGAGATGGCCACAGGCTGACATAATCTAGGTAATCCCTCAATTCGGACTCCCTCAGACGACTCTAGGCTGTGTGAATCTGACAGCTGACATTAACTAGGCCAAAGAACGAGGCCAAAGTTAGACTTGTAGTTTAGACGGAGGGAGCGAAGTGTGCAGGAGGATGTTTCTCCTGTCCGGCACAGCAGCTGCTGGGACAGCACGACCCAACAACAGCTCTAGATGGACTCTGTGCCCTGGCTGCACAGATCTCAACAGAGCTACCTTCCCTGGAGGCCAACAGCCTCTTTTAATACGGATGAGCCTCCTTCGCTCTGAAAAGTATACCAGTCCGACTCCTCCGATGTCCTGTCCAACAGACTTACGCCACTCTCTCACCATGAGCACTGTATAAACACTCCAGTGACAGTCTCTTAGCTCAAGGCCCCAAAATTCATCTTGCCTCCAAACTGGTACCTTGTCGCTCAGGTACCTCAATCTTATTTCTTGCAAAACACGTTTGTCCTACCTCACATATCTACAACTCCTTCATGTTTTCTCCCCCAAAATATCACCTGCTAGTTCCTGGGGGTGTCTGTCATCTTCAACAGCTTTCTGCCCCAGTTCTACTGCGTACTCGTGTTCAATACTGCAACCTCTATATCTACCCTTCGGATCACGAGAGACCCTACTGAAAAGAATAAGTATCAACCACAACCGTGTGTGGAGCCTGTCTGCAGAGAGTTTCCCAGTTCTCCTAGGACATCCTACTAGCATGAGAGGGCCCGGCCTTGGCCTGTATCAACAGAGATAGCACAACCTCCCCTTGCTTTTCTCTACTACAAACACAACAACCTCTTTTGGGTATTTCTCGTGCCTTCCTGTTCCTAGGTCTTTTCTCGGTTCTTCCTATGATCTGGATGACAATCATTCCTCCCAACTTAACTATCCCCTGCCCGCCCCACCCCAAGGCAGCTACACACAGGAGTTTAGTGACAGTTTTCTCAAGGGACCTGGAGGTGGGCAGTCTCCCTGGTGCTTAAAGTCAGTGCTTACCTGGAGAAAAGACCTGTTTGTAAAGCTCACACTTTTAAAGCAGTTTCCCTGTGAAATCTGAGCTGGGTGAGGTAGAGACTGGGTCTGCCTCCCTTACCTTACCTTCAGGCAAGGGTGGGTCAATGAATGATCACGTGACATGCTTGACAAGGAGAAAAAGAAACCAGCAAGAACTAGTTTCAGAGGAGAGGATCCCTGAGATTGCCTGAGCATCTCTTTAAAAACTCCTTGAGAAAAATGACTTCCAAGTAATCCTTCCTGTACTTTGACATAAATGAGAAGTAAAAGGCCTTAAGAGAAAGGGGGGAGGTACTTACCAATCTCCCAGGTGATGGCGTTCATTTCTTGTCTGTGCTTTAGGTACATGGGCCACACGTGGCCATCAAAATACCCTGGGGGGTCAGGAGGTTCATACACCCTTGTACTGGAAAAACATGCAGGAAACTTGATGTTCATACGAAATGATGACTGACAAAGCAAATGAATCCAGTCAAAATAATGCGAAAATCACTCATGTTAAATCTAAAGAGCAATTCAGACTTTTTTTTAAAAAACTCAATCATAGTGAGAAAAGTAGCAAAATGGACTTAGTTCTATAATTCAAACCATAAGCCTGTAACTCATTAACACTCACAATTACCTTTTCTCAGCCTCCGGTGTTTTATAAAAGAATTACGGGACAAGTACAAGAGGAAATAAGGAGTGAGATAGGGACAGGCTGGCTTCCTCACCTATTTAGCTGGTGTTCTCTGCAGCGATAGCAGACCCTGGGCATGGAGGCTGTAAGAGGAGGAAGGAGCTCACAGGATGACTCTGGCCCTTCTTAGAGAAGTTCCTGGGTACTACCCCAGGTGATGAGCACTTCTACAAAAAACGTCTGACTTCTGATATAAGGCTTGATCAATAATGTCACTTTCCTTGTTTTCCTATTTCATCTTTTGGATAACAATGCACAGAGATAGTTTCTAAATGTACCTCCTCCTCCTCTTACATTCTTCATAGGGAATGGTCAGGAAGTAACTTCTGTTCCATATGGTGTCCAGTGGCCTAAGATAACAACACTCAGTTTACAAGGCTCTGTCTCCCACCCCCGCATTCCTTCTGGTTGGTGTTAGGGTGGGGAGGCTTACCTATAATTAAAGAGAAGGAAACCTTCGATAATTAAGATGGGAATGCCTTGAGCATTTTCCAAGGCTACTGGTCCCACAGAGTGTCCTGGGTTTTCCATCCAACATGAAACAGCTGACATCATTTTTTCCATGTTAAGTGCTTCGAGCACTGAGACAAACATAAAACATATGAAATTAATATAGCAAACATTTTTTTTAGGTGGTTGGCTTTTGTGATAAGTGTCTCCAGGGCCCTATAAATGTATGACATAAGAGCATTTCACTTATCCTTCAAGGTATCTAATAATAAATATTTAAAACACCCAATTAAAACACTAATAGAGATATATGTAAATGGTATGTCTGAGACACTTATAGTGGAAAACCAAAGATGTACAAATGTAAAATACAATGAACAGCATGCCACTATTTCTAGCTGTAATTTTTTTTGATGTATTTATTGTGTATGTGTTGGGGTCAGAGGACAACTTGAGGGATCCAGTTCTGTCCTTCTACCACGGGGATCCTAGGGATGGAACTCAGGTTGTCAAAGTGCCTTTACTTACTGAGTTTTCTCCCCCGCCCCCAGCCTTGATACCATAAATTCACAGCTGACTATCCCATCAACTCCTTCCTGATATTGAAAAATTTAAAGTTTATGGTACTGGAGACTAAATCCAGGATTTTGTGTATGTTGGGTAAGCACTCAACTACTGAACTATATATCTCCAGCAAATTCTTTAAAAATCAAAATTAAATTAGGGCTGGAGAGATGGCTTGGTGGTTGAGTCCCCAATGCTCTGGCTGAGGAGCCCCCGTGGTACTGGACTAGGCCCTCTGGATAAGTGAGAGGCTTGAACTGTTTAGGGGACCCCCAGACAGTGGGACCGGGACCTGTCCCTAGTGAATGAGCTGGCTTTTTGGAGCCCAGTGCCTATGGTGGGACACTTTGCACAGCCTTGGTGCAGGGAGGAGGGGCTTGGACCTGCCTCAACTTGAATGTACCAGGCTCTGCTGACTCCCCATGGGAGACCTTGCCTTGGAGAGGGTGGGAGTGAGGGGTGGGTTGGGGGGGACGGCTGGGGAGGTGGGAGGAGGGAGGACGGGGGAATCCGTGGTTGATATGTAAAATGAATAGGAAATCTCTTAATAAAATAAAAAGGAGAAAAGAAAAAAAAAAAAAAGAAGAAGATTCATGGTCAATTCCCAGCACTGACATGGTGGCTCACAGCTGCCTGTAATTCCAATTTTGGAAGACAAAATAAACTACAGATACATTTGAAAGATAAATAACATATCATAATCTATTTGGAAAGTAGCTACTATTTTTAATTGTAAAGGATATCTTATAAATGAAAAAGTTTTTTTTTTTTTAAATGTTCACAGGTGTTTTGCCTGCTTGTATGTCTGTACATATGTGTTCAGTGCTCACAGATGCCAGAAGAACACATCAGATCCCCTGGAAACTGAAGTTACATACAGTTGTAAGCTGCCATGTGGGTGCTGGGACTTGAACCTATCTGCTAGAAGGGCAATCAGTGACTAATCACCAAGCCCACATCTCTCCAGTTGTACATGAAACCTTTTAAAAGTTATAGGATACAAATGTCATTGTAAACCCTGAAATGTGCAACTTCTAGAGCTAACAAATATGACTCTATAGAAGCAGAACATATATTCCTTACGCACGGTCTTAGACCAGACCAGCAACTTGTCAGACATGAAAATTCTCAGCCTCATGCCTGGACCACTAATCACACCATGTGCCCTCCCAAGTGTTCCTACTGGAAAGTTTTAAAGGGTGGTCTAATTAAGTTAATAGAGATAAGACTATTAAGATTTTCTATGGTTATCCGCTGGTTTGGCTAAGTGCCACTTTTTCCAGGAAACTGTCCATTTTATCAGTTTACAAATAAATCTCAGAGGAATATCCACGATTGAGGTAAGCACACATATGCACAGACATACAAGCAGGCAAAGCACCAGGGCTTCTTTTCAACATCTGTAGGGTCTACGATCCCGCGGTTCCCCATGGTTGCTATTTGTAACTTGTACCTCCCCTAATTACTTCTTGACCCATTTTGTTGAACCCCTGTGGGGGTCACTCAGATTCCTCAAACAACAGGTTTATGTCTCCTCTCAACGTGAAGTCTTCACTATTA
The DNA here is from genome assembly GCF_949786415.1 of Peromyscus eremicus. NCBI lineage: Eukaryota > Metazoa > Chordata > Mammalia > Rodentia > Cricetidae > Peromyscus > Peromyscus eremicus. The sequence continues at coordinate 43,249,649 of NC_081416.1, forward strand.
TGTCACTGAGTCCTTGTTCCCTCTTTCTGAAACTCCACAGGTAGAGATGTTAGGTCTTTTGCTATCACTCCATCTTTCTCAATGTTCTCCCATTCAGAGTAATTTCTACCACGTGTTCAAGTTACAACTCTTTTTCTCTCATATTTATTTTTCCACTGAGCCTATCCAGAGGGTTGTAAGACTTAGGTTATTACACTTGTTTCAGTTACCAAATTGCTTCTTGGTTCCTTTTTCGCATTTCCATTTCTTCCCTGGAGCATTTAAACTTTTCTGTTTCAAGCCTATCTACAGTTGCTTGCTGACCCTTTTTTACAAAGCCACTTTAAAAACCTTTGTCAGACAATTTCGGCAGCGTCATCACAGAATTGGTGTTTATCAGCCATTATTTCTCTAATTCAAGTTGAGGTTTTCCTGCCTCTTTGATTGACATACGCCTTTCAGGTATGTCCTGATGATCTGGGGTACTGCGTATTGAGGCTACTATCTAATCTTATTTTGCGGCCAGTCACTCTGAAGTGCACCCAGATTCAGAGGGGCAGGTATGTTCAGTGTCCTTATGATACCAGGCGGGGGGAGGGGGTCATAGAGGGGAAAGGTTCATTGCTGCTGCATGAAGGCAGACGATCAGGCCTCCACTGGTTCCTGATGACAACAGCTGACAAGGCCTGGGTGAGGAAGACAGAGGGGCAGCCTGCACATCCTATCCCGTCTCATTCTGCCAAAGTTTGGAAATTTGGTTCACTGTTTGGTGTATCCCTAAGTTTCTCTGGTCTCACCCGGGCCTGCAGCTGCTTATAAAATAATCACTCAGAGGCTTATATTAATTATCAACTGGATGGCCTATGGCTCAAGCTTCTGGCTAGCCAGCTCTTATAACTCCACCCACTTCTATAAATCTATATGTTGCCACATGGCCATGGCATTACCGGTCTGGTGACATCTTACTCCTTTGGCAGCGGCTCGACATCTCTCCCTGGTCTCCTTTCTCCTTTCCCTATCTCTCTTGGATTTTCCTGCCTGGCTCCATCCTGCCCTGCTATAGGCCAATGCAGCTTTATTTATTAGCCAATGGGAGCAACATATATTCACAGCATACAGAAAGACATCCCACAGCAGTTTGGCTCTGCTAAATCTCCTGTGGGTGATGTAGAGGCCAAGTTACTCCACATTGCTGGTGGTAGGTTAAGGTCTTGGGGTGTAGCCCTCCACTGACCCTGTGGATACAGCAGGGGAATAAGATTTCTCTTTTGAGCCTAGCTAAAGCAGGAGAAAAGGAAACTGTATTCTGGTAGGCCACCCTTATTCTGGTCCTTTGGTTGTAGGTTTCTTGGTGCTTTTCATGTTCATTGATGTTCATGTTGCATACATTTCCAGCACTCCAGGTCATACATGGGAAGAAATAAAGAAAACACAGTGTCTTAGGGTTTCTATTGCTGTGAAGAGACACCATGACCAAGGCAACGCTTATAAAGAAAACATTTAATTGAGGCAGCTGCTAACAGTTTCAGAGTTTTAGTCCATTATCATTTTGGTGGGATGTGGTAGCATGCAGGCAGATATGGTGCTGGAGAGGTAACCAAGTGTCCTGCATCTTGGCTTGTAGGCAATAGGAAGTGGTCTGAGTATCACACTGAGGGAAGCTTGAACAAAAGAGACCTCAAAACCCACTCCCACAGTGACACACTTCCTCCAACAATGCCACACCTCCTAATAGTGCCACTCTCTTTGGGGCCATTTTCTTTCAAACCACCACACCTCAGCCAGCATACTGTCTTCTTTTTCAGCCTTCTTTTCTTTGTTATATTGTGTCGCAGGTTCTGGCTAAATGAATGAGGCCAATGACAAGGGGACAGAGAGTTAAAACATTTTCTATGTTTCCTAGTGACCTATCTTTTAGTCCATGGAATCCATGTGTCTTACTTCACACAAGATGTGATGATACTTAGGATTTGCTAAAAAAAAAAAAATGCAGTTATGATAGAAAGTAAATTAGGTGTAAAACTTTGGATTCACTAAGATAGGATGGATAGTGCATTATTTTCTCTGAAGATGCTAACTACAAATGGACAGATTATTGTAAATGTAATTCTTACTTGATAACTGTTTTTGTTGTGTATAGTTTTACTATGTTAAAGCTAACCCCTTTTTATTTATTTAGTTTTATACCTAATTTACTTTCTATCATAACTAAGGAAAACTATAATTCTAATTATTTAGTCTTTAACTCCATCAAAAACCCAGAAGGATGTAATATTACCTAACAACAGAGACACCTTGCTGCCTGGACAGTCACCCAAAGTTCCTCTGCAATGTTGTGGCATCCATCTTCAGCCTACAGGCCCAGAATATCTGGCAAACTTTTCAGTGAAGCAGGAAATGTGAAGGACTGTCCTACCTTGTATTGGCAAAGTTCCTCAGTCACTTTCCTTTGTCTCCTGTAGAATATCTGGCAGATGCTTCTGTGAAGCAGGAATTTTGAAGGACTGCCCTGCCTTGTTTTGGCAAAGTTTAACATTCTTTTTCCTGTGTGTCCTGCATGCCCAGTCTGCACAGCACATTGTCAGCAGTCAAAGGCAAGAGCAGTTTCTTTGCCTAGTGGCTAACCTTGCCACAATGAAAGCAAACTCCATAAGGAGTTTCTTCAGTAAACTGTCCTTTTAGTAGTTACAAAGGTGTTGAGTCTACCTGGACTCACTTTACCTTGCAACATTTACCTAAAAAGTTTTTTCCCTAAAAATAGACTCTTGGGTATAGGATACATGAACTCATGGCAGGAACATTTCATGGCATTTGAGTGACATATTTGCACTAGTTTGTAATTGCATGTTATGTGCATGAGGCCACGCCATTGGGTCACTATCTCTCTATTAAAATTCTTTGTTTACGAGAGAACTGGAGAAAAGGTGACTGCAATTATTTGATGACCTCCTGCTTTTTTAGAAGGCTTATTCTCATTCTTGCATTTTTTTCTATTGGAATATTACCTTTTTGTTAGCTAGTTTATGAGAACTCTCTAATGAATGGGGGCCATCAATAATGCTTTGTCACCGCTGAAATTGTTTTTTCATTCTTTCTTTACAAAATGTTTTCTAACTTTTGGAAGAAAGAAAGAGAAAAAACAATGTATCAGGATTGAACTTGACATAGAACAGCAAAGAAAGGACTTGGTCTGAAAGTTACTGTGTGTCTGCAAGAACTGTTATATAACAACACCAAATCCTCAGACCCACAAAGTTGAAGATAAGGAACATGACATTTTAGGAAAGTCCCCTTGGTTGGTCTACATACATACTAACAATAGCCTGTTACATGACATTTTAGGAGAGCACCCTCAGTTGGTCTACATACATTCTAAGGATAGCCTGTTACATGATGTTTTAGGAGAGCACCCTCAGTTGGACTACATACATATTAACGATAGCCTGTTAATTACAAAAGGCAGTACGAACAAAAACTCTAGTCTGCTAGTCTCTGGAGGAAAAGAAATGTTTTCAAGCTGACTTGAATTCTTTGGCTTCCAAACAGTATCAGCTTGGGTCAAGAGAATAAAGTGAGTCTAAAAACCATTCCAAAATTTTCTCAGTAGTAAAACAAACAAACACACTTCCTGGTGCTTTGCAACCAGGAAGAGAAGCTGAAGGCCTGAAAGCTTAGTCTGGTGTAGATGAAATATTCTGGTGGGCGAGGGTCAAAGTGTAAGCATGGCTAGTCACATATGCCAGAGTCAGGAATGGACAGAAGGATGGCAAACCTACCCTGTCCTAGCTTCTGGAAAAAAAAAAAAATCTACCATCCCAGTTTTGAGTTTGAAATATACATCTTCAGGAAAATTTCTGTTTACTTAAATAGTTAACAGAAATCATAAAAACCTACAAAGGCAGGCTTAAAATACAGTGATATTTAAGAGAGAGAGAGAGAAAGAAGGAGAGAGAGATGTGTGTGTGTGTGGGGGGGTGGGGGTAGGGGGGAGCTGCATGCCACAGCACACTTGTAGAGACCAGAGGACATCTTGTGGAGGCAGGTCTCTCCTTCCACCTTTACAAAGGCTCAAGGGAATGAAGCTCAGTTCTTCAGGCTTGTGTGACAAGTGCATTAACCCAGGGAGCCTGCTTGCCCTCCCTATTTAAACATTTAACGTTATGTTAATAGAGAGAGACACTGTTTGGATTTGAGAAAGAAAATGAACATAAGCTCATAATATTTTACATGTGACTCTACTTACCATCATACTGCAAAAATCCATTTTCATCTGTGTCTATCTCACACTCTGGCTGGAAAAGCAATAAGACATAAAATCAAAATAGTATGAAGGGCAGAAATGATGCAATTATACAATTAAGCCTTTAATAAATGCTTTGGATAATGAGGAACAAGAGCAAAGACAGATGGTGCCATCTAGTGGGCAGGTAACACTATTCACCAAGTTCATCCTCAGCCAAAGCTTTTGGATATAATTTAATTAACTTTGTTATCACAACTTTTTGTGTTCGGTAAGTTATCTAAGAGACTTCATACGTACCTTGAAGAAGTCATCCTGGGATATTATGCTGCAATTGGGAAGGTGTTTCTGCAAGTTCTTAGCCAGGGTTGTCTTCCCACCATTTGTCACGCTAAGCCAAGAAAAAACACGAGGCCCAGGAAGACATTAGGGAACAGGGAACATTCTTCAACAATAGTTTTTAAAAGGATATTTAAAGCAATATTTACTGCTTGAGATAGAAATGCTCATCTTCACTGATCATGTTTTGCTTCACAGGCAACAATCACAGGTTTGGAAGACAAGCCACCCTAACCGTAAGAGTCAAATGTAGGATGGGAAGAGGCAAATGACAGGCGGGTAAGTGAACTGAACACTAGAACTTCAGAACACAGACACTGTGCAGGAAGCAAAACAACGTTTTCACTATCTAAACAGCTCTGGGTTCCAGAGAAGTCCTTGACACACCTTTCTGCAAGTTTATAGAACTGCCCACAGTCATTGTGATTGTTTCAACCACACAGGAAAAAAAAAAGAGGAAAAACCCCTGCCTATTAGAAGCCCACCTACCAACAGCCCACATTTCCTGTGCCCTGTCTCTTTCCCCTCTCTCTATAGCTGGGGCCCATGTAGAGGCCCAGGGCCACTTCTCCCATCAGGTCAGTTATTTGTTCCCTCTGGCTGGGCTGTGACATCTGGAGGCACGGGTACCCGACTAACTTATGTGTCCTGTTTCCTTCTCTCCTGCAGGTGAGAGGCATTTCTCTAGCCAATCTTTCTTTTCTTTTTGGGTTCTTCTTTGAACCGGGTGTCGCTCTGCAGTCCATATTGACCCCTAACTGGGTAGCCCAGGCTGCGCTTGAATTTACAGTGAACCTTTTACGCTAACCTCCTGAGTTCTGGAATTACAGGTATCAGCCACCAAGCCTGGCTTATTCTACCAGGTTTGCAAAGAGGTGATTGGCTCAGAGCTCAGTCATACCCAAAGGGTCTGTGAAAGAATTCAGGGTCATTGTGAATTTGAAAGGAAAGAGACTGCACCATTTTCACTAAATTCTAACAGGAAGTTAGCAGCTCCTCTTATTATAAGTAGTAATTTACTGTAGTGACGGTGCCTGTGATTTGGGGCATCTACAAGAACCGCACCCCTTTTCAAACTGAGCTGTAGGAGGACGAGTATCTTGAAGTGTCACAGGTGCTCATTATTGTTTTAAACTTAACATATGCTATTTATTACACTAGCAATGAACTATCACAAGGTCACAGATCTGTTTACAAATATTTTATATCTGCATGTTAATACAGTTAATTTTCTTTGTACTCCTGTATCTTATTTTGTGCATTTAAAGTCTCCCCGAAAAGAGGTCAAGATTTTACCACACACCAAATGTTCAAAGCACAAAACTCCTGACGGTACATCTATTGGCAAGAACCCATGATTAGTTCTGGGTAAGACCAACATGACAATGTTTATAACCTAGAGAGAGAAATATACTCATCCAAAGTACTTGTTGTGAGGCTGGGCATGGTGGTATGTGCCTTTAATTCTAGTACCCAGGAGCCAGAGGCAGGTGGATCTCTTGTGAGTTCAAGGCCACCCTGGTCTACAAAGTGAGTACCAGGCTGGCAAGGGCTACATAATGAAACTCTGTCTGCATTTAAAACAAAAACCACCAAAAAGACCCATCCCACCAAACAATAACAACAACAACCCCCCCCCCCAAAATGCTTATTGGATATAAATTATCGTACCTTATACCTGCAAAGTAGAAGATATTAATAATAAGACTGTCCATTTTATCTTACAATACACAGGTAGGTACTGAGAAAATTTATATGACCTTCTCTTTTTTAACAAAAAAAAAAGTCTCTAAACCATACTGCAAGTCCATATTCAAGACACCGAACTTTAGTTTAAAATGAGGAAACTTTACTATGGTCTGAGAAACCTGGCCAGAAAAATGTGTCATTTCTTATACTTTCTCTTTAAGATCGTGTAACTAAATCAACAATAAATAGACCCCTCCCCACTGATACAGCTGAAGACACAGAGAAGGAAGTGCTTTTCACAGGAGTCCTGCAGGGAATGGACTAGCTGCGAAAGAGTTTCATCTTTGAGCACAGAGCCTGTAATCCATGCTTGTAACCATCCCAGTGGGTCAGGTGATGGATGCCTCAGGATCCACTTCTTCCCGGTCAGTAAGCTCAGAACCTCCTTCACACAAGCTCTCTGTGTGAAGAGCTCCAGAGCATGGCTTTAGGATCTGAGGGAGGGAAGTGAGTGGCTACCCGATGCTTTCCTTTCCTTGTTTACAAATAAATGTTTAGCTCCTCTTGTAGTAGGAGGGTGCCGAAGTACAAGCAGAAGCTGAAAACAGTGTTCACAGTTCATCAAACAAGACGAGAGAATACTTGGGTAACAAGGTGATATTAATACCCCCATTTTCCAGCCGAGGAAGGTGGGGCTTAGGAAGCTGCTTATCGCTGGAGGAGGAAGCAAAGTTTAACTACAGCATGGGTCCCCTGCTCCCCAGCCACGAGGATTAAACTGGTAGATGTGTGGAGGAAAATTAGAAGATTATAATTAGGAATTGATGGCCTGCTATGGGAAAGTGGCAGTGAGTGTGAAATCTAGGGCAAGACAAGAGTAGCCTTGCAGAATAACACATCCATGGCTCTGGGCAGACAGAAACCACAACAGAGCACATTCTGATGCTCAATTCACTCTTATTTGCTTTTTTTTTTTTTTTCTATGTCTGATGCTGCGGTTAGAACCTAGGACCTCATACACGCAGGTAAATGCTCTACTACCCAACTACACCCAGTCCTACCTGACTCCTAATTGATTCCTGTATGATGTAATATAATAACACAACAGATTATCTCTCTCAAATTACATCTGTAATATCTTAATGTCTTATCAATAAGACACACATGAAGAATGACAGACATAATCCAGTAGCAAGACAAATAATACCTTTCCAATTGTTGTTGCTGTCACATTTGCACATCATCCTCTGGTACCACAGGTCAGATGACCACGCAATTTAGAATACTTGTGAAAGAGGGATTTGTGGCTAATATTACACCAGGGTAACATAAACTAGCCTAGCCAAATAGTTCACCTGGTTACCCTAAAAGTGGGGGAAGAGGGCTGGAGGAATGAAGGAGCCTGTATTCCTAGGTCAAAGTGGCCACAAAAAAAGAAGGGAGTGACCTCAACCAAAGGAGTGACCAATCAGGTCTCAGCTTCAGTAAACAAATGGAAATGTTGGTAATACTGCTGGTCCTACTACTTCCTTCCCTGGGAAACCCTTTCCCCTCCCACTGGTGTTCACATAGCAGTCCCCTCCTGGGACTTGGGACTCCTCACAGCTTTCTCTACCATGGCCACATGAAACACCATCTGGACATCTGGAGTGTGTGGCCCAGCTGTTTATGGAGGAACTACTCACCCACCAATTCCAATGACAAATGTTTTCATAATGGGCTTTGGAAATCACGTCTTCTTAATATTTCCTAAAATTATATAGAGAGATAAAAAATAAAATCAGTATCATTTAGTTGTCTAGAGTTAGTCCTGAAGAGAAGTCACAGCTGAGAGGGGATCAGTGGCCTCAACCCCACGTTACCCACACTGTCTGCTTCCTGTTGCCAATAGCTGGTGTTTCCTTAGGGCCTGTTAACTAATGTCACGCTTGTGTGACCTGTTACGCTGGGTTACCTTGTGACAACTACTCTTAGTTGTCAACTTGACTACATCTAGAATGAACAAAAATCCAAGCAGCTGGGCACATCTGTGAGAGACTTTTTTTTTCTTACTTAAATCATTTGAAGGGGGACGACCTACTTTTATATTTTTCCTTTTTTTTTTACAATTTATTTTTACTTAATGTGAATTGGTGTTTTGCCATGGGTGTCGGGTCCCTTGAAACTACTTTTATTAATTAATAATTAATTAATTAATTAATTAATTTTGTATACGGTGTGCCTGTGTGTCAGAAGAGGGCACCAGATCTCACTACTGATGGTTGTGAGCCACCGTGTGGTTGCTGGGAATTGAACTCAGGACCTCTGGAAGAGCAGCCAGTGCTCTTAACCTCTGAGCCATCTCTCCAGCCCTGAAACTACTTTGAATCCAGATCTTCTGAGGTGGGAAGATACGGCTTCTGCTGGCAGCCTACAGAAAGAACATGGAAGAAAGGAGGTTGTTCTTTCCCCTCATTGCTCTCGCTCTCACTGGCAACTCCACTCCTTCACTGATATTGGAGCCTGTTTCTTTGGAACTGTGACATATACTGAAGATGAGGTGAGACATCCAGCCTCATGGACTGAAAGACTGCTGGATTCTTGGACCTTCTGTTGGTAGACAGCCATTGTGACTGGCTGGACCACAGCCTGGAAGCCATTCCAATAAATCCCTTATATATTTCTTTCTCCTGTAAGTACTGTTCCTCTAGAGAACTCTGACTAATATACCTCTCTCTATGCCCTTCCTACTTTCCTAGTAAAAGGAGGCACTGCCGCCAGGGGCAGAGGCAAACAGAAGCCAGTCTGTCTCTCATTTCCTCCCTCTCTCTCTCTGAAAAGCTTTCACTGGTAATAGCATACATTCTCAAGCTTTGCAGAAGTGCAAACCGGCCCAGACTGGAATGACATATATCCATTTCTAGAAAAGCCAGAAAGGGAACTAGATCAATCAAGTGAGCATCTTCCTATTGTCGCGAGAGGCTCTGAAATGCTTCATTACTAAGAGCACAAAGGGATGTTTTAAGTGTACTGGCTTGTCAGGCTCTGGTGGATAATCCATGTCATACTTATTGATGTATTATTGAAAAGCCATGCATTTGCCGTGCACAGTTATTGGAAAGTTCTGGTCCCCTTCCTGCCTGACAAATTTGTGCACATTCATCAGGATATTGCCTCAATTACATAGGATGTAAATAATGACTGGTTGTGGTACTAGAAAGACTTGAGGGGGTTACCTCTGTGGGAACTCTAGCAATTCAGAGATGAGGAATGAGATGGAAGAACCTTTGGGTAAGAGAGGTAGAAACTCCCACAGAAACATAAGGAAATGCAAGGCTGTTTTCTCTCTCAAATCAAAACAGCACCCCACCCCCAAACCTGATGACCTGAGTTACTCACTACTAGCTTGATGACTGGAGTTCGATCCCCAGAATTCACATGAAAGGAGAGAACTGACTCCTCTGAGTTGCCCTCTGACCTCTGCATGACACTCATGTGTGTGCCCATGTATACACTAAATAAATAAATGAAAAGTTTAAAACTCAGGTACCCCAGGTCTACATTAGTTAGCAACCTGGGACTATCTAAAGCAGTGTTTGGGTAAATGCTGGACCTATCTTACAGCAATGAGCAGGTGACAATGTGGGAGAGGAGGAGAACTGGGCCATGCAGAAACAAGGCTGGGGCCAGGCTGAGTGGCAGTGGAGCAATGAGCAGCCTACCAATCCCTGAAGCTGTCCATTTCAAAACCTGTTGGATTTGCAAGGCAATTCACTCCAGGCTCAGACATGGCACCAGCAACTTCCATTTCATCATAAGTTTGGACTTCTTTTTTTTTTTTGTTTGTTTGTTTGTTTGTTTTTTCGAGACAGGGTTTCTCTGTGTAGCTTTGCGCCTCTCCTGGAACTCACTTGGTAGCCCAGGCTGGCCTCGAACTCACAGAGATCCGCCTGGCTCTGCCTCCTGAGTGCTGGGATTAAAGGCGTGCGCCACCACCGCCCGTCCAAGTTTGGACTTCTTTAAACATGGTTTAAAACCCAAATTTTGAATAAACTGCAATCAAGAGGTGTCATGCACATACATATATATATATATATACATATATATATATATATATATATGTATATATATATATATATATACACATGCTGAAGAGTTGTTTGTTTTGGGGGCTTTCACGTGGTTCAGCCTGGCCTTAAAGTGGCTATGTAGATGGATGACCTTATATTGATCCTCTTGCCTCTACCATTCAAGTGGTGGCATTACAGGTGTGCACCTCTAAATCTGGCCTTGCAGCAGAGTATGTTATGAAGTACATACAACTTGGAGCAAAGATAAACTGTAAATCTTATGTTGCCTCTGGAGAAACAACCTTTTGAACTTTCCGCGTGTCCTATCACCTTGAATCTTGGGTGGTATTTATGCAGTTTCGTTTACTCAGCGGCAGAGATCATTTGCCCAGGGACACAGGGAGCAGAGAAAACAGACTCAGACAGGAGCAAACCTTAACCGAGTCACTTATATTTCTTTCACATTTATTTACTATTATACTTTTGCGACAGAATCTCACTATGTAGCCCGGGTTGGTCAGGAACTTGCCTCACAGTCAAGGCTGCTTCTGTGGCAAAGCTCCCTTCCTCTAAGTGCTGGGATCACAGGCATGCATCCATCACAAGACTGGCTCACTTACAGAATTTTTAAAAATACTTTTGGTTTACTCTTAGTGAAATGTTGAATCTTCCTCATAGCTGGCTTACGTTGATATTTGATCTACTCCACTTCTAAACATGGTTTACTTTGAATTCTAAAGTACAGAAAGCTCCCAGGGGCATGTGAAGACTCAGCAGGCTGGAAAGAGACAGTAACTCCACCACAAAATCTGAGAGATGATGAGGAAAAAACACATGTGCTCTTCAGATGAGTTCAAGACACATGTTTTCAGGACTTCTGTGCTTTATTCAACAGTGATCTGAATACTCTCTCACGAACGGGACAATCTCTTGCTACTAATTTAAACTTTGATCCCTTTTGGTAAACAGAAATCTCCCACAGCTGCCCTGGTAAGCAAGGCCCAGGAGTATGGCCACCACGAAGCTCCTGGTAACCTATGCCTCTTGAAGTTTCACTCACTTTATTTTAAAATTAACCTTCAGTAGACACTTTGACACTCCATTTTATGAAGGTTCTTTTTTTTTTTTTTTAAATGCTTTATTACATTTGTATTTACATTGTGTGCATGCCATGGATCACCACGGTACACAGGTAGAGGTCATAGGTCTACTTGTGGGAGTCAGTTCTCTTTCCATCGTGTGGGTGCTGAAGATTGAACTCTGGTCATCAGGTATGGCAGCTGAACCATCTTGCTGACCCTGTAGTTTCTTATGTAATCAATGTTTTCATTTTTCTTTTTCTTTCCCCTAATATGCACTCGCCATATAATACTAATCATAACATTGTGAGTTTATGTGTGCGTGAATACAGTCTCAAGAGATGAGCTGTTAGGTTAAGCTTGGGCAACTTTTGTCAAGTACCAGACAGTATATAGTTTTGGCTGCGTGGGCAACTATTCAACTCTGAAGTTGTAATGAGAAAGCTGTCACAATCAATGCATAAGAAAACGAGCTTAGTGTGCTCTAATAAAATTTAACAGACACGGAGATTTAAGTTTCCCCTAACTTTCATATGCCACATGCCACAAAACACTATGCTTTTGCTTTTGTCTCAGCTATTAAAAACACCAAAAGCATTCTTAGAAAGCTTTATAAAAGCCAGGTAACAAGTGGATTGGAATTTGTTAACCAAATGCTGCAGAAAGGGGCGACCTGTCCCGTGGGAATCAAGACCCAGTTCTCCCACCAGCAAATGTGCCACCAGCAAATGTGTAGTCACCTAGAGCTAGCACCGGTGCCGGTGCCCTGAAGAGCTGTAGCTAGCCGCATCCTAGGTGCGCGAGTCTTAACGCGGTTTCCCTAGACGCAATCAGGTTCCGGGTCCCGCGCAGGAGACTCTGGAAGGTGCCCAGGCCTCGGCGTGGCTACGCAGCGGGCAGCGAGTACTCACCGAAGCAGGTTCGAGTCCTCCCCAGCAGGGCCGCAGAACAGGCCGCACGAGGGAACCACTGCTGGTGGCTCACCCGGACTGTGCGAGCACTCTACCGGCTTTCATATTCCTAGCCAAGCAGGGCCCGGGGGGCGTGGCCACCCTAAGGCTCCTCCCCCACGGAGAGGGCGGGGCCCCAGCGCTCCGGAGCAGGTCCGCTCCCGAGCAGGCTGGACCTCCGAGGCTCCGCCGGCTGCCCGCCGCAGCCAATCAGCGGCCGGCGAGGCGCGGCCACTTCCTGGTGGGAAGGCAGGGCGGTCTGCGGAGCTCGCTGGTCCGAGTGTCCCGCATCGGCTACACGCGGGTTCTGAGCGGCCGCGGCCAGCGCAGGCTTGGCGCCCGGTTCCCGTCTGCGTGTGGGGGCTCCCGCGGCTGAGCCTGGCCGCTCCGCGAAGCGCCATGTCCAAGCCACCTCCCAAACCGGTCAAACCAGGTAAGAAACTGCGCGCTGCGCGTGCGGGTCTCCGGGCTGCGGGGCGCAGAGCAGGAGTTCCCGTGGGGCGCCCTCGGGCTCCCTCCGCACGGCTCGCCAGGACGTGCCAGCGAAGTGGTGACAAGCACCTAGGTCGCGGCCACTTCCTCATAGCTCTGCGTGTCGCTTGTCAAGTTGGAGTTCTTGACCCGCCGGCGAACGGGAAGTGCGCTGCGGCTGGGTGGGGTTTGCGCCCGCTGCCTGCGGGGCCGGAGGAGAGCAGGCTGGGGATCCGAGGTCTCTGGGCAGCTTTGGAGGGCTGCACCCGGGCTGCCAGCGGGACAGTCTGGCCCCCGACCCTCTCGGTTCTTCGCTTGAGGCACTGTCGCTCTGTCGTGCGTCCTAGTGCTTTGCTTAGGGTGACTCTGGCGAACTAAACTAGAGAGAGCCCGAAGTTCCTCAAAGCAGTTTTCTTGACCACTCTTCCTGGTTCACTTTTTAAACGTTGTTCTTAGAGTGTTTTCTGTGATGTGGAGAAACGAGAGAATTTAAAGGGACTGCTATATTTCAGTTCGGCCAAATAAACTCGTAGGAGCTTTCATTGGATAGGTAATTAACAGAATTCATAGGAAAGTGGGAGATTAATGACTGACGAATTCCCAGCTCTTTTTTTTTCCCAGTCTGCAACTTTGGTATTGCAAAGGCTGAAACTTGAAACGAGCCATTTACATCATCCTTTATGGCAGCTTATGCTGCTTCAGTGATTTTTTTCCCTTGAGTTTTTTTTTTTTTGTCAGTCACTCGAAATTTAATAACTATTTAGTTTTATTCTTTTGTGGCAGTATCAAGCCCCTGAATTTGAAAATAATGCACACACATTTATGAAGTAGGCATTCTTTGACGACTTAAATTTTTCAGGGCCAAGGGTGAGGGAAGTGGCTCAGACTGGCTTTGGCCTGATCAGAGTCAGGGCGGTGCTGGTTAGAGGCTGCCTTCGATGTGAAATCTGAGAAGTTTGCAATTTGCAATTTAGATGCGGATGTATGAGATGGCAGTTTTGTAAACTCAGATGTAAGTCAGGACCTCAAGTGTACAGCTATGCTGAATTCTTTGATAGCTAAACAAAGCGCTTGATTTAGAAGATTGACTTCGGAATCAGGTCGTGAGTTTTTCATCCCTCCAGACACATTAAAAGAGAAGTCGCGAGTTGCATCTGTGAACTTGTGTGTTCACGCACCTTTGGGTGTGGTTTAGGATTCATCCTGTTACTAAATGGAGATAGTCTCTGGGAACTATTTTGTTGTCTACATCTCTGCTTTTTTCCCTAGCAAGCCAGAAAACACATGGCTAAACATTTTTGCTATTTAGAAAGAACTGACTTCACAGGGATTTACAAGTGAGGCCAAGACATAAGTGAACTTGCCATGAAAATCAGTTTGGTGACTTAGTAACTTACAATGAGAAATATTAGTGTCAGTAGGACTTAACAAAAAAAAAAAACAAAAAAAAACTGGCCCACATGTACTGTGTGGTAGGCACTGGTCTAGTCACCCATACATGTTTGAATTCATTTACTTCTCCCAGCAGCTGTATTAGGTCAGTACCATTCTTTTTTTCCTATTGCCCAGGGGGAATCGAAGAGGTTAACTCATCTCATATCAGTGGTGGGGTGGTGATGGATGGAGGAGCCGGGCTCAGCTAGTCAGGCTCCACTGTGTGAGGGGCCCTGAATATTTTACAGCTGGCTAGGGATCTAAGGTTTCTGACAGCAGTGCTGAACACCTTGGGTACTGACAGCAGGTGTACTGGACTCTCCTTGTTCTCCAGGCAAGTCGCAGGGGTGAAGGTCTCCAAAGAAACCTGGCATTCACGAGAACATATTTAAGGTTTAAATTCTCATTTATTGCTTTGTTTACACCCTCCTTCGTCCCAAAATATTTTTTTTTTAAAAATTCACATTGTCAGAGAGTTGGGGGAGAGGAAAAGGAAAAAGGCTTGGGGCAGTGAGGGAAGAATATTAAGAAATGAGAAGAAAAGTAAGCTGATAGGCACACATGTCATAAGCTCCTGTAAAGTTACTGACCTGGGGCTGTCATGTTATTCCTGATCAGCATCATGCACACAGACAAAAGAGCAATGATAAGGTCCTTTGTGCTCAGGAAATTAACATGTGTTGCTTATTCTGGGACGTAGTTACTTTAATGCCACTGAGATCTGAGACAAAATTCCCCCAGATTCTCTTCATATGTTGGGCTGGATATATGTACAGGAAAACGCTGAGGAATAAAACACCCCGACTCCCAATTTATTGGGCAGCACCGCAAAGAGAGGAGCTGGATGAGGGGGTAGAGTCTAGTTGTGCCTGCCTTGTTTTTCCTGTTGCAATTTAAGAGACTAAGGATTTCTTTTGGCTCACAGTTTCCGGGGGTAGTCTACCACAGTTGAAAAGTCCTGGAGGCAGATGTGTGAGGCAGCTGGCCGCAGTGCATCTGCAGTCACCAAGCAGAGAAGGATGTATGCTCCTGCTCAGATAGCATCCTCCTTTTTATCCAGATGCAGTACCCAAACCCAAAGAATGGTGCTGCCCTTGCCAAGGATGAGTCTTCACAGCTCAGTTAACCTAATCAAGGAAATCCCTCCCAGGCATTCTTAAAGGCTGACCTATGCTAGATAATACCCATAGGTAAATCTGGAAGCTTGTCTCCTATGGGATGTCGTAGCCTAATGTAAGTCAGTATAAATTATCACAAATAGCAAGCAACGGACATTAAATAACAAAGTGGGTAATGTATCTTTCAGGCCAAACAGCCTATACCCAGCAAGGGGCTCTTCTTGGAAGGAGGCTCTCCAGGAAAGTTCTGTTGAGATCTTACAAGGAGAGAGTCCAGCCACGTTCGAACTACCGAGGACTGAGCAGAATCTCACTGTACTTTTTTTTTTTTTTTTTTTTTTTTGGCCTGTGTCCAGAGTGTCCTTTCTGTTTTCTCTCTGTCTTTGCTTCTTTCTCTGTTTCTTTTTGAGACAGGATCTCACTTTCTAGCCCTGGCTGATCTGGAACTTACTTTGCAGACCAGCCTGGGCTGGACCTCACTAAGCTCAGTCTGCCTCTGCCTCACCACCTTGCCTGGTCTTTTGTTTAGACATTCCTTACTGTGGCTTGCACTGGGCCCTGGGGGTTCTGGGGAACAATAAGATAAAGTTCTTACTTGTTTGGTATTTAGTTTCTTTATCTACAGCTAGATGGCTGACCATGTCCATTTAATTGTTTAATCTTGTATAAAAAAAGCAAAATCTTAATGTGGTGCGTGTCTGGAATCCTTGCACTCAAGAGGCTGAAGTCAAAGAGGCCTAGCTATGCAGCACCTACCTCAAAAAACAAACCAAGTAATAAAATATATTTTCTATTTTAGAATATTTGGAGCATACAGATAAACAATAAATATAATAAAATTTAAAAACCATCCTTATCACCTAGAGATAGTACACTGTATGAATAACCTCTCAGGTTTTATTTATTTTTTTCCCCTGTAAGTCAGTTTTTCATCACAAAAGGAAAAATAGAAGCAGTTATCCTCAGAATGGTGTCCGAGAGTCAGTTTGAGATATCTTGCTGTGGGCTGGGATTCTATATTGTCTGTATTGTGCTTGAAACACCATTTCAGTCACAGTTTGCCTGTGCCTTTCCTGGCCTTTTATCTTCTGTGGGGCCACTTTTGGCTCCTGAAGGTTTGTCAATAGATATGGCACCCCAGCTCAGTCTTCAGTGCATAGGACTGACCTGCCCTTCAGAGCCCTGAGACCTCTCAGTTTGTGTAGAGAGCTGTTATGTGGTTTTCAGCCACCCTCAGGAGCCTTGCACTGCAAGGAGAGTGGTTCTACCTAGCTTGAAGGTGGACAGGACAGAATTTAGTCCTCACAGAGACTGAGAAATTTGATGGGCCCTGGGATAAGGAATGCACCGAATATCACCTGAACCTTCAGACCCTCTCATTTTGGACAGATTTGGTGACAGTCCACTGTAGTTGGAAACCTGATGTCTGACCTTGGCCATCTCCTCCAAATGGCTTATTGATTTTGGTGGTGAGAGGAAAGCAATATAAATATTTCATGTGTCCTGTGAAAATAAATCTGTGGAACTTTAGAAGAAACCAGCCAGTGTTCTGACTTCTTTGTTATTCACGATAAAAGCATAAAGGGCATTGTATATATGCCCTTTGACTTGGCTTTCAGATATACACTGGACTGTTTTCTTCTATCAGTGTGATGTATTTATACCTAATGGCTGAGTATAGTCCAAGGGGAAACTTCCGAAAACTCCCTGGATGATGATGGTGGTGATGGGGAAAATTAACATTTAGTTGGCCCCACATGTCAGGCACGATAGCAAGCACTCTGTGTCCTCACTCTCCTGCCTTTATTCTAACTTCACTGTGAAGGAGGTCCCTAGATCCTTGTTTTACTCAGGATAAATAAGCCTCCAAGCTAGCTGTTAGTGATGTATGTGGCTTGGGACTAGAGCTCAGGCTTTAACTCGGACATGCTACGGGGAGGAGGTTCATGTTTGTGTGTGTGTGTGTGGAGATCAGAGCACAGCTTGCTGGAGTCTGTTCTGTCTTCTACCGTGTGCGTCCCAGGGTTTGGCTGCAGGTACCTCAACCCTTGAGATGTCTTCCTGGCCCACATTAGGGGAGTGTGGTAAAAGAAGCACATAGTACCAAGAGTGGCTGAGTTTCTTTTAAACTCCTACATGGTGTTTGCTGATGTTTGTTTAAGGGAACCCTACTGATGCACATTTAGATGGATTCCGGTCTGTTGTTATAGCAGTGTTATAACACACGGTGTAGTTTTGCAAATCCACAGGATAGAGTAGATATAGCCCTGTAGTGGCATTTGGGTATCAGAATGTGGCTATACTGCCATTTTTCAGAGAGATTGCAAATGGATTGTATCAGTTCACTAACCCTCAAAAATTGTGACCCAGCCAAAGCAGAAAAAAAACTTAATTAATACATTGGACTTGGATATTATTTATTGCAGATGATCAGAGTATTGGAAGCACAGGACACAGAATTTGGGGAAACTGAAAAGGTGTCACGGAGGAGGGGTAATTATAAGAAGGGTCTTGAGAGCTGAGTCAGGGTTTGCTGGCGTGTGGACAGGCAAGTCATCCTTTGAAGTACATCCTACCATGCACATCTGACTGACCACAGGTGCCAAGTTTCTCTAAGAATCCAGGGAAACCTGGTGCACGTATGGAACTGCAAATTGTGTGTGTGTGTGTGTGTGTGTGTGTGTGTGTGTGTGTGTGTGTGTTGAGTTAAAGAGAAAGCCACCGCATGCCTTTAATCTCAGTACTTGGGAGGTAGAGGCAGGTGGATCTCAGTGAGTTCGACAGCCTGGTCTACAAAGCGAGTTCCAGAATAGCCAGGACTGTTACACAGAGAAACCCTGTCTTAAAAAACAAAAACAAAACAAAACAAAAAAACAAACAAAAACAAAAAAATAAAGAGAAAGCCATTTGCCTACTTTTAGAAAAATGGTTCTGTTCTATACTGAAAGTGAGAATTGAAGTGTTGGAATTCCAGTCCTCCACTCAGGTGCTTTTGGGTATTGGTAGGCTGTGGCTGTTTAGCTTGTAGCTGTAGTTAAAGAGGGTTAGGTACTTCAAAAGAATGAAGCAAGTTACCTGGTGACTGATGCAGCCACCTTCCTATTCTTGCCAGTCATTTCCTACTTTATTTTTAACACCTGAAGAACTTTTGAGCGCCACAGGCAAGCTTCTCAACTTATTTTGGAGGCAGGACTTGAAGGGCAATTTTGCAGTTGTACATGTTTTTTTGTTTTTTTTTTTTAAAGATTTATTTATTTATTATGTATACAGTATTCTGCCTGCATGTGTCCCTGCAGGCCAGAAGAGGGCACCAGATCTCATTACAGGTGGTTGTGAGCCACCATGTGGTTGCTGGGAATTGAACTCAGGAGCTCTGGAAGAGCAGTCAGTGCTCTTAACCGCTGAGCCATCTCTCCAGCCCGCAGTTGTACATGTTTTGTGTTTTGTCAGTTGTACATGTTTTGTTTTTTTGTTTTTTTGTTTTTTTGTTTTTTTCAAGAAAGGGTCTCTCTGTTACCCTGGATGTCCTGGAACTCACTCTGTAGACCAGGTGGGCCTCCAACTCAGAGATCTGCTTGCCTCTGCCTCCCCAATGCTGGGATTAAAGTTGCATACCGCCACGACCCAGCTTTAGTTTTACATTTTTATTGGCATCGATTTTAAAACAATATCATCCCTACGAATTTGATGAGCTACTCTGGTTTTACATTCTTGGAATTCACCAAGCACTTGGAGTACATCTTTTCTCCTGGCCCTCCTAATTTCTTGGAAACTTGTGAGCAATTTGAACTCAAACTAAGGAAGATGTCACAACCAGTGGCATTGTACCTGAGCCAGAGGGCCTCACTCAGGTCCCTTACAGAAATCAGAGGGAGCACCAAGCAGAGTCTTCATGACCTGCCTTGTTCAGAGAAACTCCTGGGTTCCATTTCAGGACTCCCTGCTGGCTATCCATGGCCTAACTCACTCCTGTGAGACAAGAGCTATCTTCAGCCTGGGGTTAATTTGGAAAGGCTCTTGACAATCTCCCAAGCAAACACTGCACTAACTGGGAGATGCTTCTACATCCTAACATGCTGAGCATAGGTGAGAGCCTTAGATGAGACTCAGTTGACATATCTCTGACTCCAGAAGTCTGGAGCATTTCTGTGTCTCATCTTTGCTTAAGGCCCAGACTCTGACACTTATGTCTGATGCATTGCTTGCTGAGGTTTCTGGGGTTTTCTAGAGCACATCCTCTTTAACTGTTTGAGGGTCTGTTATCTTGATGAATCAGAGAAGCTTCATCTTGATGGTACTTCTGGAGGACCTCAATTGGAGACATTCTCACAGTGTCACGGGCTAAGACAGGGCTTTGGAACATTGCAACAGAAAACAGACTCCTGACTTTAGTGTTCTGTTGGGGGAAGAAAGCTGTCTCTTGAACCACATCTGCATGTAGGGTCTGAAAACCAGTCACCTACTGAGCTGCCTGCCAGGATCTGGCCCAACAGAGCTGCAGGCTGAAGTAGGAGCTGCTGCCGTGGCAATTGTTACCATCCTCTTTCTGAGAACCCCTCCCCGCTCCCACAGGGGTTCTGGTTCTTGCTGAATACCTTCCTTCCCCTTCTGGAGGGCCAAGTCTGTACTTGAATGTTGAGAGTCAGGGGTTCTTTGGGGACTTTTGGTTCCTAGGACTTGATTCTGCTTATTAGGAGCTCTACTTTCCGTAACAAGCTCTTGCCCATTTCCTGGTTGAACTGGGGTCTCTGATGTCAGAGATCTGTTCTGGACTCCCTTTTGACTAGTGTCTAGATCCCCGATGCTTAAACTGTCCTTAGCCCTTACTCTTTGCCACTGTTTTACTGTCTAGCTACCTGTCCGTATGGGCCCCCTGCATTTCTGATGTACCGTTTCACAGTTGGCCTGGAGGCCTGTCTACTTTCACAGTTGACCTGGAGGCTTGTCTACTTTCGGGTAGGCCTTGGTGTGGTTTCACAGTTGGCCTGGAGGCCTGTCTACTTTCACAGTTGACCTGGAGGCTTGTCTGATTTCGGGTAGGCCTTGGTGTGGGCTTACTTCCCTCTTCAGGCCTCATGTTAG
Organism: Peromyscus eremicus; assembly: GCF_949786415.1. Taxonomy (NCBI): domain Eukaryota; kingdom Metazoa; phylum Chordata; class Mammalia; order Rodentia; family Cricetidae; genus Peromyscus; species Peromyscus eremicus. Next base: position 43,270,079 of record NC_081416.1, read on the forward strand.
GCAGACCCTAATGGCATGGCCAACTTGTTTGGGCATGATGGTGGCACTGTAAGGTACCAGGGTTACAGGCCTGGGGAGACTTATCCCAGTCTTCCTCGCTCACAGCAGTTACAACTTGGTTTCCTTTTTGCTCTGTCCATGGGCCCTGAGGATGAGCTCACTGCTTCTCATCTGATGAGTTAGTGCACTGTCAGTGTTAACCCGATCATTGATCTATTGTAGTTTCCAGCTCCAAAGTACTTACATTAAAATATAAGGTAAGGGTCTGGGATGTAGCTCATCCAGTAGAGTGTTTGCCATGTGTCAGGGACCAGCCCTATTGAACAGTCCTTGAAGGGAGGAGTGAGGACTGAGAAATAATAGATAAGAAAAATAGCATAGAAGAAAAAGACAGAGACACAGGGTAGGTTCTGGAGGGCTCTGAGTCAATACCACAGTTGCCTCGAGTTTATTCCTAATGGGCCTTTTATACACCAGCAAGGGGAGAAGCAAAAGACCTCCCCTTTTCAAAGTCAAGGTACAAAGTACAACAAATGTAGACCCTTCCTTAATTTTCAGAACACCTGGTGACCACGCCTTCCCGCAAAGCATCTTGTAATTAGGCCTTGAAATATAAGACACCCGGTAACCACACCTTTGCCCAAAACATTCTATTATGTAGCCTTGTGGGCAAAGCAAACACACACTCTCTGACCCTGAGTCAAGATGGAATAAGGCATCACCTTGGAGTCTCTGTGGGCCCCCACAACCATGTGTGCACAAAGACCTGAGTTCAATCCCCAGTATCATATAAAGCATGATGGTACATCCTGTAATTCCAGCACGGGAAGTAGAGGAAGGAGGATCAGAAACTTAAGGCCAGATTTACCAACATAGCAAGTTTGGGGCCAGCCTGGGCTACATGAGACCCTGTCTCAAAACAGACACACAGACACACACACATACACACACACACACACACACACACACACACACACACACACACAGTGTGTGTAGTAAGTAAGAAACATGCTTCTGGAAAGGAACTCCTGAATAGTGAGTGACTTTCTAATGGCAGAATTTGGGTATGAAAACCGCCTCAGAGTGGATATTAGAGGCCTACACTATACACTGTAGAGGAGGCCACTTACAGAAATGAAAAATAAAACCCGGCTTCGAGAGGAAGTTCTGGTCTCGAGTTTTCAGTTAACTTGCTAGGTGACCTTGGTAAGTCATAAAAACCACTCTGGACTTCAGTTTCTTCATCACATCTTAAGTCTGATTCCAAGTTTACTTCATTGCTTTGGACTGGCCTTTTATATAATCTCCCACATATCTGAATAATTTCATGCACACTGCCTCTCACAGACCCTTGGGTCTTTTAGTTACTCCCTACCTACCCCTCGCTGTGCCTAGTACCATGTGGATCCACACTTGTGGGGAGATGGAATACTCCAGGTCAGAGTTCAGGACTGATCCTCAGAGGTAGGGAGGTAGGGAGGATGGCCGGAGGACTAGGGTGGGGTACAGTGTATTGATAATGAGATCTGATCCCATTTCACTAGTTCTGCCTGTGTAGGGTAGTGCTTTGCTTACAGCTAACTGGAGAAAGAACTTTGGGAACCTGGCATGATGCTCCTGGGCCACCATAGGCACTGATTCTAAGGAGACCATTGTAAAATGTGACCATGCATGCATGACTGCCAAGGCAGGTTGTTTATTTTTCTCTGTGAGGTTTTTGTTCATTAAACTAATATATTCAGTTATTTATTTGTTTGTTTGTTGAGACAAGGTTTCTCTGTGTAACAGCCCTAGATGTCCTGGAAATAGCTCTGTAGACCAGGCTGGCCTCAAACTCACAGAGATCCGCCTACCTCTACCTCCCAAATGCTGGGATTAAAGGCATGTGCCACCACCACCTGGCCCTAAAACTAATATTTTTCATATAGTCCTCTCCCAGCTCATTCCAGACCTAACCTTTACCCACCCCACTCCCTCCCAACTTCATGTCCCCCCCTCCTTTTTTTTTTTTTTTTTAAATAATCCGCTGAATCCAGTTTTGCTGCCTATATGCTCATGGCTTTGGGGCCATCCTCTGGAGCATGATCAACCTAGCAGGGGTCACACCCTTAAAGAAAACTGACTCCCCCTCCACAGAAGCCATCAACCCATACAGGATTTTATGTTTAGAAAATGTCAGCTCTGTGGATGGGAGCTCTGGGAATATGACTTGTAGTTTTTAGAAATTCATTCTCTGTGTTAAGTGTCCTTTAGAGGTCTTCTTTCTGGGGCACTCCCATCTTATCTTTCTGTCTCTTTGAAATGATACAGTCTTAAACTGTGGGCTCAAGGTCAGCTTCATAGGGATTCTCACTTCCGATTCTAGGCAAGAGGGTTTTCATTGCTGGCCTTTAACCAGAGAGATGAAAAGGCTTCCCCTAAAAGGATGACTGCCCATGTGTTACTCTGCATTGAGGTGCATCTTACTAAGAAACTAAAAACCTCTTTCTTTCTTCCATCTCTGCTCCCTGACTACTAAATAAACAACTCTTAGACCTGGAGTTAAGGAATTAACTCAAGAATTTATAATTACCGTGCTAGGAACAGGTTTCATTGCAGTGTCTTTAGGATTCAACAGATTCTATTTATTGGAGAGTATAATACTATGAATATTAATTTCTTGGGATAGACAGTGAGGGAGGGTGGGCTACATAGGAATGTAGACAATGAGTATAGAGGAGAGTGAATTCTGTGTCTACCTCAGAGCCCGCGGTTCAGATGACCATGGTGTGTGGGTGGGGTCAGGCCCTGAGAGTGCAGATTCTTCCATCTTCTGTCCCAGCCACTCCATTCACATATTACACAGCAAAACAGCAAATAATGCCTGCCATAGGATCTAGGCTGGAGAGGAAGGCAGGGCATCTCTAGATTTTGTTGTTGTTGTTGTTCTTTTTCGAGACAGGGTTTCTCTGTGTAGCTTAGCGCCTTTCCTGGAACTCACTTGGTAGCCCAGGCAGGCCTCGAACTCACAGAGATCTGCCTGGCTCTGCCTCCTGAGTGGGCATCTCTAGATTTTAAGAGCAGATTCCATAGTCTCCTGCCAAACATCTCTATACACATAAATCTGGGTACCCGTCAATTCTAATGGGTTTTCAAAGCATTCCATGAGCCTAGTATAGCCTCAGAGGGGAGTGGGACCTTCCCCGGTCTTAGAGTGTCCTGGAGGTGAAGTACTGAAGTTTGTGACCTTCATGGGTTGCCACCTCCTTTGTCAGGCCCTGCGAGAAAAGGAGGTTTCTATTCTAACAGTCCTGTAATTTACCCTGTTCTGTTGTGGCCCCAGAAAACCACATCTCTAGTTTACCTGGTCCTGATCTCCAGTGAAGTTCTAGAGGCCTCTGTTCCCTTTGGACTTTTCCTTCTTTTTAAGTCTGGGTAGTGTGGGGAAACACCATGATACTTCACCCAGTAAAGGTCACCTCTGGCCCTGTGGGAGCCTCTTGGACTTACTGGGCCTTTCCAGACCTCCTTATATCTGTCAAGCCCTTCATCTCTATAAAGGGTCTCAACTGTGAGGACTGCTCACTACCTAGCTGTCTGTCTGCTGCTTAGTGGCCAGGGTTGAAGAGATGGAGACTCCAGGCCAGGCTCTGAAGTGGAATGGCAGTAGAAGGTACTGGGCCACATTTCCAAGGCCACCATCCATCCTTTTCCCTCCTATGACAGGCATGGTACAGACCTCTGAAGTAAAGCTGCCCTGCTGAGAGAAGACACACCCAGGGAAGCAGTTTCCAGCTGAAAGCCGGGTGTCAGTGGGTTTGACTGCTCTGGACACCTTGCTGATTTCTGGCAGATGAACCCCTTTCCCTTTTTTGAGCCCACCCCACCCCGGTTGTGCCTCCCCCCAACCCAAACACCAACAACTGGTAACTAGACCAAGGGCCTCACACACACTACCCTTAAGCCATATCTCCAGCCATCTTTTTATTTTGGGACAGAGTCCTCACTAAGTTGCTTAGGCTGGCCTAGCCTGGCCTTGAATTTGCAATCCTCCTGCCTCAGTCTCCTAAGTATTGTAGGACTTTGCTATCAAGCCTGACTCCTTGAGACAGGGTCTTTGTGATCGCTTTGGCATGCTGCAGAGAAAAAAAATGGAATCCTTTTGCTTTGGGAAGAGGAAGAGCTCAGTTTTCAAAGGCATTGTTTGTTGACTTTTTTTTCTCTTTTTCTCATGATTTTTACATTTCAAACACACCCAGGTTTGTTTTGTTACACCAGAGTTTGAGTATTAACTTGCTGCTACAGATTTGGCCACCCTTCTGAGACTACATTTTGGCCCCCAGTGATTCTTCCCGTCTCTCCCACACTGCACACCCTTGTTTCTGTGCCAGGTTTCAAAAGTTCAGACGTTCTCAACACATTTCTAGGGTTCATAAATGAACACATTTCTCCCAGCACGTCTTGCTAGGGTGTGCCTGTGGGAGCTAAGTCTAAAAGAGTGTTTCATTGACGCAGGTGTTCTAGATAGTTAAAATCTGAAGTCATTTTTGTTGTTGTTGCTGTTTGTTTTTTCACAAACTTTTTAAACACTGGTTGCACACATTAATACATGAAATGATCTGACCTGTTGTTTCAAATTACCGACCTCCCAGTAGTAGGACGGAATGTCTGTAATTAGTTATGACTAGTATACAGAAGGGTGAAGGCAGGGGTGTGGATACTTCAGGGGGAGGAGAGAAAATAGGAACCAAAACATTGGAGTCAATCGCTGAAAGGAAGGTTGCTTTTTAATAAAATTATCTTTGGTTTTATGAAAATGTGTATGTGTGTATGAGTGTGTGTGTGTGTGTGTGTGTGTGTGTGTGTGTGTGTGTGTGTGTCTGGTTGACTATATTTCTTTTGTGGATCTTTCTAATGCTCTTGAAAGAGTGTGCACACTGGTGTAGACATGTAAGTGTTCTAGCGATTGCTTCCCTAGAGGAGTTGGTTGTGTCTGCCGTTTTTGAGTATGTGGGATTTACACAGTTCCCAGCCACTGGAAATCATATGGAAAACAGCTAAAAGATCAAGTGCAAACACCCCTCCCCTGCCTCTCTGATCTTGAGACAGCCCTGGCACATGTTCATGCCCCAAGCCTGATCTCTCGCTCTTCTTTCCACCCTCTGCCTCAAGCACCCTGATCTGGTGGATGTCCTCAGAATGCACTTCCTGCCCTGCACCCCTGTGCACCACACTGGGCTTTGTTCTGGGGCTTCCTTTCCCTCGCCTCCCTCTCCACGGGTACCTTATGTGATCATTCTAAATTGAAGTAGACGTTGCCTCCTGTAAGCTGTGCTGATCTCAGCGCTCACTAGTGTCTGTGAGTGTTTTTGCCATTGTAGGGGTTTGTCTGTCTGCCATTTCTTTTCATGGCTATTTCAGGGAGAAAACAGGGAGCAAAGGGGACCCTATTAGTAAATCCTGATAAATTTCACATGACTTCCAAATTGTCCTTCAACAGGACATTAATAAAGATCATATTTTCTAGTAATTCCTCTTTACTCTTGGCAGTTCATAACATAAAGGAAATAAATGTGACTTGTAGTTCTGCTACCCAGTTTTTCTTTTTATGCGTATCTTGCTTTACATAGCTAGTTGCATGTACATTACAGCCAGTCTCTTACATAATAGTAAAACATAAGTTTGTTCCCCCAAAGCTATATTTTTCAAACATTACTGATCCTGGGACCGTGCTCATATGAGACTAGTGCTCTGCCACTGAGCCATGTCTCCAGCCTTCGATTTACTTTTTGAAACAAGCTCTTGCTCAGTTGCCCTGGCCTGGAGTACTGACTCTGCTGCTTGGCGGCTTTGAGTGTGTGATCATACATCCTGCTTGAATCTTCCAAGTACCTGGAATAACAGGTAATACCACCAGGCCTAGCTCAAAAACCAAATTTTTAAGAAGGTAATAAAACTGTTGTATACATGTACACATGAATGAACATTTTAAGTCTATATATTCGTGTTCCTAAATCTGTTTTAAAAGTACAAATTTAAACTTATTTAATTCTCCAGTGGTCATCAGGGATGTAATGTATGTTCTGTTCCCTTAATTAAAGCATTGAGGTATTTTTTGCCAGGATATTGTATGTGATGCATTCCCTAATATACAAGGCTAGAATTTGATAATACTGTTTTGTTAGTGACAACAAAGACATATGCATTAATCCCCAAGTAATGTACAAATGCACACAATGATGACTAACAAGGATGCATACATGTCAGAAGCTGTATGTGCTACTTTATGTATATGAATGTTTTCACTCTCAGGAACCTGTGAGTTCTCTTGAGGACTGTCCAGTGCTGAGAACTGGGGTTCTTCATCATGACCTCAGCAATCCCATGGCCCTAGGGAAGCTTTCTCCTTGTTCTGTGGACCCAGACTAGGTACTTCCCAACTGGAACTGTAGCTTCTCGGCTATAAAATATGGTTAATAAAGGATTTGAATTGTTTCAAGGATTCGGTGAATCATAGTGAGTTAGTGCTTTGCATGGTGCCTGGCCCATGGTAAATAAATGTCTTGTAAGTGTGAGTTTAGAAGGGTCATTTAGTTTTCAATGAATGGTTTTAGTATTGGGGAATTTCCTGTCTCTGGTCTTAGCTATGTAGAGTCATTTGCCCAGCTAATGGTCTTATTTTAGAGGGAGCTGGGCCCAGCCTCATTTGGGGTCTTTGTAGAGCACATGGGCTGCAGCTCCCCATAATGTGCCTTTGTCCAATTTGTTACTTTCAGAAGGGGCCGTGGGATGGGGCTTTTCTGTATGGGGGCAGAGACTGAGGATTTCAGGTTTGGTGGGTTCCATGAAGTCTGGAGTGACTGCATGTGTGAGGGAATGAACCAGACAGAATGCAAATGAACAGCTGTGTTCTGATAAATGATCAGTCTTCAGTCCTGGACACTGAACTCCGATCATTTTCATGCTGAGAACTGTTTAAAACTATAAAGCTATTCTGGCCGTGGGTCATACAAAACTAGGCCTTGCTGTCCGACGCCCGTCATTAGGCTTCTGCCTTTCACAGAAGATGGTCCAGATAGTCTCAGAACTGAAATCATTTTCTTCCACTTTTCCTCCTGGTCTCCTCAAACTATTGAGGAATGTTTAGCAATCGTTGTCCCCTTTCTTTAATGGTTAGTTACCCAGGACATAGTCAGACAAGAACGTGTCATTTGGACGTTTGAATCCTCTTATTTAGGACGTTTATGTCATATGTGGAGGAAATGAAAGTAGCCAGTGTTTGTGATCTTTCACGAAGTAAAAGTAAATGACTAAGGTTGCTGAGAGGCGCTGCAGAGTGGAAGCGAATGAAACGAAAATGGACTAGAAAGGCACCCTGTTAATAAACAGAGCCCTCTTGTCAGGAAACACACTGGTTACTGTTTGTAAGGAGCCTGCCATTCCTGCCCCTGAAATCAAGACATACTGCAAATTCTTCTGTGTCCCCCCCCCTTTGGATTGGAGAAGGGGGTGGCAGTCAGAGAAGAGGTAGTATTGGAATAAGAGGAATACAAACAGCATTTATAATCTTTTCTATTGATCTGCTTTAATCCAAGAATATGAGTGTGTGGGAAGAAATGTATGCAGTTACATTATTCTTCACATCCTCAGCTCTTGGACATTGCTGTGCCTCGTTATTTTTGAAGCAGTGGGCTTTTGTGGAATGATACACATGAGAATCCAAGCCAAGAAATGTGTTCTGGGATGATCTCTCATTTATGGGCGTTGGAGTCCACAAAACCCCAGGGAAGCCTGTGTTGGCCTCACAGAGCACAGCTGTTTCCTTTCACCTCAGGAGCGGAAAGATGGCTTTGGCTCTTGGATACCGTCGTTTAGACTCCCCTGTTTCGTTTCTGAGCAGAAAACATCCTGTTTCAGGGCCTGGAGAAATGGCCCAGCAGTTAAGAGTGCTTGCTGCTCTTGCAGAGGACTCAGGTTCAATTCTCAGCACCTTTGTGGGGACAGCTTGTGACTGTAACTCTAGCCTCAGGGGATCTGATGCCTGTTTCTGGATCCCTAGGACCCCTGTACTTACATGCACGTACCCACACACAGATGTAAAGTATGCATAATCAAAAAGAAAACAAATCTAAAAGTAAAAACAGCAAAAGCAACCATTCTGCTATAATCCTGGTAGAAAGCATACTGAAGCTTTCACTTACCCTAAGGATATCCAAGGTAGGACGCTTTGTTTTATACCCACAAAGTATGATGTAAGGTTAGTATTGCTTTCATTCTCTTAGGAAAAATGTGAAGAATAAATGTATATACTAAATTCATGTTTTCTATAATTTACTTTTGGTCAAATGACTTCCTTTTGAGAACTCTAAAATTAGTTATACTATTTGCTTTTGAGGGAGAGGGGAGAATGTTGTGTTTTTAATGCATAGCTGAATCTTAAAACTAAAACAAAATTGAGGAAATATTTAGTATTCCTTATAAACTCCTTCAGCAGATTTTAGGGCTTTTAGGGTTTATCTTTTGACCTTGACTTCTAGTAAGACGTTTTGTAGCTCGAGTTTTCCTGCCTGGCCCACAGTCAGGACAAATCTCTATCACCTGCCAGTCCCACAGCCTCAGACCCGACCAAGTAAACACAGAGACTTATGTTGCTTTCAAACTGTATGGCCGTGGCAGGCTTCTTGCTAGCTGTTCTTATAGCTTAAATTAATTCATTTCCATTAATCTATACCTTGCCACATGGCTCGTGGCTTACCGGCATCTTCACTAGCTGTTTCTCATCGTGGCGGCTGGCAGTGTCTCTCTGACTCAGCCTTCCACTTCCCAGCTTTATTCTCCTCCTTGCCCCACCTATACTTCCTGCCTAGCCAACGGCCAATCAGTGTTTTATTGATTAATTAGCAACACATTTGCCATACATCCCACAGCACTTCCCCCTTTTTTTTTTTCAAAAAGGAAGGTTTTAACCTTAACAAAGCAAAATTACATATCATTTGGGAATTTGGGCGTAGCTTCTCTTACTACTTCCTGCTGGAAGGGGGCGCTGTATCTTATGGGGAAACAAAGAAAATTTTAGAATTATGGAATAGTCCATGAGGCTGTATCGTCTGAGCCAGATGCCTTCAAACCATTCTGGATGTTGGATCATCTGGGCCATGGTGTCATTGGAGACCTTCAGGGGGTCTTGGCTGGTCAAACCTGATGTATCTTAATCTTGAACAAATCCAGAGCCTTTGGCTTTCTGTGGGAACAAAAGCAGAGTCTCTTTTCCAAAGTAACATATCCTTACATTCAAATTTTGAAGTCAAGGTATCTTTAAAATATACATATTGGTTTAACTCAACATCTTTTATGATCAAATGTTTTTCTGCAGTTAGAAATCCCAAAGACAACACAATCCAGATTCTCTGTGTAATATCCATTTTTACGTGGCTTATTTTTTATACTACCTTTACTGTCTCTTTAAAGACTTTATTTTTAAAAACTATTTCTTTATATAACTGTATATATTCCTTTTTCTCTCTTTCAAGCCTACGTACATTTTTACACACATTGTAAACTATTACATCTGAATCTGTCTTATTGTAAATCTATTGCTTTAAACTGCAGCATTTGTAAGACTGAAACGGCAATCTGAATCTGTCTTATCGTGAATCTATTGCCTTAAACTGCAGCAGCTGTGGCTGCTGGCTCCGCCCACCTCAGCTTCCCAACATGGTGGTATGGTACAGTATGTTTACCGCCAGCTCTGGGAGCTATGATGGGTCTATGCTTTTGTCCAAGCAGCGTGTAGCCCAAAAACCTCTTTTTTTGTTTTGTACCAGCAAAGGCTAAATCCACCATGCAGCTTAATGTGCCACTTGCAGAGGCCTCATTCCTGCCATACTGCAGGTCGAGCACGCACACTAGGAACCCACAAGTAGCTCAAACCGGCAGCTGCCGCTCATTTGAGAGAGACAATTAGGAAGCTGTTTTTAGCTCCGTTTTAGAATCTTTTTTCTCAGTTTTTTAGGTGGAAACTCTTGCCACAACGTTGGACGCCATTTGTAGCTAGAGTTTTCCTGACTGGCCCACAGTCAGGGCAAATCTCTTTCACCTGCCAGTCCCACAGCCTCTCAGACCCGACCAAGTAAACACAGAGACTTATGTTGCTTTCAAACTGTATGGCCGTGGCAGGCTTCTTGCTAGCTGTTCTTATAGCTTAAATTAATTCATTTCCATTAATCTATACCTTGCCACATGGCTCGTGGCTTACCGGCATCTTCACTAGCTGTTTCTCATTGTGGCGGCTGGCAGTGTCTCTCTGACTCAGCCTTCCACTTCCCAGCTTTATTCTCCTCCTTGCCCCACCTATACTTCCTGCCTAGCCAACGGCCAATCAGTGTTTTATTGATTAATTAGCAACACATTTGCCATACATCCCACAGCAACGTTTTGCTTGATGATCTAGTTCATAAAACTACATAGAAACATATGCATACACATATATGCACCTACACATCCCATACACTCAGGAATGTAGTAGTATAAGAAGTTCATCTTAGCCTTATACTTCTTTCAGAACCTGCCTCTCAGCTTTGACCAACTGGCCAGCTGACATGACCCACAGACATCTGCTCAAGTATTCATTGTAGATGGCAGAGGAAACCCCCATACCTAATTTTGGTACCCACACCAGTAATCAAACAAGGCGTGATATTTGGGTTTACTATTAACAATGTTGTAATAATTAACAATGATTGTGAAACCATGAATTTTAAGCCCCCAAATCATTTCAACAGTGAAAATTATGCATACAATTTGAGAATTATTGTTGAGGTAGAGTGGTTGCTGATAATCTTTGTGGGATTATCGTCATCATCATCATCGTCATCATCGTCATCGTCGTTGTTGTCTAGTTAAGTCTAGGTGATGAGAAGGTACACACTGCCCTCAGCTACTGCTACATAGGAACCAAGGCTTTACTATCACACTGGCAACTGTGTCGTGGGCAATTGCTGTACTAGCAGAGCTGGTGTGATAGAGAGTGAGCTTAGTTTTACCAAAGTCCCTTTGAGCTAGACTCATAGCGTGGAGAAATTATGGTTCCTGTCCTTTTAAAGGAAATTCTGAAAGTTGGTGTACAGCTGGTAGATGGCTCAGTGGGTAAAGTACTTGCCACTCAAGAATGAGAACCTGAGTTTCAGTTCCAAGAACCCAGGTAAAAGTTACACATGTGGTGTAAGCATCTGTAATCTAGCACTCCCACAGGAGGTGGGAGGTCGAGACAGAATTCCCAGAAACTCTCAGGCCAGCCAGCCTGGAGTACATACTAGAAAAACAGGAGACCCTTCCTGGAATGCCTGGGCTAGTTCTCTGAATATGCCTGCTTTCACAAACATAAGCACATGCTTACATTGTACAGACACACACACACACACACACACACACACACACACACACATATTATAGATGAGCAAAAAAGTTAAAAAGGGTTTTCTAGATTGTCTAATAAATTTATAATCGTATAATTGAACTTTTGAATAGTTTCCTATTTTTGTTATATTGCAGTATTTCATTCTGTCTAGGTGAATGACATTTACTTTTGCCAAATATTAATTTTAACAGTTGCTTGTTTGTCACCAGTATGCTAAAATCTGTATTTGATAAATTCCAAAATATCTATTTAGGCATTTGTCCATTCCCAGTAAAGCAAACATTTCACAAAATCATTATTTCAGCTAAATATAGTATGCTCATCTTTTCTGATCTAGTTGATCTTTTGTTATTCTTTTCAGACAGTCTCACTGTGTGGCCCAGACTGCACAGAATCATCCTGCCTCATTATCCTGTAGGATGATAGTCCTGTGCCACCCTGCATGGCCACATTTCATTTTGAAAGCTGCTCATTTTGTTTCTCGGTCCACTCATGGTTTCTGACCTGTGGTTTTCAACTGCTGAGACCCACTTGCTCTGGGAACAGTGAGATAGCAAGGACAAGTCATTTTGGCATGTGATATTTTCTTGTGCAAGAGAAAGGGTTTTCTGATTTTCTTCTTTTCCTATGTGGATTAGTCAGGGTTCTAGAACTGCGATTTAAAATGTTATGTTAAGACTTGTAGAAAATGGATTGATGCTATTGCTGAACAGTTTCTTTGGCTAATTCCTGCCAGCTATTTCAGAATTGAAGTGATTCTATGCTTTTATTAGCATGGTAAAAATTACTGCGTGGGCATCCTTTAATCAAAATGCTTGGCTGTTTTTCTTTGTTTTGTTTGCTTTACACCTAAGAGTTTTAGTGGTTGAACCTCCCTAATCTGAACATTTGAAGGCCTGAGTGTTCTGGAATCCCAAACTTGCTTTTAGAGAAGTCTTAAATTCCCAGCAAGATTGAGTGGAAGAAACAAAGCTTCCCTGTCTGTCCCGTGCCAGTTCCCATGCATAGCCTCTGAACTGTTGTTAGTTTCCCCCTGTTGTGTTTTGCTAAATTGTTCTATTACCAATAAAAACTTGAGAGGCAATATTGGGGTGGAAATCTGAGAGATCAAAGAAGCAGAGGAAGAGCAACCAGCTAACTTTCCCCTTCTTACCGGGGACCCAGCCAGGGCCTCTTCTCTCCACACTCTTGGATCTCTCCCAGATCCAAGAGAGCATGTGAATTCCAAGTCTTCCCTTCTCCTTCCTGTCTGTATTCCTGGCTTCACTATGGCTAATATCTGGTTGCTGGCTCCACCTCCAGATTCAAAGTTAACTTTATTAACACAATCTAGGAATGTCACACTATGATCAATATCTTGCAACATCCCCCACTGTATTTTCTGTTCCTGTGACAAAATACTATGACAAAGACAACCTTCAGGAGAAAGAGATTCTTTGGGTTTACGGTTCTGGAGGATAAGAGTTCATCATGGCGGGGAGGCATGGCAGTGTTGTAGCTGGTGCAGGAAGCTGAGAGCCCACATCCTTAATCACAGTCTGGAGCAGGGAGCAAGGTGGAAGTGACAAGTTGTTTTTTATTACAGTTCCTACCCCTCAGTGATGTACTTCTTCTGACAAGACTACACCACCTAAACTTCCCTAAACAGCCCCGCCAACTAGTAACCAAGTAGTTGAATGCCTGAGACTCTGGGGGCCATTCTCACTCAAACCACCCATATTCAGTTCCCTGGCCCCCATAGGCTTATGGTCTTACCATAATGCAAAATGCATTTAGTCCAACTTGAAAAGTCTCCATAATTTTTCACACTCTCAACACTGAGTCTCTCCTGAGACTCAAAGTAATCTCTTAATTATAACTCCCCCCATCTGTAAAATTAAGAAGCAAATTATACACTTCCAATGTATATTAGCACAGAATATTCATTACCATTCCAGAAGGGAGGAATGGGGCATAGTAAAGAAATACTGAACTAAAACAAGACTAGAACCCAGCAAGGCAAACATCAAATCTTGCAACTCCGTGTCCAACATCTGCTACTTAATTTTTAAAGGGCTTAAAGGCTCTGCCCCTCCAGCTTTGCTCTCTTCAACATCTCTCTCTCTCTCTCTCTCTCTCTCTCTCTCTCTCTCTCTCTCTCTCTCTCTCTCTCTGCTGATTCTATACCCTGTCTATACCTTGTATAGCTCTGCTTGGCAGATGTTTCATGGCTCTGGCATCTCCAGTATCATGGGTTGTCTTCTGCAACTCAGGCTTCACTTGATAGCATTACACAATGGCTTTTCACAGCCTCTTGCCCTCTCCTGGCCTTCATGCAAAGACTCCCTTGTTTTGTACTGATTGCCCCAGCAGCTCTCTGAAACCATGGAGGAAGAATCCACGACCCCTTCATTCTTCCAGCCTTCATGACTCTAAAGTCAGTATCAAGTAGACATGGAATTCACTGCCAAGTTCAGCTGTCAACGTGGGATGGATGCTGGCGCCCTTGAATCGCATTAGCAGCCGAGTGTTTATTTAGTTGCTATGAGGAGAAGGTGCCTTCAGCTCTCTTCTGCAGGTTAGAAGCTTAGCAAGTGGAGTCTTGCCCCGAGGATACCCTCCTTTTGTTCCAGTGCAGAGAAGGCCTCTCTAATTTCTAGTAGTTACAGCCTCAAGCCTCTAACATTAAGCTTCCTGTTGTTCTTTTTCTCTCTAAACTGTACATTTTGCCCTACTTGCTCTTTTTCATTGTTGACTGTATAAAAGTTACCAATAATACATACCACAGGTTCAGTAATGTGCTGTTTTGAAATCTCCTCTGCCAAGGAAATTAATCCATCCCCTTTTTTAGCCATAGGCAAGTTCTTAGGACAGGGACAGACTGCAAGCCAGAATTTTTGCCAAAATATCACAGGAATGGCCTATAGCTCACTGCTGGTAAAGTCTTTGCTTCCTTCTGAAAACCTTTGAGCTGGGCTTACAGGGTTCACTGCTGTCGGTATGGCTGTCTTCTAGGTTCCTAAGGTTCCTATGTAGATAGCTCTTTAAGCTCTGCTGGTAGCATTCAACTGGTTTCTAGCCCAAGGTTCCAAATTCCTCCTAAAAACAACATGGCCAGATTCTTCACAGCAACCCCCCCCCCCCCGCCCCCCTCTGGTACGAACTTCTAGGCCAGCAGAGCATAAGAACAGGAAGCAAAAGTTTTCTTAGTTTTGAGTGATACCTTTTCCTATTCCACTCCCTATTCCTGGACCCTTGAATCCTGGCTGTAGGAGGGAAAGTACCATGTATTGGATGCTGATTCAAAGCATATATTTTCTTCTGAAGAACCCTGCCTCTGCCGTCCAGGCTATTACCACCATTGGCACTTTAACTGTGTCTTTAAAGGACCATTCTACCTCCACCATTTTATCCAGCCATTTGTTTTAGAATGGTGGGGAACATGGCAAGACTAGTGGATTCCATGAGCATGCACCCTCTGTTGCAGTTCTTTGACCATGAAGTGAGTTTCTTGGTCAGAAGCAATACAGTGTGAAATGAAATGATGATAGAATGGCATGATGGTGGATAAGGCATTCTGTACGACCACACTGTTGGTAGTTTTTGCAGACGCATTACATGCAGCGAAGGCAAATCTCTAACCAGAATAAGAATTTATCCCAGTAAGGTCAAAGCAATGGCCTTCCCACAAAGAAAGCATAATCAATATGCCATCATGTTGCTGGCTGGTCATTCCGGGGAATGGAGCATGTCATATCAGGGCTCATTGTTGGTCTCTGTTGCTGGTAGATCCACCACTCAGCAGGAGCCAGAGCCCTTAAGTCAGCCTCGGTGAGTGGAAGTCCTTGTTATCAAACCCCTACAAAACCTCCATCTCTGCCACCATAGCCACTTTGTTCATGGGTCCACCCAGCAGTGACCAGGACAGGGATGCCTGGGGAAAGAGGCTGGCTGTCCACAGAATGAGGACTAGCTCCTATGCTTAAGTCATCTTTTGACGAGCATTTACATGGAACTGAAGTATCTTCACACCCTTTGTCCATTTGGAGAGCTCTGTCCACATATTTCTTCTATGAATGCCTTTCTCACCAATTATTCTATGATGTTCCTTCCAAGTCCCTGACCATCTGGCCATTTAACCTTATAAGCAAAGTGTAAGACCACGTGTACTGCTGGAAATTCTGCCCACTGTGAATATTTTCCTTTATCCCAGTGTCTTTCATGGTTGTCCCAGAAAGGAGTAGCCACTTCTGGATGTTGCCTACATAAACCTATCAGTAAAACAAGCCCTAGGCTTCTCTTTCTTAGTCAACTGATCATAAGGCACACTCAATGAAGCCATCACTGCATACTTGGGAACAGAAGGCATTCTAACAGGAGTAAAAACCATAGACATTTGGGCAACTTCTTCTTGTAACTTGATTGTACCCTCAGGGCCTGCTTGAGTGTATATACTACTTCCATTTGATAATGGATTGCTGCTGTGCACCCGTACATTATGGGTTAGTGGGTCAGATAATACTCAGCTTAGGTTACATGGTAATTTTGTGCCTCCCCCACTCTCACCCCCTGCCAAGTTTCTACTAAGGTTTAATAGCAGGTTAAGAGCTATCTTTCTAGTCAGCAGACAATGATAGAGCCTTGCTTCAAAAGCCCCAGTCTCTGCTGTGATTTATGCGTAGCAGCCTGCTTAAGACCCCAGACAGTATCCTTGTCTGCCAGTGACACCTCAGGTACTGTCAGGTCTGCTCAGTCACATACTCCAAGTGGTAGAGCAGCCAGGACCTGTTGAAGAGCTCTCTCTTGTTCCAGGTCCCACTCAAAGCTGGCATCTTTCTGAGTCACTTGGTATATAGGCCAGAGAAACAAACCTAAGTGAAGACTGTGCTGCTTCCAAAATCCAAATAGGCCCACTAAGCATTGTGCTTCTTTCTTGGTGGTGGCGGGGGCTGGGTACAACAACTTATCCTTAGAGTATCTATGCACACTCCACACGACATGACTAGAAATTTTACTGAGGTAGAACACTGTTGAGTTTTGATTGGATTTATTTCCTGTGCTCTGACGTATGTATCAACAAGTCCAAGGTGTTTGTTGCCTCCTGCTCACTTGGTCCAATCAGCATGATGTTATTAATATAGTGGACTGGTGTAATATTTTGTGGAAGAGACAAATGATCTAGATCCCAACACGGAGCTGGAGAGTTAATATACCCTTGAGGTAGGGCAGTGAAGGTGTATTGCTATCCTTGCCAGCTGAGAGCAAATTATTTCTTGTGGTGCTTTTGGGCAGATATTTTAAGTTGTATTTGCTAGATATCAAGTACCAGGAAATGTGTTAGCAGCTGCAGTTAGAATTACTACTTGATTATGTTTTTGATAGTCAGTTGTATGCTCCATGATCCATCCACCTGTCTTCTGCACAGGCCAAATAGAGTTAAAGGGAAATATGATGAGAACCACCAACCCTGCATCTTTCAAGTTCTTGATGGTGGCATTAGTTTCTGTAGTCTGTTTCAGAAGGTGATCACTGTTTTTCCTGGTATGTAGTTTTTTTTTTTTTTCTGACTCTTTGGGGGTCCACCACCCAGCTCCCAAATAAATACATGGAGACTTATTCTTACTTATGAATGCTCAGCCTTACCTTGGTTTGTTCCTAGCCAGCTTTTCTAACTTAACTTAAATTATCCTGTTTTTCTTGTTAACTATGTTTTCCTCTGAGCCTTTTACCTTTCTTTGTTCTATATATCGTTCTTTCCTTCTTACTCCAAGGCTGAGTGTGTAGCTGGGTGACTAGCCCCTGGCGTCCTCCCCTCCTTCCCCTTTCCTTACTCCTCCTCTCCTGAGCCTAGATTTCTCCTCCTGTTTATTCTCACTGCCTGGCAACCCTGCCTATTTCTCTCTCCTGCCTAGCTATTGGCCATTCAGCTCTTTATTAGATCAGTCAGGTGTTTTAGACAGGCAAAGTAACACAGCTTTACAGAGTTAAACAAATGCAACACATCTTTATATCATTAAACAGATATTCCACAAGCATAAATAAATGTAACACATTTTAAAATATTCCACAGCACTGGTATGTTAGACTATCTAGATCATATAGTCTAAAAAATCCCCTTTTAATATTTCTATTCATTCTGTGGGTCCTCTTCATTTGGAGAACCCTGACTAACACACCCACCCACCAACACACATAACATCATTATCACCCATAGACTAATTTATAGTGATATGTATCTACCATTACAGTACAACACAATCATTTCACTGCCCTAAAGATTATCTTTGCTCTGTCTTTTTTTTTCTTTTTGATCTTTGTGCTGTCTCTATTGTTTTCCCCTTTCCAGAAAGTCACATAGTTAGAGTCATTAAGATATGTGGCTTTCTTAGATTGATCTCTTTTACTTAGTAATGTGCATTGAAGTCTGCCCCATCTTTTAATTTCTTTTTATTGCTAATAGTATCATTCCATTTTCTGAGCATGTCTTCTAGGCCAGTCAATTGTTGTAGCTTGTTGAATTCATAGCTGGGCATGATTGATAGTAGTTTTCTTCCCTAGTAGCTTGAATAGCACTTTCTAGCACTATGAAAGCTAGCATGTAGGATGAACCTTCCAGGTCAACACTAGCTTGATTTTGCAATGTTTATGACTTTAGCATGTGGTGTGTGTAGTAATAAGGTCTTACCGCCAAGTTCTAGATGATAACCTAGAGCTTTGGCTATAGCCTGTAATATTTGTGGGCCTAAGGGACCTCACTGGCTATTCTGGCTACTTTTATGTCAAACTTGACACAAGCCAGAGTCATGTGGGAAGATGGAACATCAATTGAGGACATTCACCCACCAGAGAGTGGCCTTTGGGCAAGCCTGTGCTATATTTTCTTAATTGATGATTGATGTGAGAGGGTCCAGTTAGCTCACTATGGGTGGTGCCACCTCTGGGCTGGTGGTTCTGGGAGCTGAAGAAAGGCTGAGCAAGTGGTGGAGAGCAAGCCAGTAAGCAGCACTCCTCCACAGCCTCTGCATCAGCTCCTGCCTTCAAGTTCCAGCCCTGTTGAGTTCCTGCCCAGACTGCCTTCAGTGAAGGACTGTGATGTGGAATTATAACAGAAATAAACCCTTGCCTCCAAGTTGCTTATGGTCATAGGGTTTTATTCCATTAATAGAAACCCTAACTAAGATACTGCCCAACAACTCCAAAAGAAATAACTCATACTTGAAATTTGGCTTTTTACTTGTTATTTTTATTGTTTTGATAGGGTAACTTTTATAGGGTAACTTTGTTTTCTCTCTTTTTATGTATGTGTACATGCCAGTTAAATACAGTTATGTGAAGCTCCACCAGCCCTTCACTAACAAGTTAGATGTGACCTTTTTTTTTTTTGCTCTCTTTTACAAATCCCAAGTCATCTATGTCTTGTTCCAGAGGTGCAAAGATAAACACTGGAGAAGCCCACACTTCCTTTCTGGCTGTGAAAGACTAGATCTCCTCCCTCCGCATTCACCCTTCTGTGACCTTGACCTTCACATTTTAAAGTCTGGGGCCAGCCTTCCTGCAGAGGAAGAGGCAGCACTTGGCTGCTGATGGTGGTCTCCTCTCTAGTGACAGCAGGGAGTTAGTGAGAAAAGGGAAGGGCAAGGCTGGAGAAGGGAAACACAGCCACCGACGTGAGTTAGAACTGCTTAACTCAGAGACCCCCACACAGGGTCTCCCTACAGTACCATTCGGACGCTGCTGGATCATCCCAGACTCAGCCCATGTTTAAGACAGAGGTTCTGTTGGGTCTTTTCCAGGGCTTTCATTCTGATGAATCCCAATTTCAGGCCATTTCCAGTCTCTCAGCTCCCAGGCAGGCCTCTTTGTTATATGTAACCATGCTTGTGTGAGAAAATGCTGAGCAGAGAGCCTTAGAGAGCATGTGTTGCACGTCCAGCAGCACAGCTCGTTGACGTTTGTGAGTCTGCCTTCCTTAAGTAAATTTGGAATTGATCAGTGTGTGCCCTGCATCTGTTTCGATGCTCCCTGTCGTGGGATGTCTGTCAGATGTCAGCAAGAAACAGAGCTTAGGTCTTGCCCCTTAGACACTGCTGTAAGGCTGAAGTCAGTCTGTGGAGCACTGGACAGAGCTAACTCAGTATGTCAGAAGGACCAGTGGATTATGTATTAGTATTAATTGATCTAACAACAAAATATTCCAACCCGTTGCCTGGCAGTTGTGAGCAATCTACTGGTTTTGTGATTCCTTAGCCTCTGGATGTTTCTGTTATGTTCTTTCATTTCCAGTTGACTCAATTTTGAGAATTCGGGCCATGATGTTTTGGAATATGAAGTGAAAGGGATCTACAAAAGGTTAATGGCCCAGTATTAAGCTGTAAATAGTGTCCTGTGTTGAAGTGTCTTCTGGGTTTCACACTTTGTTCTGTGTTAGGATAATTGCTGTTCAGTATTTAGTATGCATCAGAACTGAAAGGACTTCAGTTATGCAGATTAGTGGTTCGGTCACTTACTGTGTATTTACTTGCAGGTTCTTCAATTTCTATTGAGTTTTATCTGAGCCCATTGAAGTTGTCCTTGTATCTTGTTTGCAAGACTATCCACATCTTTCATCCTTACCATTATCTGTAAGGAACTAGAAAGTTCTATTGTTGATGTTGATCACAATGGACTGCTTCCTTGCTCTTTGGAAAGTTTGAAGTAATTGAGATAACTAATCTCCACCGTCTGTAAACAATCAACTCTACAGAAAATGTTCTCTGGCAGCTCCTCCTGCCTCCTTGTTTCTGCACCAGCTCTCACTCTGTAGCCCAGGCTGTCCTGGAACTTGCTATGTAGATCAGTGTGGCCTCAAACTTAGAGATCCAAGTGTTGGAATTAAAGGTGGGTACCATCACACCTGGCTTCCTCCTTGTGATGTTTTCTTTCTCACTATGGGTTGTGAGGTGTGGATGGAGTCTCCAAACAAGCAAACTAACAAAAACAAGGAAAAAAATTATATTTATTTCTGCCAGTGACTTTCTCTTCATAGAAACAGAGAGACATAGGACAATAATTCAGATTGCAAAATGTGTGTATGTGTGTGAGTGAGTGTGAGTGTGTGAGTAAGTGTGTGTGTGTGTGTGTGTGAGAGAGAGAGAGAGAGAGAGAGAGAGAGAGAGAGAGAGAGAGAGAGGAGGGGGAAGTTAATTTCATAGGTCCTTCCTCAGGTGCCATACACCTTGTTTGTAGGAACTTTACGAACTGAGCTATCTTCTCTAGCTCTCTGTGTTTTGAGACAGGGCTTCTCTCTATGGTACAGGCTGACCTGGATCTTACTGTGTATAGCCCAAGGTGGTCCAAACTCATGTCAGTCCTGCCTTAGCCTCTGAATGCTATAACTACAGGTGTGACCAACTACAGTTGACAAAAGTTTTCTGGTTGACACATTAAGTCATGTGAGAATCTGAGTTGCTCTTCTGTGGTTGGATGTTTAATGATTTCCTCCTCTGCTTAAAATGAGTGTGGTTGCTTTTTTCGCATGTTATAAATATTACATACATTAGTGTCATGAACGTAAACAGCAATGTAATTTAGAATATGAAGGGCCCCATAAATGGTGTGGATGTTCAAGGTATGTGTGTGAACTTGTGCATTCAGGTGCATGTGCATGTGTGTGGAGGCCGGAGGTCAACATCGGTGTTTTGCTCAGTTACTCTGTTTTGTATTTTGAGATAGGGTCTCTCACTGAACTTGGAGCGTCCTGCTTTGGCTATGCTGGCTGGCCTCTGTCTCCTGAGTGCTGAGATTGTTGGTATGCACCACCACACCTCACCTAGTTAATTAAGATTAATTTTATAATTCATTTATGTGCACACACACATGTGTGTGTGTGTGTGTGTGTGTGTGTGTGTGTGTGTGTGTGTGTGTGTGTGTGTAGGTTCCTGTACAGACCACAGGAGGGTGTTAGATCCTCTGGAATGGAGTTGTAGGCAGTTGTGAGCTGCCTGCATGGCATCTGTATTGGGTCTTCTGGAAGAGAGACAAGTGCTCTTAACTGCTGAGCCATCTCTCCAGCCCCCGCAACCCCTCAACTCTATATTTTTAAGTGTTATTATAACATTATTGTTAGGGCTGTCTCTACTCAGGACAGAGATGCAGTGCAAATCTGTAGTTCCTGTGAAACCAAAGACAGGTGCTTACTGTTGTATTCATATAATAAACATTTTAATTATGTCATCCTGTGGGGAAAAGGTACTACCTCTAAAGCAGTGGTTCTCAACCGTGGGTTGTTGGGAGGGGGTCAGACGACCCTTTTAGAGGGTCACCTAAGACCATCGGAAAACACAGATATTTACATTGTGATTCCTAACAGTAGCAAAATCACAGTTATTAAGTTAGCAACAAAAATAATTTTATGGTTGAGGTCACCACAACATGAGGAACTGTGTTAAAGGCTTGCAGCATTAGGAAGGTTGAGGACCACTGCTCTAAAGTAACATTCCCAAATAGACTTTTCATTTGGGAATTCTAGTGAGGAAAATCAATAACAACTTAGAATAAAGTTAGAAACAAAAGAGTTGATCAGATTCTTTTTTTGTTTTTTGTTTTCTTCTTTTAGGGCAAGTTAAAGTCTTCAGAGCGCTGTATACATTTGAACCCAGGACTGTAAGTATTCTGATTTAAATTGTAAAATTGGCACAGCAACTTAAGATGACTTTCTTTAGACACCTGTTCTGGTGTAAGTAGTCCGTACTTTCTGCGATGCTGTGAGTAATTCACAGGATGAGTGTTCAGTCTCTCCCCACGGCTCTCCCCTAGTGAGTGGAGCTAAGTCCCAGGTTGATGTGCATGGCCTGAGTTTGGAGGTCATAGACTCCCTCACATGGCTTCTCTCCTTGTGTGTGGTGACATCTGTTTTAAGTCACCAAGTGGCCCACGTACAAAAATATCTAAACTACAGAGACCCCAATCTTTGTCAGCTTTGCTGTGGGTCACACACCAACCTTCCTCAGCCGCTCCTTGACCCTCTGCCTCACATCTTCTGCTGGCCTCCTGGAGCGATTATCTTAGCTCTTCTGTCATCATTTTTCTGTTGTTGTGGATCCCGGTGTCCACCCACCCACTCAGCGTTTAGTGAGCCCCTGTTGTGTGCCACACGCTGGATGAGCCTTTGTGAATAGTGCAGCAACAGCTGAAGGAAATATAAGAAAGCTAGCTGAGCACAAGGGAGCCAGCAAACACCATTTCTCCATGATTTCTTAAGGTTCCTGCTTGGGTTCCTGCCCTAATTTCCCCCCATGATGGAAATGTAAGCCGCATCAGCCCTTTCCTTCCCTAAGCTGCATTCGTCAGTGTTTTATCACAGCAACAGGAAGGAAGCTGGAACAACAGGAAGGAAGCCGGAACACCCTCCATAGCACCCATCATTTCTCCCATAGTTACTCCATGGTATCCATCATCATTGGCATGGCTCTCCCACTCTGAGTGCTGATTCACATCACCAGGCCAGGCCTGCTGGGAGATCACAATCTGCCCTTTTCTAAACCCCTACCCAGTTCCTCGTTTGAACATGGGAATACTGCTCACTGCTCTACACCACAGCCGCCCTGCAGTCCTGACAGAAGGTTCCTATTGGAGGTCCATCACTTGGTGGTCATCAGCCGGTGACAGTGATTACTAGCCAGTCCAAGTCTGCATACTCAGATGAGCTTTCCCAAGACTTCAGAGGTAGCAGGTTTCCGGGGTTGTCACCGTCACCATATGAGGTGGGTGAGCCGTGGGTAGAGTGTTTGTGGAGGGGGCTGCTGCAGCAGAACCACAGACCTGAAATTTTAGCCACAGACATACAATTCCTCATTATCCTGGAAGGCAGAAGCCCCAGAGGGAGTTGACAGCAAGGCTGGTTTCTTCTGAGGCCTGTCTGTCATGGTGACTTGTAGTAAGTCACTTTCTCCCCATGTCCTCACATGGCCTCTCCTTGGGTGTGTCAGTGTTCCCGTCTCTTCATGGATGCCAGTTGTGTGGGGTTGGGGTCTGCCTTGAAGCCCTCATTGAATCTTAATGATCTTAATAAAGACTGTCTCCAGCCAGGAGGTAGTGACACATGCCTTTTATCCCATTACTCAAGAGACAGAGGCAGGTGGATCTCTATGAGTTCGAGGCCAGCCTGGTCTACAGAGTGAGTTCTGGGACAGCCAGGGCTATATAGAGAAGTTCTTTCTCAAAAAAACAAAAACAAAAGGCCCTGTCTCTGAGGTGCTGGGAGTTGGGACAGCAACCCAGAATTTGGGAGGAAGCACAAAAGGCCATGACGGATATAGTGGCCTGAGCCCAGGGTCATCTTTAACTTACAGGGACATCTCTGATGAGATCAGGATCACGGAGGAGGATAATTGTGGAGGGGAGCTCACAGCATCATCAGTTGCTCCTCCAGACCATGCAAACACAAGGCCACAGAAGCCTTCTCTAGAATGAGACCTATGTTCCCTGAGGGTAGCGACTGAAGGTGTCCTTAGCCGGTCCACTGTTGTCCTTTCTCACTGACCTCCCCTCGCTGTGTGACTCCCCCTGACCTTTGGCCTTTCCTCACTTCCATATGACTCAAGCTTCTCTATTCTGTTTGCATTCCCTGCTAGGTTAATGTTTCCAATCTGTGGCTTCGGTCCACCATCTGCTGCACATCTGTTTTTCACTATGTGGTCCTCTACGGTGTAGCTCTTGTTCCAGTGCTCCCTCCCCCTCCCCCTCCCCCCTTGTATCACCCGGAGGACTCTCAGTAGAGCCCATCCCTGCACCTTCTCTGGACCCCTGCTCCTGTGAACTGGTTTCCCTTCCGTGAATACTGCGCTGAGCACTCCCACTAGAAGTAGGTGCCTCTTACTGTGGCCTACTCAGGCACAGTACTGTACAGGCAGCTCCCATCTGGGGAGCAGGACCCCGGTTCAGAGCCTGAGCTAGGCTTTCTGGTTTGCCCTGCCTCTTTTGCTGCCTGTGACATGGAGATGACTTAACCTTTGTCTCTGTTGTTTTAGTGAGAACTATGATAATGTAAAGGCAACAGCAGCTGGAATAGTCACTATTGCCAGTGAGTACTGGTTGCTATGTTGATAGACATTTAACAAATACTTTTCTTTGTTTGATATACTGATTACTAATTTACCTCCATTTCTTTTCTGGAGGGAGGTTTTCCATGCTATTTTTTTAAGCTTTAGTTATTATTGAATATACAGGAGTAATACATATTTAATTTATTAGGTAATTTAAAAAGTATTCTATTTTTAAACTGTGACTATAATTTTTGATATACTGGTACTGAGAGTCAATAATGGCCATTCCACATCCTGTTATCCGCACACTCCTCTGTGTTCTCCCTTCTGTCAGTTTAGATACTGAAGTATCTAGTGAACAGGTCAACAGCTCACACAGGCCTTCCTTTAGCTGTTACTAGATATTGAACATCCTCCCAGACCTTCATTTACTTTTATGAGTGCATGAACCTGTCTCTTGGACAATGCTGGAAGCATTGTTTGTTCCCCTGTAACAGGCAGTCATCATCTTTGTATGGGCACACAACACACTGATCACTCAACATGTCATACGCAAGGCACGCACACCACACACCATGGTACAAGGACACCACAGTACAGCACATAGGATTGTGCAGGCTTAGCATACCACACATTGAGTATACTGCATCCACAGCACACCATTTACTCAGCATATGCTGGGCACTGCACTTTGAGAACACAGCACATTGAGGATGTAGCACATTATACTCAGTACACTAAGTTCACAGCACACTACAGAATACACTGAATATACCGCTGAGTGCACAGCACACCACAAGCTCCACATTCTGAACACATTGCACAGTATGCTGAGGTCACAGTACTCCAAGCACACCAAGTATACAGCGCACTGCAGGCATAGTAGGTTGAGTGCATAACACATTATATAGCGCACCAACTACCTCTTTAGAGCATTGTGGCCTGGACATATTGAAGGCTGAGCTGGAAGCTAGGGGCCCTTTACTTACTTATACAGCAGCCTAGAAGGCTATGGTTCTCCTTTTAGCAACTTACAACCCCAGGAGACAGTGAGAGTGGCAGCCAGCTCTAGTTTTGGTAATGCGTTGGCTGGGTAGAGTAAGGCAGGTGTGGCTCCTGATTATCTATCTTGCTTCAAGGAAAGGTATTTCTGGCATCACTCAACCTTCTGTGATTCTAACCCTCCCCCGGCCCCCATTTGGATGAAGTGTCACCCAGAGACCTGCCTGGACTGGATGGACCAGTGTGAAAGCATGTTGACAGGGAGGAACAGTGTGCCTGAGGAACAGTGCCTGAGGAGTGCTGGTTTCTGAAGGAAAACCAGGTGGACCTGCTTGGTCATATAAGGCTTGCTTGGCTGCTCTAGGTTATAATGTGAGGAGGTCTAGAATGGGGATCCAAAAGTTGAGGTAGGATCCCAGCCATGCTCCTCACTCTGGTCTTCAGCCTTCCTGTATCTGCTTGCTAAATGGAGATACCTATGACCCAGTTCTGCCTCGTAGGTTTTTGCAAGGACCCAGTGAGGTCAAGCATACTTTGCATGGGAAAGGAACTGTACGATATTGTTGTCCTGCATTATTGAGGAGTTAGGATAAGGAATTTTTTTCCAAAATCACCATCATTGAACTAGGTCATGATATTGTGTGATGTGTGATATTTCTGTGAGAGAAAACAGAAGCTGGAATTAGAAGCTGGGGCTCCATAGTCTGAACATAACATGTGTGACAATCTCATCGTTAGTATGGCAACAAAAAATGGCCCCACTCCTTAGTAATTTTGGAGAGGGTTAAATTACTGTTTGCAAAGGTCGTGACCAGCGCATGGCACATAAGTAACTATAATAAAAATAATAAATGAAAACATTCATGAAAAATTTATTTTCCTTTTATTAATTTTTTGTGTTTGTAGGTTACCAAATCTAAAAAAATTTAGAAGTATATCACAGTTTCTCTAAGCTTTTAAAAACATTTGCATAAACCAATAAAATTGCTGTCTTGGCACTCTGTTACCCATTCTATAGGATAGTAATGAGAATGTACATTTGCACTCAGTACTAATATGCATTTACACTTGGTATGGGAGTACCAGTCATTGCTTATTTCTTTCAGCTTTTGCTTTACTCAGGAGACAATGTCTCTCTCTGCAGCCCAGGCTGGCCTTGAGCTTAGAGCAATCCTCCTGCCTTAGCCTCCTGAGTGCTGTGATCACAGGCATGAGTCACCGTCCTAGCTCTCTTCTTTGTTCTGAGACCTTGTCGTTCTCCCAGGAGAGATGAGAGAATGTGGTTAAAAACCAGAGAGCAAGCTGGATGTAGTGACGCGCTCAGGGCATCATTGGGTCCCTGCTTTCCCGTTTCTCTTCCGTGAATACGATGCCAGGAATGTAAAAGTAGATCCTCCTTGAACAGTTTACATTAAGTGGTCTGTTGTGGGTTCTTAATGGAAAATGTGACTATTTTAGGTAATGTCTGATTTTAAGTCATAATGTTACCATACTGGCTGTGCAGTCCCCAGCATTGTCAAGAATTTCATAAACCGCCCCCTTAGCCAGGCTAGGAAAGCCCACCCCTTTATTTTGTCCTTTTGGAAGAAGATACTGTGTAGTTAGTATTGTACTTGAGAGCTATTAAAGGAGAATAAACTATAAAAACTAATAAAATGGCTGGGTAGTGGTGGAGCATGCCTTTAATCCCAGTACTTGGGTGGCAGAGGCAGGCAGATCTCTGAGTTCAAGGCCAGCCTGGTCTACAGAGCGAGTTCCAGGACACCCAGGACTACACGGTAAAACCCTGTCTCAAAAAACAAAAACAAAACAAAAACCCCAAACTTATAAAATGGTCAGACCTTTTCCCCCCGTGACTGGCTGCTGGTTGGTGCCTCATTTGATCAAACCTGACCAGGGTGGAGGTGCAGTCGCCCTATAGCACAGCTTCTGCTCATTTAAAGCTGAATCAGCACTGTGAAGTCGTCGGATGACTCAGCTAAGTGACATTTTCCCAATGATGCCCTTTACCAAGCCACAAAATACAATCACCTAAAAGATGCTGAGAGTTTTGACTTTAATTGTTTTTAAAATTGAGATAAAACATAAAATTGACCGTTTTAAAGCCAACAGTTGAGTGGGTTTAATACAGTTGCCGCGGTGAGCAACCACTTCCTTTAGCAGGTTCCAAAACATTTTCATCACCCCAGAGTAAAACCTTTTGCCCAAGAAGTAGCCACTTCTCATTTCCCAACTCATTACCCAGTTCTTACAGAGAAGAAATTAAAGAGGTGATGTGTGTGTGTGTGTGCATATGTGTATGCACACATATGCCTGATGTGTATTTTGGACTTTTTTGGCAGAGATTTTTTTCCTATGTTTTTGTTTTTCTCATGGGTAAGTGATCCTACTAAAGATGGAAATTTAGGCAGATCTGACTTTTGAAGGAGCCCAAAACGGGAGGGAAAGGTGGCTCCTGGGCTTCCCCAAGGCACTGATTCAAGAGGTCTCGTGAGCTATGAGTGGACAGATACAGACTAGAAATGGCCCAGGACATGTCTAATGTGGAATGCGCACATCTAACCCTTGTAGAACTCCAGGAAGTGCAGTCATTATAGAAACAGCTACAGCTCACATCCCCCGTCCCCATATACACCCATTCTAAGTTCCTCCTTCCTTCCCATGCCTTGGTACTTTCTAAGGAGAGATAGTCAAGTGGTGATAAAATGCCACCTTAATGCTCTGAGATGGCCACTGTGTTCAGTGCCATGCCGTGGTGATGAATGTGGGCTCTCTTAAGTGTCTCTGAGAGGATCCCGTTTGCAGCTGTTGTTAAAGGAAATTGTTTCTCTAATCACTTCTATGTCTGCAGCGTATTGAAAGTAATACTGGCCATCCATCTTCAAAACAATGGGTAGAGAAAAATCTCAGAGGTCTTTTATTTCTCTCCTCCTGAATATTATTTCAAATGAAGTTACAGTGCACTTCCTCAGGTCCAGTGGGTTTAACTAGTTTTGTGTAGCTTCTGCTTCTGCTGTAAATTTAGTCTCTGTAAATCAAAGTGTAAAGGTAATAAATGCTTTAGGAAGTTGCCTTTAAAGGAAGTCAGCCATTTTGGGGATCTCATCCATCACCATACAGATGGTGAATCTTTCATCTGACTTCATATTTGTGGTTGCTTCAAGCATGATGCAGTTGCTAACAGTCTTTGTTTATATTGAGGGGCAAACGGCAGTTATGATAGGGCACATCAGCTTTGAAATGAAATCCATCATAGAGCAGAGTCATCTGTACTCATCCCAGTCTTCTCCTGAGAGGAGGCAAACACTTGGGGAAATGAATGGGTGAAATAATTTGTTTCAGTAGTATAATTTTTATTGTATGTGTGGAATAGGCAGAAATGAAAAGGTTTTTTTATATATATATTTTCCTACTAATATTATAAAAGTATACTTGGTAATAGCAACAAATTTGGAAAATTCCTGTGCATATTTTATGTATAATCATCATTTCATCCTGTGTCTGTGCTCAGTGTTTCTTAGCATCTGTCAATATCTGAGATTCTCTTTCACTGGGCGTTGTACTTCCCGTTTACTCAGAAAACCATGGTGTTATCTACTGGCAGTAACAGGATGTGTGAGCCAAGTGCTAGCTTCTTGGGAGAGCCTGCAGAGCACTTGATGGGCCAGGCCAGGGTGAGGGCACTAGCTGTGAAGTCAGCCCCTGCAGTTGCGAGGGTTTCTGATAGCTTCTTGTGTTTTAGCTCTTTAGGCTTGTCAAGGCTGAATTACATATTAGTACTCATGTATGAGAAACATTCATTCTCTCTGAGCATGAGGACCAGGTAATAGTTTTCTGAAAATAAGCAAATACAAGTATTGATGTCTTTCATGGTCACAAGTATTAATGTGTTTCATGGTCTTAATTTTAGACATTTATCCATATATATACATATATGTGTATATATCACACACATTAAATATGCATGTATGTATGTATGCATGTATATAATCTACCATAATTTTTAAGAGGGAAAAGTTTTACCAGTATTCTATGCTGGTGTGAAAAAACCTTTGCTTTGCAATGGAAGAATCTAAAAGGTGTTAGAAACTCTTACTTGTTATATGCACATTCTTTGACAACATTCATCACAGGACAAATCCAGCTTTAGAATTCAAGTATTAATTTACTATAATATTTTGTTGTGTAGTTTATTTTTTGATGTTAATATAGAAGTAATTGTCTATAAGAATACTTTAGGATTTAAAATTTAAAAATTTAAAAGAAATCACTGTATTCTAAGGTAGGAAAAATCTCATGGAGTTAATGTTTGTTTTTTTCTTCCTTCTAGCCCGATGAACTGTACTTTGAAGAAGGAGATATTATCTATATCACGGACATGGTAAGCCCAGCTAATGTTCTGTACTACATCATACTATAGATATATCAACAGAGGGCTACATGGTTTAGCCATAGTATTGTAAATTCTTTTGTGTATATTTACATAGAGGTATATATGCAGAGTCTTGCCTTTTGACACATTTACAGTCACATATCATTGGCAATAGTCATTTTTATTCATCAATAGGAAATAGTTGAATAAGCTTTGTGGTGGCCACAGATGGAACTCTGCAGCCTTACAAAGGAATGAGGATATCTCTCATATACTATTCTGATGTAATTCAAGTGGAATAAAACAAGATAAAAATGCATATATATTATGCTTTACTTGACTAAGAAAGAAAGAGTGAGAGACATAAATATGCTTCTATTTTCTGACATTGAAAATAAAGAAAAAGCTGCAAAATATGACTTTAAAATTAGTTTCCTCTATCTGAAGGAAGGAAAAATAGATTTTTTAAAATTATAATTTGTTTTAGATATGACTTTGGAAGCCTACAAACTTATATGTGGCTGTAAAATTAAATAAATAAAAGCAGTCCCTAAAAATTGCGAGCAGAATGAATCATGTGACTTTAATCACGCTCTGGCACTTAGCTCAGCCACACAGAAAGAAAGTGTTTTCTCTCAGCCAGACTTGGCAGTTTGACTCAACATTTCTAGTGACTATAGCAAATGAAACAGAATGCCAATAAATAAATAATAGAAGGAAGGAATAAATAAATACATATAAAGAAATGGAGAGTGCCCATATTGACCTGCAAATGCTCTGAGACCGCTGTGTGTCTCGCATTTGAGGGCGGATGAGTCATTAGGTCGCTGGTGTCCATTGTGGGTTCTCAGCAGGGAGGAGGAGGATGAGCAGATGTCAGTCAGTAAAATGAAGTAGAAACACAGAAGTCCTTCATTTGAGTTGGAAGAAAGCATCACATTTTATTTTTGAAGGGGGCCTTAGCAAATTGCCAACCCAGTAATAATATATTACTTTCATTGAAAGGAACAAGGCCCCTTTGAGAAATGGCTAGTACCAGCTCTGGGCCATCATATGTGCAGGATGAACTGGCTATCTTGTGACTGGAATAGACGGCAGCTTCAGGAGACTGCAAGTGCCACATGTTGGAGTGACAAGGAAAGCAGTATGCGCTACCCTGAGATGGGGGCAGTTTAAGCATCAGTCAGGGCAACAACCCGCAAGGATTGAAACACTGGTTGAAGTTTATGATTCCTAATGCTATCTGAAAACAGATCTCATTGGTACTGTGAGGAAACACTCTGGAACAAGGGTGTTTATTCTGACACCTGGTCAGGGAAGGAGTCAGTACTTATTGTGTCCTTTCTTCCTGACTTTATCTTGAGTGTTCTGAGAGTTGGTAAGGGAAAGTTAACTCTTTAAAGAGATATACTCTTCATTTAAATGGAAAAATATTCCCATTCTGCAACCCCTCTGATTACTGACAGCAGCTACTTCCCTACAGAGGCAGCCTTGCCGTGCATGTTTCCTGATGGGGGAAATCAATACTACCCATGCCTTCCCAAAAATGTGCGGCTGAATCTGCTTATGCTTTTAGAACTCAGTAGCAACTCATGGGCAATGCATGGAAAAGGGGGATGTTTTTAATGATAGCATAGGTTTACAACAGCAAAATCCAGACTGTTTCAGTTTCTATAGAAGAAATAAATTGTTTATTCAAATATATATATGTATATATATACATGTGTATATATATATATATATATATATATATATATATATATATATATATATATATATATATCTCAAGAGCTAAAAAACCAAACAACAGCAGCAAAACTAACAAAGAAAAGAATGTATGAGAGGCCTGTAAATTAAAGGTGAAGTAAAAGGGAAATTAGTTGTACTATGTGGTCCTTATTTGAAATCTTGAACTGTGGGCCGTTAGGAATGTTGAGTTTTGACTTAGATAATTGATGATGTTAAGAATTCCTGGGGGAAAGTTAGAAACTGTGGTAATGGTGTCACAGTTGCCTTTGAAAATTATTTATCTTTCAGATACATATTCCAATCTTGCAAAGTAAAAAATACACTACCTACCACTAACCCTGGTAATCCCAGAGGGGAAATAAGATGGGTGGTGGGTATTATTGGTCACAAACAATGAGTCACGCAGTTAGGAAATGTTATTACATTGTTCTGCTTCTGTACAGCTATGAACTTCTCTATGATAAACAGTTACCCAAAAGTGAAGATGACACAAGAAGAAACTTTAGAAAATGTGCCAAAGCATAAAAGTATATCAAAGGAGAGATGTGGAAGCCTGCTCTCTAAATCCTTTAGCTATAATCTAAACTAATGCGTTCCTCCTCTTTTCTCACATCTCTGGTTTCTGTGATGGAAGACCTGTGGTGTGTACCTGATGTGAATGGGGATGCTTCTGTACTTAATGTTCGTGACAAGGGACATGGATACAGATGGCAAGGGTTTGAAGATGCTGATCATTGGGGACCCAAATGAGGACTTGGGGACCCAAATAATTTCAGATACAATTACATTCTGACTCCCCTGCTCTCTTGGCAGAGTGATACCAGCTGGTGGAAAGGGACATGCAAAGGCAGGACAGGACTGATCCCGAGCAACTATGGTAAGTGACCAGCTGCACTGTGAGCCTCCTGTTTGTAAGATGGCCGTGCATACCAGGTGTGCACAGCCCAACTCAATGCTTGGGAGAATTCATTGCAACATGAAAAACCACACTATTTCCTGGGAAACACTATGGATTCTGCTCTTAGTACTTTCTTTTAATGCTCTTAAACTCCAGATCACACATTGTTCATCTAGTTCAGCAGTTCTTAACCCATGGGTCGAAACTTTTGGGGGTCAAATGGCCCTTTCACAGGGGTCACGTATCAAATATCCTGCATATCAGATATTTACGTTATAATTCACAACAGTAACAAAGCACAGTTATGAAGTAGCAACAAAAATAATTTATGGTTGGGGTCATCACAGCATGAGGAACTATGAAAGGGCCACAGCATTAGGAAGGTTGAGAAGCACTGCTCTGGTTTGTGGTGAAGAAGCCCCATTGTGTTAACTGAGCGTTGTACTCATTAAGTGCTAATCAAAGCAGCTTGAGGAGCTTGTTAAGGTGTGTCTCAGCCGGGCGGTGGTGGCGCACGCCTTTGATCCCAGCACTTGGGAGGCAGAGCCAGGCGGATCTCTGTGAGTTCGAGGCCAGCCTGGGCTACAGAGTGAGCTCCAGGACAGGCACCAAAACTACACAGAGAAACCCTGTCTCGAAAAAAACAAAACAACAACAAAAAAAGATGTGTCTCCCATGCAAAATTATTAGTACTTCTAGCTGAAAGGTGGGCAGAATATGCAAAAACATGTAAGTAGAAACTAGCCGAGCAAAGCTAAAAAGACACACGATTGGTGAACGAGGGTCCCTGAGTTTAGTCATCTTCTTCCAGTTAGTAACAGGCTACATGACTAAAGACACGCAGAGTGATGCCTCTGGATTCGATTCCACATCTGTGTAGTGGGAGTGCTGGGTTTAGATCACGTGTAAGAGCCTTCTAGGCTTTAGTAGTCCATGACTCCTTAGACTGATGGTAGAGCCAGCATCAGGCACTGGTTCCCAGCACTGCCACTGGGAATGTGCCAATGTCACAGACTGTCCTTCAGAGACATGGAGACGATGGCCAGGTTGAGCTCAGGAGCCTGCACACCCTGGGCTTCGTGTGGTTCTCTTCCTCTGAAGTCCCCTAAATATCTTTCCACTGTGCTGCATTTCCTGCCTTGGCCATAGATACTGTTGTAAGAAAGTCCAAAAATGGACATGAAGAACGTCCTACCCCAGCCCTCCTAGGACGACAGGTGTGGGCCTGAGGTCGCCCTGGAGCAGCAGTCTTGCTCTGGGCGATCCCGCTCACTCTAGGGCCACAGTGGTTGAGAGCAGATAGACGGCTGCTGTCCTTTGGATATAGGCAGCAGTGTCGCTCCCAGTCACTGCTGCATGTCTCCACAGAAGGGAATCACAGCTGTTATCAGGTATCCTCAAAACAAAGGTGTTCCACAGAATGTGGAACTGGGTATCAGATGCTTATACCTTTCATGGCTTTCCTTTATTGAATGCTTGAGTAAACTTGGTGTGGGGTTTTGTTTCTGTTTCTGTTAATGGCTATGCTTGCTGTTGTTTATGCTTCCAGTTGGTTGCTGTGTTACTTACTGCCTTATTGCTTGGCTTGGTTTCATTTAACACAGCCTCTTTTAAAGGAGTACTATCAGTTATTTTCTGTTACTTCTAATCCACCCTAAGTAAGTAATTAATTAAGCTGTTGTATCGGAGGCTCTGGCCATGAAGCTGGGTGCCCATGGGGCATGACTAGCTCCTGTCTATCACTGAGTGACATCATTGATGGGCTTGCATTTTTGTTTTCTATCTAGTGGCTGAGCAGGCAGAATCCATCGACAATCCATTGCATGAAGCTGCAAAAAGAGGTAGGTTTGATTCTCTTTTTCTTTTTTGATAGAAGATACGGTATATCAAAATGCATAGATTTTTAAAAAATGTTTTATTCTTTGAGAGTCTCATACATGTGTACAAGTATTTTTTCTATTTATTTATTTATTTATTTATTTATTTATTTATTTATTTATTTATTTATTTATTTATTTTATAATTTGATTTAATTTTACATATCAGCCACGGATTCCCCTGTCCTCCCTCCTCCTGCCCTCCCCCCCAGCCCACCCCTCATTCCCATCTCCTCCAGGGCAAGGACTCCCCTGGGGATTCAGCACAACCTGGTAGATTCAGTTCAGGCAGGTCCAGTCCCCTCCTCCCAGGCTAAGCAAAGTGTCCCTGCATAGGCCCCAGGTTCCAAACAGCCAGCACATGCACTAAGGACAGGTCCTGGTCCCACTGCCTGGGTGCCTCCCAAACAGTTCAAGCTAATCAACTGTCTCACTTATCCAGAGGGCTTGATCCAGTTGGGGGCTCTTCTGGTGATCGGATGGCCAAACACCCTAACTGTTGTGGTAGAAATCTCATCCAGTGACTGGTGGAAGCGGATGCAGAGATCCACGGCCAGGCCCCAGGTGGAGTTCCAGGAGTCCAATCGGCGAGAAAGAGGAGGGATTGTATGAGCAAGAGTTGTTGAGACCAAGACTGGAAAAAGCGCAGGGACAAATAGCCAAACTAGTGGAAACACATGAACCGTGTACAAGTATTTTGATCTTTCTGCCTTCAACTCTCTCTTCCCTATAGCATGCTCTCTTCCCAACTGCAGGTTCTCTTTTTAAAATAAACAACCCTGAGTCCAATTATTGTCCTTGTGCACATGGCTGTGGGGCCATCCGCTGGAGCGTGGGCAATCTACCAGTGGACACACCCCCAAGAGAAATGACTTCTCTTCCTCCATCAGCTGTCAGCTTCCAATAGCTCTCAGCTGGGAAAGGCACCTCATGAACCCCTCTCCCATTCACATCAGAATTGGGACCGGTTTGATCTTGTGTGTGTAGTAAGTCCACGGGCGCAGCGGCCATCTCATGTCACAGTGCTCTTCTCCATCCTCTGGCTCTTACATTCTTTCCGTTTTCGTACTCCACAATGTTTCCTGAGCCATGGATGGAGAGAGAATGATGCAGCTACCCTGTTTAGGGCTGAGCACTCAGTATTCACTTTTTCCCAGCACTTGGACTGGTTATGAGTCAGCGTTAACTGCTGCCATCGCGAAAATGAAGCTTCTCTGACCAAGGTTGGGAGCAGCACTGACCCATGAGTATAAACATGCATATTTAGAAGGCGGTTGGACAACATGACCACTAAAGCAAAACAACCATTGTGGGTTGCTCCCTGTGACCTGTGACATCCCCAGCCATGGCCATTGGAAAGGTTTACAGTACCAGGCATGAATTCCCTCCTGTTTAACAGGTTTCAAATAGAATCAAAGAAATTGATTATCTCCACAGAAGTCATGCCACTATTGCAGATTTAGGCACATCTTGACTGACAGGTCAATATTATAGCAAAATGCCTAGGTTTTAATTACATGGTTTGATAAGTTTTGTCAAGTACATATATACCCAGAGCACCAACCCTCAGATTAAGATCTAGAACATTTCTGTCATCTCAGAATGTTCTCTCAACGTACCTTCCCACTTAAAACCCTGCCTTCCTCAGAAGCAACCTCTGTGCTGACATCTGTCACCCTAGAAGGGCAAGAGTGATTTTAAAATACCAGGTAACACACGTCTTTGAGCACTTTCCTACATTGTGCTCAAAGGAGGACTAGGCAGGTGGAAGGAAGGTCATGATCTGATTCTCAAAGCTCAGAGGCAGATATGGGCAGATGGGTGTACCAGATCATTACAACACAACACAGTGTTTTAAGTCTCGGAGGGCAGAATGGCAATGGTGTTCAGGGACATAGCACTTAGGAGAGTGTTGTGGGGGTGGCTCTGACTCAACAAGGGTGGGAGTTGTCTTGATCCCCACAAGCCTGGGTGTGGAGGCCCACAAGGGTTTCCTAGTGAGATCTGAGCTTTTTTTTTTTAACCCAGCAGAGCTGCATTAGAGGTGGCTTGACCATGTGCATGGTTTCTAGGTGATTGGAAGGGTCTACAGTTGGCTGAGCTAGGGGGGAGGTCTTTTGCTCCACCCCTTGGCATTCCTATAAATAGCCCTTTAGCAGAGACTGGACCTTAGGTAGATAAGGATCCAGCCCCCCCCCCCCCCCCCCCCCCGCAGGCTATCCTGTGTTTCTATCTGTTTCTCTCCCCTCTATCCTTCTATCTAAATCTCTTATCCCTCTCTCCTCAAGAGTACCCTTGGGGGCCGGGCAGTGGTGGCGCACGCCTTTAATCCCAGCACTTGGGAGGCAGAGCCAGGTGGATCTTTGTGAGTTCGAGGCCAGCCTGTTCTACAGAGCAAGATCCAGGAAAAGGTGCAAAGCTACACAGAGAAACCCTGTCTTGAAAAACCAAAAAAAAAAAAAAAAAAGTATACTTGGGTATAATGTGGGAGCCCAGTTGGCCTGGCTCCCACACCTGGGACACTGGCAATATGAGGGGACATTTTTGACTGTCACAAGACATTGCCCCAAGGCATTCTTCTGTCACAAGGCGTTCTTCAGGTAGAGGCCCAGGCTGTTGCTAAACATCCTAGAGGGCCTAAGGGAAGCCCCACAGCATAGAATTTCTGTAACTCCAATCTCCCATGGCAAGTCTACTAGGAAGCCGTCCTTTGAATAATGGGAAGTGTTGATGCAGCCTCAGCAAGCAGTTTCATTCCATCCCATATCTGCATGTGCAAACAGAAGGGCTTAGATCAACTACAATGACATTCAAAACAAAACAAACAAACTTCTTTGTAAATGAGACACTTAGGACATTAGCCTGAAAATTTTAAATTAGTGACTATACTTTAGCATAGAGCAGTTGTTTTGAGCAGCTTACTAAACTTAAGGTACTACATTTTTTTTCTTTCAAAAACTGAAAATGTCTTTAAATATGAATAGGAAGAATTTCTGTTTATAGTTAGGTTTTGTGTTACTCCCTGCCTTTCAGAATTAAACAGAGATAAAAACAATGTCCTTTTTCCCCTCCGAAACAGAAGTACCTTTAGACCTATTTTCACAACGTCTCCTATTAAAAATGGATGTTACTGCTGTCTGTCAATAACCCCGAGTGCAAATGCACCATAATAAGTGCCTTAGCGGGCAGGTCTCGTTTTAGGGTTTGCTGATGAATCCATCATAAATGGGAGCTTACCACAGATGAAACTGATTGAAAAGCAAAACAAGGAATAAAAGCCTTTTTCTTGTGTTTTTTTATAAGTGTAAAATTCTTTCAGGCAACTTGAGCTGGTTGAGGGAGTGCTTGGACAACCGAGTGGGGGTGAACGGCCTGGACAAAGCTGGAAGTACAGCCCTGTACTGGGCCTGCCACGGGGGCCACAAAGGTACCGCACCCTGCTAGTGACACAGTTCTGTGCGGTTCGAAATCGCCTGGACCTAGGGAGCCTGTTGTCTTAAAATGATAAAAGCAATGCTGCAGATCCTTCAGAGCATCCGCCAAAAGCTGTGTTTCTGGAAACTGCAGAGCAGTGAGGTGGGATGTGGCTGGTGAGCCCCACTGTGCAGATCTCTTGAAAGGCTGGGAACTTCTTCTCTCAGGCTTCAGAATGTACTAGAAAACACCAGTAACAGGATAACAAGCCTACCGTCACATGCCACAGGGAAGGCTCAGTTGGCTCCGGTAGCTTTTCCCTAGCTATGCTTTTGGCCCTACATTTTAAATTTAATGAAAAATTCAGAAGTACCACACTGACTTGGGTCTGCAGTTCTGTGGCAATCAGTAATAATGGCATGTCGAATTCTATGTACTTCATTGTAGCCCAAACTCCACCCTTCACTCTTTCCACCAACTGAGCTATACCTTTGGATCTGAAAATTTTCTTTTGTAATCTACCCTTTTAGGGTTTTTTTCTGAATATAAAATTTGAGGAACTTGTAAGAATTTTCTTAGAACATTCTCCTAATAAGTCTTGTCTTTTGCTATTATGATGTCTGCTTTTACAACGTTCGCTGTTTTCGTCTTAAGAAACTCCTTTTTCTGTTTGAATTGCAGACATAGTGGAGGTTCTGTTTACTCAGCCGAACGTGGAGCTGAACCAGCAGGTGAGACTGCCTACCGTGGGGAATGCATTTAAGTACACCCATCTCTTTCTCATTGACACAGTGCAGCTTGTGCATGGAGACAGTATTTTGGTTGAAATTCGACAGCACACGAGTTTTGTTGTTGCGAGTGTGTTTTTGGGATGTGGTACTGGGGTGTGAAGCCAAGTCTTCACACTGTTCAGGTGTGCATCAGAGAGCTATACCCTCAGTCCTTTTCTGGTACTACAGCACATGTTGGAAATAATCAACTCACAAAGAGAAAAGCTTTCCTTCAGTCCCAGTTTGGGAAGTGCTGTTGCATGATCAATTGGCCCCATTGCTCTTGGGCTGGTACCAAGGTGAGCGAGCACATGGTGGTACAGATCGGCTGGCTCACTGCATCTGCGGTGGACAGTCTCACCACCCCATTAAGCACACACCCCAGGGAACGAAGGTTTCTCACTTGCCCCTCTCTCCAAGACTCTACTGCCTCCTTCTGGATAGCAGCATGCCAGGGATCTCTGGGTATGCTTAAGATCCAAACCACAGCAAGGACCCTTCCTTCTACTGAAGGCTCTGCTCTCTTCCAGACTCAAACGTGAGCCTTAGGAGACAAGCTCCCACCACTTCTAACCTTGGCAGTTTGCAGTCTGTTTGTGACCTGTCTTTTTCCCATTGGAGTCTGTGTCTTTGGTTCTAAAAACTTAGAAGGATGTGCCTTAGTGCTATTTTTCCCTAATGGATGCAGTGAATTCTTTTAGCCTAAGAAATCACCTTATTTCCTTCCCTACATCTAACCACTTTCTTTGCTATTTTGATTCTACAGGTTGAACCTCAGATTTCTTTTTTATCAGAGATTTCTTCATCTTTATTCTTTTTTTTTCAATGATTTCCTTTTTTAAGTTTTTAAAAAAATTTTATTTCTATGTGCATGGGTGTTTTGCTGACCGGTATATTCACCATGTACATGTAGTACCAATGGAGGCCAGAAGAGGGCATCAGATTCCCCAGGGACTGGAGTTGCAGACAATTATGAGCCTTCATGTGGTTGCTGGGGATTGCACCTGAGTCCTCTGGAAGAGCAGTGGGTGCTCTTAACCACAGAGCCATCTCTGCAGCCCCACTTTTATCTTGATTTTTTTTTTTAATTCCCCAAAATTCTATATTCATTTTATATTGCTGTGTAGCAAATTCCCAGGTTTAGCAATGTGTATGGGGTGGGTTGGAATTCTGAGCATGACATCACAAGATTCAGGATCTCACATTGTAAAGCCCAGGTTCCGTTAGAACTGTGTTCTTGAGAAGCTTGAGGTTCCTGTCTAAGCTCACTACAGTTGCTGAGATTTGAGCTTTTCGCCCCTGTAGTACCTACTGATGACCTCAGCTTTTAGATGCCACTTCCTTCTGTCAAGAGTTCACAGAATGGCTCTTTGCCGTCCTCCTTGCGGCTAGTAGGTGGTGGTCTTCGCTCTGCCATTTAACCTTTGTTTTTAAAAGCCTGCCTGACTAGATGTGGCCTACCCAGAATAATCTCCCTTTTGGTGAACCCAATAAATATTGTCTACAAAGTGATGGGCTTTTTATTTTTTAAATACAAGGTCTTACTATGTATCTCAGGCTGGCCTTAAACTTGCTGTGTAGACCAGGCTAGACTTGAACTCACAGAGATCCACCTGTCTCTCTTCTGAGTGCTAGGATTAAAGGCATGCACCACCATGCCCCAGCCAACAGAAGTGATGGCC
Organism: Peromyscus eremicus; assembly: GCF_949786415.1. Classification (NCBI taxonomy): domain Eukaryota; kingdom Metazoa; phylum Chordata; class Mammalia; order Rodentia; family Cricetidae; genus Peromyscus; species Peromyscus eremicus. The sequence goes on from NC_081416.1 coordinate 43,310,239, forward strand.
TTTATATTCTCTGGCTTCACCCACACTTGAGGATGACAGGGTTGTATATGGGGTCTGTTGGGGGACAAGCAAGATCAGGCATTACAGGAGTCATCTGAGAAGTTTGTTGACTACAAGCTCTTATTTCACTCTTACTTTTAATGACATCCTTTTCTTGTCTGATTATATAAAACCATCTAATATGGCTGATATATTAATATTGCTTTTAAAAATGTTCTCTGCTGCCGGGCGGTGGTGGCGCACGCCTTTAATCCCAGCACTCGGGAGGCAGAGCCAGGCGGATCTCTGTGAGTTCGAGGCCAGCCCGGGCTACCAAGTGAGTTCCAGGAAAAGGCGCAAAGCTACACAGAGAAACCCTGTCTCGAAAAACAAAAACAAACAAACAAACAAACAAAAAAAAATGTTCTCTGCTATTTACTGTGCTTTTCTCCCTAGGAGCTTTTTTTATTTTGTTTAAGTTGACCTCTACTCAAACACTTAAGCTGTTTTCAAACACCCAGTGTCTTGGTTCATCCATTTGTCTGTGATTGGAAGCTATGTGCTCTTGGTGGAGGATGGGGTGCCTCTTAATGGACTTCTCCATAGGGTGACATGATGAGGCCCCTCCTGTGTTACTGAGTATGCTAACATAAATACCACTCCTACCCCTCACTGTGGGGCCATACTGTTTGGCAGGGGTCCTGCACTCTCCTGGCCGAAGTCACCACCCTTCCCTTCACCCTTCCCACTGGGCAATGAGGGTAAAAGCAGCTGAGTGAAGGATCTCACTGTTCAGTTTACAGGTTTTCATCCAGCTGGCTTTGTCACCTTCTCTCCTGCCATTGTGCATGAGCTGGGGAACTCTGGGAATCTCTCAGCAGGACAATTCTACTGCTGTTAGTGGGACATCTGCCAGTAATTGGTCCAAGGGGTCTAATGATGTTGTATGAATCCATTTGGTCACTCCTGTTTTCTCTCCATGCCTCATTCTTGTCCCGTGCCTCTAGGAATCTTCAGTTCCTGACTTTTTCTGGGTCTCTTTGCATCTCCTGCCAAGGCCTCTCTCAGCAGGAGCCTGTGCCTCAGCCTGTCTCTGCCACATTAGTTTTGCTGCCTCCGGCTTCCCAGAGCAGATTTTCTCATTGCTTGTTGTTCCTCTCTCCTTTGGAATTCCATGTGGTTCTGGAGCTTTTCTCTTAATTTCGATTTACAGGGACTAAACTTACATTGCTCTCTTCATCCAGTCCACTTTGTATTTTTGTAACACTGTTTTCCCTTTCTTTTACCATAGAACAAGCTGGGAGACACGGCTCTGCACGCAGCTGCCTGGAAGGGTTATGCAGACATTGTCCAGTTGCTACTGGCAAAAGGTAAAGTTTTTATTGAATTGACCTGATATTTGCTTGCCTTGAAAAATAGCTCCTAATGAAGCAGGCCATTTAAAATAGTAGGAAGATTAAGTCTCCTTCCATTAAAGCTGGAGTTTTAACCTCTACTCTTATCTATAGTACATCATTATTATAATTGAGATGAAATTACTGGGGTACATTTATGGTACTTTTTACTGTGAATTAAGACCTTGATAAACTTAAAAAGTACATACAAACGTATTACTTTTAGAAGGAACTTGCTATGCATATCTGTAGGAATGAAGGATTTTAGGAGGAAAGGTTTTTCAGGGCATCGTGTCCTGGGAAAGTTGGTGAGGCTCATGTTTGCTTGGGAGAGCCTGAATAGATAGCAGAAATGCTGTAGCTGCTCTTGCCTAAGCTGAGCCAGTGCTGAGGTGTGAACGAAGGATGCTTTGATCCCATTTCTTGCTTCTGTGTGATTCAGAGCAAGCAGCTAAATCAGGGACTGCTCATCCATTTGTCTGCTTGTCCCATAAATATTAACTGCTCTTACAGAGGGCTGGCCATGCATGCCACTCAGGGGCTTGGCCCAGAGGGCAATTCTGTGGAATCTTTCTCCAAGCCACAATTTGTAGATTCTATCTTTAGGAATCTTTAGGGGCAGTGTTGTAGAATTTATGAGCAAGGATGTTTTTGGTTGAAGTGAGATGATGATGCAAACCCCTGGTCCAAAAGATTATTCACCATGAGGACGATTGTTGGGTTTTCTTAAAGGTCATGCTGAAGGCTGTGCTGTCTAATGTGGCAGCCGTGAGCGGTGTGCTGCTGAGCCACACTTAATGTTTTGTTTTCGAAGTGGTTGCAAGCACCCATGGTACTGCGTACATTGTGGGAACTGTGGCTGTGATAGAAGGCGAGGAGGACAGTTTGACAGCAGCCCTCAGTATCACTTCTAGTGAACCCTTTAAGTAAACCTGTGAGCAAGTCCTTTGGGATGCTGCTCACGATAGTGTTGGAAATGATGACAATCAGGAAGAACTGACTCCTGTCATTAGAGCTGTGATGAAATCAGTTTTGGAACATCCACAAATTGCAATCCCTATAAATGTTCAGATACATCGAGTTTTGTGCATATCTAAGAAAAAATGCACCATTGTTTAATTCTTGTTAAGTTAAAAATGAAGCTATAAGGCTAACACGATGACTGAGCAGGGAAGGGTGCCTGCCACCAGCCTGGGGACTTGAGTTCAGTCCCTGGGACCCGTATGGTGGACGGGGAACACCAGCTCTGGCCTTCCAGGTGCAGCGTGACACAGGTGTCCACACACATACATACAAAGTAAACAAGTGGAATTTACAAATGGAATCACAGAGCAGCACAGGTGATTTGGCTTTGTGCACATGTTCATATGTGTGCAGATCATTGGCAAACACAGGGGAGACGGCTCAGGCCCACTGTAAGAGTGGTCACCTCTGAAGAGCTTAGTTCCGGGGAGTAAATCAACACTGTTGAGTACACTTCTGTATTTCTCGTTCTGTAACAATGCAGATGTCTCTGGATTCTGATGTAATTTGTAGCACCAAGACGAGGGGAAAAAATGAGTGGAAGAGGGCTTACAGGGACAATGAATTTGGGAACAATGAATTGCCTATGAGTTTTATTGTTTTGCCATTCTGCTGATTTGCATATGAATGCACCTGCAGATATAAAATATTAATCCCCTGACGTTCAACCCCGTGGAGTTTTCTAAAGGCCCTCATGAACTGAAGGAGAGGCAAAGGGTGTGCTAGATGGAAGCCCCAAAGCCTTCTGCTAAGATCCACATAACCCTTGGGACAATGGTTATAACTGTGGTTTAGGATTTACACAGGACCTCGTAATGGCCTCATTGAAAAGCCCTGTGCAATCCCTGTCACGTTCATTCTGGGCCATAATTGTTCTCTATGTAGCTTTGCCAAAGTGACTAACTTTGGTACAGAGGATTGGCTGCCTTGGTACAGAGGATTGGCTGCTGTGGTCCAGTCCTCAGAGACACATGGTTTCCTTTTCTTGTGTTGGAAGGTGCCAGGACAGACTTGAGAAACAATGAGAAGAAGCTGGCCTTGGACATGGCCACCAATGCAGCCTGTGCGTCACTCTTGAAAAAGAAGCAGGGGACAGGTATTGTTTTATGTCATTCTCCTTGTTGTGCTTATGACTGAGACTTAGCATCTTTCTATTTCAAAAGGGTTTTGTTTTTGTTTTTTTAAAAGATTTATTTATGGGGCTGAAGAGACAGCTTAGTGGTTAAGAGCATTGGCAGCTCTTCCAGAGGTCCTGAGTTCAATTCTCAGCAACCACATGGTGGCTCACAACCATCTATAATGGGATCTGTTGCCATTTTCTGGCATGCAGGTGTGCGTGCAGATAGAGCACCATAAAGTAAATAAATCTTAAAAAATTAAAAAGAAACAAAAAAATTTAAGAAAATAATTATTTATGTGTTTTATGTGTGTCTTAGTTAGAATTTCTATTGTTGTAAAGAGACACCATGACCATGGCAACTCTTATAAGGAAAACATTTAATTGAGGGAGCTCACTTACAGTTTCAGAGGTTCAATCCATTATCATCATGGTGGGGAGCATGGTGGCATGCAGTCAGACATGGTGCTGGAGGAGTAGCTGAGAGTCCTACATCTTGCAGGCAACAGGAAGTCAACTGAGACACTAGGCGGTATCCTGAGCATAGAAAACCTCAAAGCCCACCCCCACAGTGACATACTTCCTCCAGAAGGCCATACCCATTCCAACAAAGTCATACCTCTTAATAATGCCACTCCTTATGAGATTATGGGGGCCAATTACATTCAAGCTACCACAATGTATTTGTGAGTTTTGTCTACATGTACATCTGCACACCAGAAGATGGCATCAGATTCCATTATAGACAGTTGTGAGCTGGCATGTAAATTCTGGAAATTGAACTCAGGACCTCTGGAAGAGCAGTCAGGTCTCTTAACTGCTGAGCCATCTCTCCAGCCCCACAGAAGGTTTTATCCTCCCCCCCCCTTGATAAATGATTGTGAATTTTGAATATATACCACTGATGTAAATCAGATCTAGAGTAGAATAATAGTGTCAGGTAAGCAAATTTGAAGGCAGGCTCTTTCACGGTGTGTTTCTTCTGTTCTTTGCTGATAATGGGTATGCTTTCCACTCTCACATCATGGCTTCTGGGTGTGGCTGAAGACAGATGTAACTGAAATTCAAGTTCCCCACCCCATGGTTGCATTATGCTTTAGATTTAATGAGGGTAGCAATAAGTTGTAATTGAAATTATTCCAGGCTTTGCCAAAGATTTTAGAATCTATTCACAGTGTGTAGATGGTTTTGAAAATTTAAAGATGAGGTGTATTCTTTTTGTTTGTTTGTATTTTTTGAGACAGAGTTTCTCTGTGTAGTCTTGGCTGTCCTGGATTTCTCTCAATAGATCAAGCTGGCCTTGAACTCACAGAGATCCGCCTGCCTCTGCCTACCAAGTGCTGGAATTAAAGGCATGTGCCATCAACGCCCAGTTGAGGTGTACATACTTAAAGATTAAAATATAGATGTGGGAAAATAAATTTGAAAGAATGAAGTGAAAGTTATACATGGTGGTTATTTCGAATGAAGGGGTTGTCTTTGTTACTGTTCTGTTGCTGTGAAGAGACAACCACAACCATAAATCTTTTTCTGTTTAATGGAAAACTGGTTATATTTCTCTTTATTCTTTTGTTTGTTTTTGTTTTTTAAGACAAGGTTTCTCTGTGTGTAGCCCTGGCTGTCCTGGAACTAGCTCTGCAGACCAGGCTGGCCTCGAACTCACAGAGATCCGCCTGCTTCTGCCCCCTGAGTGCTGGGATTAAAGGCGTGCGCCACCACCGCTTTTTCCCATTAATTTTGAACCCTGTGGAAACTAATCCTTCCCTCCAGTGTCCATCACCCTGAGAAGTGGCAGCATGGCACACCACTCTGTACCATACCCGGCTCCTAACAGAAGCAACAACAGAGACACTCCCTAGTCCCCTCCTTGCCCATCAGAAACCCTCAGCATCCTTCCTCTCGTCAGGGCTTAAGGGAACCTCCCAAATTATCCTCCTTGCCCATTACCAAGTCCCAGCATCAGGCTGCCCGTGAACCTGTTGCTCCTCTTGTAGTACCCTCCTTTTCAGTTTACATACAGTGAAAACCAGCCTGGAGTTTGGTGTTTTAACCAGGAGTGAAACTGCTCTTTCTTTAAAGACATTCATTTATGGATGTGGGCTCTAGAGGGAATGACAGAGTGTTTATTAGCTTAGCTAGTGGTGCCTGCTACAGATTTGGGGAAAGCTGTATTAGCAACTATGTGGGAGAGAAACTAGAAGCCATGCTTGTTGCTGGCTGGGTGGCTTTTGCTTGAGGTCAACCTCCTGGTCCTTGGTGTCCAGTTGAGTGAGGAGGGAGGGCTGTGGCCTAACTTCCTTTCTCTGCCACTGACTTCCTGTTGCTAGACTAGTACCTTCAGAGACTCTACTGAGGTCTAAAGTTTCTTAGGCTCTGAAGGTTCTCATTCTCTGTCCCTTGAGCTGGGTCCTGACCAGCAAGCTATCTTTCTAGCTTGGTAGGGTTCTCTGCCCATCCTCCTGTACCCTCTGCAGAATCGGGACAAGTCACATTTCCGGTGTAATCTGGGCTGTGCTAGTGAGAGAGTATGGTCGGGATACCTTGCTGTTCTGCAGCAGTTAAGCTCTAACAGTCCATTTGTTTTTGAGTTGCTGGAAAGTGTAAGAATTTGACACCCCAGCCAAAGAGGCAGCAGTTAGAATAGCTGTCTTCCTTTTGACCCCTGTTTAAGATTGCTTTAATATTTGACAGGGTTGTAGCTAGAGTTTTCCTGCCTGGCTCACAGTCAGGACAAATCTCTCTCACCTGCCAGTCCCACAGCCGCTCAGACCCAACCAAGTAAACACAGAGACTTATATTGCTTACAAACTGTATGGCCGTACCAGGCTTCTTGCTAACTGTTCTTACAGCTTAAATTAATCCATTTCTATAAATCTATACCTTGCCACATGGCTCGTGGCTTACCGGCATCTTCACATGCTGTTTGTCATCGTGGCGGCTGGCAGTGTCTCTGACTCAGCCTTCCACTTCCCAGCTTTATTCTCCTCCTTGTCCCGCCTATACTTCCTCCTGCCTGACTACTGACCAATCAGTGTTTTATTTACCAACCAATCAGAGCAACACATTTGCCTCACAGAACATCCCACAGCACAGGGTCCGGCTTTTTCATTGATTTTTTTTTTTTTCAGTCTCTTGCTTCTTTGTATACTTAATTTGTCTGAAATGAAACTTAGGCATCTGTGTTTTCGCTTTCCTTTCTCCCTCATTAGTTATCTTTCTATCACCTGCCTTCAGGTAAGGCACAGGCTGTGGACTGGCTGATGTCACTTGTGAAGGGGTTGCTGGTGTGCTCCCTGCGGGCCACAGTGCATGTGGCGGTTTGCTTTGTGCAGTGGCAGTCAGACACCTGGCCTCCCTACCAAGTGCCTCACTCTGTCAAAGGGCTTGGCAGCCTCTGCAGGAGTGATGCTTCATAGGCTGAAAAGCAATGTTGGGAAGGGTTTCGGGGACCCCATAGTCCCTCAGTCAGAGGGGAGATGGTGTTTTGAATTGTCAAAGGCACTGAAAGTGAGGAAAATTCTGAACCGTTTGTGATTTCTTTGTTTTGCCTCCTTCCTGTCTTCTCTTCAGATGGGGTTCGAACGTTAAGCAACGCCGAGGACTACCTTGATGACGAAGACTCAGACTGATTCCTCCCGGAGCTGCTTTGATGCCTAAACTCCTTTTGCTTTTGCCATTCCAAAACCTTGGTTGTTTTGCCGGAAGAGTATTGATAACCGTTCTTTTTTTTTTTTTTTTTTTTGGTTTTTCGAGACAGGGTTTCTCTGTGTAGCTTTGTGCCTTTCCTGGATCTCGCTCTGGAGACCAGGCTGGCCTCGAACTCACAAAGATCCGCCTGCCTCTGCCTCCCGAGTGCTGGGATCAAAGGCGTGCACCACCACCGCCCGGCGATAACCGTTCTTTTTAAAGTCTGTATGAACATGGCACTGTTGCACTGTGATCTGTGATGAGTCGGCATGGCACCGGTGATTCTCACCCGTGGCTTGCCAATAAGCGCTGGGATACTTTGCTGTATAAAATGCATATATGTTCACCAGTGTAGAACAAGAGAAGATTATTTCTATTTATCAAGCTAAAGGAATTTTAATAATTTTTTTCTTTTAAAAAAATCAGGATTTTTTTTTTAAAGTTCTTTACCTCAAGGAATGGGATGTTTTGAGTGGGTTTTTCAAGGGGGAAATGCTTATTATAACGATAGACCAAAACTCTCAACAGAATATTGTCAGCTCTTCTGACAAAAATAAACATTTAAAGAGTCTTTGTTATCTGTTTCTGTGCTATCACTCACTGCTGGTAAATAAATAAAGCTTTTTGTACTCAGGTAAGAACTGATTTTATCTTACTTTTAGATTGCATTTTATATTGGTTAGCACAGAGGAATCATAGTTGTGTTTCACTCACGGCTTCCCAGATCATCAATTGCATGTCTTAGAAAAGATAAAATTTTAATAGTTACAAAATACTCAGAATGGTATTCAAGGTAATACTTAGAACAGAGAAACTCAGTAACCTCATTTCACTTTGATTAAAGTGTGGAAGCTTTAAAAAATCTTGATTTCCACCAGGTGGTGTTGGCACATGCCTTTAATTCCAACACTGGGGAGGCAGAGTTCAAGGCTAGCCTGGTCTATAGAGCGAGTTCCAGGACAGCCAGACTTAAACAGAGAAACCCTGTCTCAAACAAACAAACAAACAAACAAACAAACATCTTAATTTCCTTATGAAAGCTGCCATAATTTTCAGTGTGGTGTAGTTAGGAAACATGAGCATTTCTCTCTCAGATAACATTTGTTTTCTCATAAGGGTTTGGATTCTTTTGCTTTGTCAGGTGACATAGGGAGCATTTTGCAGTACTAACATGACACTTCATTAGAAGTTCTTATTTTTGCTGGGCAGTGATGGTGAACGCCTTTAATCCCAGCACTGAGGAGGCGGAGGCAGAGACAGGTGGATCTCGGTGAGTTCAAGGCCAGCCTGGTCTACAGATTGAGTTCCAGGACAGCCAAAGCTACACAGAGAAACCTTGTCTCGAAAGACCCCCCCAAAAAAAGAAGTTTTAATTTTGTGTCACTGCAGAAATATTAAAGATGGCACGATCTCATCATGTGTCTAGATTCCCAGCCCAGGGCCCAGAAATATATTTCCAAAAATTCACTGTTCATTTCAAAAGGCTTATTGGTCATGAGAAGAAAATTTGTGAAGAAGGAAGTGGGTCAGCTCAGGAAATGAATAACCTACGTAGGTTCACCTTCTGGCTATAGCTGGTTTCTCTCTGTGGGTTAGGTCCCTTGAGAAAGGTACCCGGAGGAACCAGGTCGAGGTTAACCAATTTAGTAGAAAAGAACCCTTGGAAACATTAACAGCAAAGCATGCACTCAGAGAGTAGCTGAGGATGGTACCATAGTCTTCAAATAAATGTGTTTCTTTCTGGTTGTTTGAGATGGCGTCTCACCAGACCATCCTGAGACTCACTGTATAGCCCAAGCTGTCCTCAAACCCTGCCTTTGCCTGCCAAGTGCTGGGATTGTAGGCATGAGCCACCACGCCCGACTTGTTAATAAATTTAATCTAGCCATTTGTATTTCTTTATAAGCAGAAATGGAAGCATAACAATTCCTTCCAGAAATGTTCTCTCTTCCCATAGTACTTGGAAGGCTTTTTCACTGAAACCCGGCATGTGCCTCAGCAAAAAGCTTTTAGAGATCCTGAAACATTTCATTCTTCTGTCCTTTGCAGGCAGGGCAGTTAAACAGTTATTGACAGGGCAGAGACAGTATAAAGGTCATTTGGAGGGAAGAGAGTCACATTTAACCTGTGCTACTGCATAGGCACGCTAGCTGCCTCATCTCACCGTTACCGCCCTTAGGCCACGCTTTTCTGGGGGCTTGTCCAGTCCCCCATCCCCGTGGTCTCATCGTCATATGGGCCCCCCCCCCCCAAGCCTTTGCTGCCTGAGCAGGCAGGGACTCTTGACCACGCTGCTCCTTGGGGTCCCAACTTTGAGTTGCTTCATTCTAGCTGATACCATCCAGCTTCTTCACCACTGTGTCCCCTTTCCATCCTCTAGCTCCTGTGGGACAGCACCAGGCCCAGATGTTTCAAGGCCTTGATGCATCCATCTAGCAAAGCGGATTCCCCTCCATGCTGTATTCCACCTCCCTGACATGAACTGACTGGAGTCCTTATGTAGTTGATGCTATTTCTCCTCTATTTCCTGAAGCCTCTTTTGGAATGGTTTCGCCATGGCGATGGTGAGAGCTAACTGGCAGGGGCAGGGCACTGGGTGTCATACTCTGGAAGGCAGACGAGCACCCCCACTTGAACCTGGCCTACAGAGTGACCACACCTGTCATTGTACTATAGCCTTTCCTAGCCCAGACAGCATCTCTAATCCTCTAGGGGCTGAAAGTGAAATAAGACCCTCAACTCTCCAACCCCAAACTGAATGCAGGTAATTTTTATAAAATTATAATATGCACTTTTAAATAATATTTGTGTTGAAGGTGAAGAATAATAGAGCTTTATTGCTTTTTTCCCTTTCTTAATACGTTGAACCTGGAAGATCCCAAAAGTTGGCCAATTACAGCTTTTAGGGCAGAAAGAAAGGGGCACAGGGGAACTCGGGTGTAGCTTCAAGTTTGGTGCAGCTGGACAGCGTATTCAGCTGTGGTTGAAATGCCAGTCTAGCTGATTTGAGTTGTTTAATGCTGATCTCAACAACAAAAATCAGTTCCAGGAAGCCCACCACACTGTGCAAGGAGGCTTTGGCTGTGTTCTGGAAATAACTGGCAGTTTGCTGTAACCTGAACTTCCTGATAGTCACTGTGGCCTGTCCTAGCCATTGCATCCTTAAGAAGAAGAAGAAGAGGAAGAGGAAGGAGGAGGAGGAGGAGGAGGAGGAGGAGGAGGAGGAGGAGGAGGAGGAGGAAGAAGAAGAAGAAGAAGAAGAAGAAGAAGAAGAAGAAGAAGAAGAAGAAGAAGAAGAAGAAGAAGCAGCAGCCACCTGCTAGCCTCCTGGTGGGCAGTGCTGCTGGTCTAGGTCTAGCCCAGAAGCTTCATGCAAAGGACAGTCAGTCCTCATCAGGGCTTCCTGTTTGGGCTTCCTGTCTGGGGCTGGCTTTTGTAGATTCATTGTTGAGTGGCCATGCATTCTATTAGCTTCTGTGACTCTTCACTGACTCCTTTTTTTTTTTTTTCAAAAGATTAGCCATATTGTTATTACCCAAAGATAAAAGATGGAAATAATATTGAAAATGAAATTTTATATTTTAAATAGAAGAAAATGATAATGTATTTGTTTTGAGACTGGCTGGTATTCAAGCTGTGCACAGACATCATCAGTGTAAACCTCAAAGGGTCTGACTGACTCAGTTATTCTCGACCTGTGGGTCACGACCCCATTCTGCAGCATTAGGAAGGTTGAGAACCACTGGCATGGAGCTTCCTCGGCTTCTGACTTTACTGTTGGGAGCCCTGTGCTTTTCATGTCTTGATTGTCTTTCCCTGCTGACTGGTTTGTGGGAATTTTTTCAAGATTTTTTACTGCAAGTATGTATGTAATGTTAATACACAGAGCAGAAGTATGTTATTTAGCCAAATTTATAAGTATTTGATTACTAAAATGTGAAGTTCTGGTGGAAATAGTCGAAGATTTGGTGACCCCTATTTTTACAACAAAAATAGCTTAGGCAAACGGTTTTCTTAAATGCTGGGAAAACTCCAGGCCACAGATTTATGGGTTTTGTCTCCTTAGTTCTAAATAACATGCTTTTTTATCTGCCCCTCCCTTGCAGTGACATAAAATTAAATAAAACTGCTGCTTATTAAGGGCCTTCCACTGATTCCTGTGGTAGGCACTTTCACAGACATTACATCATTAATCTTTTTCTTTTCTGTTTTATTGCTTTTATTGGATTTTTAAACATTTATTTTATTATTGTTATTGAGTTCTATATATGTGCACTGGATTTACTCATTTCTACCCTACACTCTGCCCTCCAACTCCTCCTGTGCCCTTCCTCCCACCATGCTCCCTCTTAACTTCATTGATCTGTTCAGTCGCCACAGAAAACCAACCTTATCTTCAAGATGCTGTGCTGTAAAGTTAAGGGGCTGGCTCAAGGTTACTGTGCTTGGAGGTGGACACATAGGTCTGGCAGACAGCGGAACCCAAGCACCTGGCAGAGGTCAACATTCACGTTGCCAGAAAACTCTGCAGAAACCTCAGCCTTTCTATCCAAAGCCCTGGTGAAGGCACGTGAAAAATTCAGCACACCTGCTCATCAGCCATGTTACTTCAAACAGCTCCCTGTCACTTCAAACAATCCCATGATTTTCATAAAAGATGATTTTTCCCTCCTAGAAATATGTTAGCAAAACTTTTGGGTTCACAACTCCCAAATGAAATATAATTCAGTAACAGGTTTCCAAAATCTGTGTACATTTGTATGAACGTCCCACAGTTCTTTGGACAATCCTAGCCCATTTATTTCTGTGTAATATGGAAATAGTGGCAGTCCCAGAAAGGACAATGGATGTCTTAGCAGGTCCAGTTGCTGCTTGTGGACATGCAGGAAGCTTCATGGTTCCCAAGCACTTTGTTTGTTTATTTTTTTGTGGTGTGTCCTCAGTCTGCAGGGGGTTCCCAGGGTGCTCAGCCTCAGGCCTCTGCTTTCACAGTCTGCAGACTAGGAGGAGGCCAGCTTCCTGCCTGTGGCTAGAAAGAAAGGATGGAGCAATCTAAGGGAATGCACTAGGGAGCCTGAGAGAGCCCAGAGGAAAGTGGGAGAGACACAAGGGGCTGAGCAGCAAAGAACTGGCCCCCTTTTGCAAATGCTTTTCTGGTAGAAATCATTAGAGTGCTTCAAAATGTGGTTAAGAGTTTAGGCTTTGGAGTCAAGAACTGGGTATGTGTTTCCTCTGCTGCTCATGCCTTGGTGACCTTGGCTGAGTCTCTGGTTTTTTGTTTGTTTTTTGGTTTTTTGAGACAGGGTTTCTCTGTGTAGTTTTGGTGCCTGTCCTAGAACTCGCTCTGTAGACCAGGCTGGCCTCAAATTCACAGAGATCCACCTGGCTCTGCCTCCTAAGTGCTGGGATCAAAGACGTGCGCCACTGCTGCCTGGCTGAGTTTCTTAAACACTAATTCCCAAGCCAAAAGTAGACAAAATAGCAGTACGGACTGCCTAGAGCCTTGGTTCTCAATCTTTCTGATGCTACGACCCTTTAATACAGTTTCTCATGTTGTGGTGCCCCACAACCATGTAAGCATTTTCGTTGCTACTTCATAACTGTAATTTTGCTACCGTTATGATTCGTAATTCCAATTTCTGATATTCGACCCCTGTGAAAGGGTTTTGTGACCCTAAGGGGCGGCAGCCCACAGGATGAGAACCTCGAGCCCGGAGTATTAAGCTTAAATGAAACAATACAAATGATACTTCATGAATGGTGCTCAGCATGTGAATGCATAATAACAAGTTACTTATAAGCAGGGAAATAAAGATGTTTGCATTAGAAACAAATGTGTATAACAGAGGCGTCAGTGTTTTCCAGTCACTGTTGAATTTCCTCAGATATGTCCAGAGCAACTGGACCCTGGTGTTTTCTGTTAGATGTGCTCGCATGTGGCAGTAGTTTTTAATAAAAAGTAACGTTTGTGAACTACAGGGGAAGTTGCATAACTTGAAAAGGCCTGATTAACATAATCCAAGTACCAGGAATGGTTGTGGACATCTGTAATCCCAGTACTTGGGAGGAAGAAGTAGGAAGGACATAAATTCAAGGTCATCTTTGATGACATAGTTCCAGATCATTGTGGGCTACATGAAACCTTATGTCTCAATAAAGTAATAATAACTCAGCAGCTGGGGAGAATAGCTGTGCCAGATTGAGTTGTATATTGCCACTGAGGAGCAGTTTGATGGACTTCAAAGACCATGGGTCCAATGCTCAGCATATACTGATTTCAAGTCAGAAAGTTACTTAGTTTTACCGCCTTTTATCTCGTTTTAAAATAAAAGCAGTTCAAATGAATCAACTTTCTAACTCTGTGTTTCCTCTCTCAACTCTATGCACTGAATCCCATAATGTCGGTGAGATAAAGATGCAATTTCAGACACTTAGAAATTAAGTTTCATGCAGTCACTAATTTGGAACAAGAATGTGAAGAGAACTTTATTATTCCTCATCCTAGGGACTCCTGTGATACCAAGAACAGGTCTTACATCACTAGTCAGTCCGGGCTGTGGAAATGGGAACTGCATGGACGCAGGTGGGCTTGAAGGACCCACCAGTGCCTTTCATTTGCTGGGACTGGATGTAAATTTGGAGAAGCCAGCCATCAAGTTTCACATGTCACGGTGATGCCAGGGCTCTGAGTCTGCAGCCCTCACCTCATCATTTCTCAGTCTGTGACACTGACCAAGGCTCCTTGGTCTCCTCAGTAATAATGGAGGATTAGGCGATGTCACCTAGTGTGAATTCAAGGTGTCATTGATAGGCTTGTTTTTTTTTTTTTTTTTCCTAAAACTTCCCTTCAAGCCCTGCTTCTTGAGGGCCCCGGATTACAGCACGATACTGTGGTTACTACAGCAACTCTGCTGCACGTGTATCAACTGCTGCTGTACTTAGTCTTAGAACTAGGGTCCATATGGTAGGTCTAGGGTGAATAGGTGATCAGAGGCCCGTGTTGTGGGCCCTGTTGTATGGTTTGACTCCTTCCTGCACTTTTAAAATACAACAACCATATTTCTCCACTTTTCATTCTTTTTTTTTTTTTAAAGATTTATTTATTTATTTATTATGTATACAGTATCTGCATATACACCTGCAGGTCAGAAGAGGGCACCAGGTCTCATGGATGGTTGTGAGCCACTATGTAGTTGCTGGGAATTGAACTCATGACCTCTGGAAGAACAGCCAGTGCTCTTAACCTCTGATCCATCTCTCCAGCCCCACACTTTTCATTCTTGGTTAGCAATAGTTATGTTTGTTTTTTTTCTGTAGTGTGAATTCATTGGTTACTACTATTTCTATTACAGTCTCTGACTATTAAGCATTTTAGAAAATTTTAGCATTTAGAAAATTGGCAGTTTTCTGCCAATCTGAGAATTGTTTAAAAATTTTGTTCTTGACAGGCCTTAGATGTCAGTGTGTGCTCCCCTTCCATTTTTGAATAGCTGGAGCCTGAGCCCCAAAGTGATTTTCTGGAGGGAACATGGCAGCTGATACCTTAGCCAGGAATCAGACACAAGTGCTGAGAGAGTTGCTCAGTGAGATGGTTTTCCTGCCACAGACATTTTTCCTGAAGGGATTTTCCAAGTGTTTTACATCCAGCTCCTATTTTCCTCCTCTTTACCTCTTTTTTGGGAACACCGTAGCCATAAGGGGAGTATAAGGGAGCCATAAGGGCCTGATCAGCTCAACATCTTTTGCCTTTTATCTCATAATAAATGCTGGCCTGATTAATATGGGAAGAAACTGAGATGCCAACCACAGTGACATTTGAGATGATGGCAGGTAGTCTCCGCCTTTCTTAGCTGACCATTGCTATGGTGATCTCTCTCAGGTGGCAGGAATTGAGTGTCTTGTGTCCTGACTTCCACTGTGTCTTAGTTATTACAATAACAGGGTCACTCTATCCCCTTCAGTGTGCCTGGTAACAGAGTGTCAGCCACTCATCTATTGGCAACTGGCTTATTTGTATTTAAGGTATTTCCTTTTCTAAGTTGATGAGTTTACTTTACTAACTGGATGAGTTTACTGAGTATTTTGTGGCATCATTGCCATTTAGGCCACAGGAGAATCCTCAGAATGAAACCATGGCTTTTCAGAAGTATTCTTAGTAAATATTGTAGCTGTATGTTTTCTTTTTAACTAAGAGCCCAGTAAACTTTGGAGTGTCCTTAAATAAATATAGATGGAAGGCTGATTTCCTTTCTGCAGTCATTACTAAGGTGCCTTCTTTATTTTAATGACTTACACATATTTTTATTACAGTGTTAATAATGATTTTGCACCTACAAATAAAATCTCATATTCAAATTAGTTTGTGAATCTTTTTTGTTACATACAATTTTGATTTAAATTACAACTATATACATTCAATGCTGTTTAACTTTCATTTATTGTAAGTTTTATAATAAACTTTATTCTCTATGGAAGTCATTGTCATTTCTCTTTTACTATAATTTACTTTTTAAATATTTTTATTTATCCATGACAATTTTGTACTTGTATACAATGTATCACTTGATCATATCTACCCCCATCCCTGCCCTCTCAGTCCCACTAAAATCCCCAATGTCTCACTCTCATTTTTTGGTCCTCTGCTATGGAATAATCCTCTTGTGCACTGTAAAGATTAGTCACTTGAATTAGTTTAATAAAGCACTGATTGGCCAGTAGCCAGACAGGAATTATAGGCAGGGCAACCAAACTAGGAAGAGGAAGGGCGGAGTCAGGAGTCTCCAGCCAGACGCAGAGGAAGCAAGATGAGAATGCCTACTGAGAAAAGGTACTAAGCCATGTGGCTTGACATAGATAAGAACTATGGGTTAATTTAAATGTAAGAGCTAGTTAGTAACAAGCATGAGCTACCATCTGAGTATTTATAATTTATATTAAGCCTTTGAGTGATTATTTGGGAAGCAGCTGCTGGGTTTTGGGAGTTGCTGGTGGGACAGAAACTTCCGATTACAGTCCTTTCCTCTTTCTTTCTTTCTTTCTTTCTTTCTTTCTTTCTTTCTTTCTTCTTTTTTTTTAAATCTACCAAGTGTTGCCTGCTGGAATGTTGCCTGACCTTGAGAAAGTTTTGTGCAGGTAATAATAGTTGCAGTCAATGCTCACCTGTCCTGCTATGTACAGAAGACAGCATTTCAGAGCTTTGCTCCCTGTCCTACAGCTCTTACAGTATTTCTACCCCCTTGTTGGAGATGTTCTTTGAACTGTGGACGTGGGAGGTTCATATAGATTTACAGATGAACACCCACAGTTACTTCCTCTCAACACTTTGAACTGTTAGGAACATCTGCATTAAACACTGCCCACTGCACAAAGAAGTTCCTCTGACCAAAGGTGAGAGCAACATAAATGTATGGGCTTGAACATCAATGTTTATAAGGCAGTTTGACATGTTGCCTGGCTTCATCAGCTTTTTCATGGGAGCTTTATACAAACTTCAAGGACCTTGTAACTTGTATTCATCAAACTTGCAAAATGAATATGGATTACTGCTGTCCTGGAACAAACTATTATTTCTCCTTATTAGCACTGATCCCTTTAACAATTACAGCTGCTCAGTCCATGCCTGTCTTATCCTCAGCTTCATAAGTGCCCACATTTCTTTCCTCACCAAACTGCATGTTCTAAGAGCTGTCCTTGTTAGGGTTTCTGCTGCTGTGATGAAATACCATGACTGAAGCAACTTGGGGAGGAAAGGGATTACTTAGCTTACACTTCCACATTACCGTTCATCATCAAAGGAAGTCAGGGCAAGAACTCAAGGCAAGAACCTGGAGACAGCAGTTGATGAAGGTGATGTTTACTGGCTTACTCTTCGTGGCTTGCTCATCCTGCTTTCTTATAGAACCAGGGCTACCATCCCAGGGGTGGCATCAGCCACAGTGAGATGGTCCCTCCCTCATCAATCACTAATTAAGAAAATGCTCTACAGGCTTCCCGCAGCCAGATCTTAGGGAGGCATTTTCTCAATCGAAGTTGCCTCCTCCCAGATGACTCCAGCTGGTGTCAAGTTGACACAAAACTGGCCAGCACAGCATCCTTCTGTCCTGTTACCTGCTCTTACTCGCTGTAATTTGGGTGAGAAGAATGAGCAGAAACCATGCCATGGCTAAGCTAAGCTGTCTTGAAATTTCCTCTGCCAAATAAAGTAGTCCATTGGTTTGGAATTCAGCCCCACTCAAAATTTCTGGACACAGGTAGAATGTAGCCAAATGTATGTATGTATGTATGTATGTATGTATGTATGTATGTATGTATGTCAGAACATGAATGGCCCCCTACTTCAATTCTTGATGTGTTCCTCTTACCCCGTGAAACCTCATGAGCACAGACTTTAATGTCTGCATCCCTCCCTGCCAGCATTCTGATCTTTCAGACACCCACTAAATCTGCCCATTAAGCTCTTCTTAATATCACTAGGGCGTCTCTAGCATATAGTTCCAAACTGTTCCACATATGTTTCTACAAACCATTTCCAAAGGCCTAAGAATCACCCAGTCAGTTTTATCACAGCAACGTTGTTTCATGCTACCATTTTTTTTATTTTGATCTTCCCCTAATTCCTCCCATGACAACCCTCTTCCACCTCTCCCCAACTTTGTGCCTTCTTGTAAAATAAACAACTGTAGTCCAATTAGTACTGCACATGCATACTCCTCGGTGTGGGACCATCCCCTCCAATGTGGGTGACCTAAGAAGGGCCACACCCTTAAAGAAAACTGACTCTTCCCCAGAAGCCAGTAACTGTGGGTAAATCCTCAGTTGGGGGGTAGAGACTTGTGAACTCTTTCCCTCTGTGCTAGAGTGTTCACAGGCTTGATCTGTACAGACATCTACAGCTGTCCTGAGTCTGTGAGTCAGTGGTCCTGTCATCCAGAGACACTTTCACTATGATCCTTTCCAACCACTGGCTCTTATTTGATTTTCTGATGCCAATTTAAGACACAAGACTAATCGAAGTAGACCTGTGGAGAGGAAGCCGGGCCTCTAGCTGAAAGTTAGTGATTTCCCTGCTGATAGGTAGAACCTGTATGTCATCGATAGAAGTTGACCATCTTGGATGTGCATTCTTCAGTTGGATGTGGATCCTTCTTCTGTCAGGTTTGGGAATATCCATGCAATTGCTTTCTGGAATCCTGATGCAAAAAATCACAAGCAAAATAAAATTGCTATTTTAAGCCACCAACTTTGAGGGTTAATTGTTATCTCTTGTGCAGTGTCACATGGCTACACTTCATGTGCTATTTGAGTCTCACAATAACTCTATGAGTGATGTTCTGTTATATCTTTTTGATGGTAATGAACTTGACCCAAAGATATTAATTTGCCCAAATGACTAACTGTTATGAATTATGCACACACGGGGAACCCCCAGCTAGCCAGGCAGGGTATCCCACGCGTGAAGGAAAACTTGCTGGCATGCTGGGCAGATGCAACGGCAGGCTGGTGGGCGACCCCTGACATTCACAACCCAGACACTACATCTGCATGTAAATGGTTTATTGTAATAGAGAGTCGAAGAGAAGATAGGAAAGAGAGAGAGAAAAGACAGAAAGAGAGAGGGAGAAGCGGGTTGAGGGGTGCACACCTTGTGGGAGTGAAGAGAGAAAGAGAGGAAGGCGCAGAGTTTTTCCTTAAAAAGAAGCTTTTCCGTCAGGACACAGGGTGGTGCCAAGGGCCAGGTCACAATATTAACACTAACTACCTAGGGTGATGGGAATCAAGTCAAGGTCTGCCCACTGTAGCTCACATCAAACTTTTGAGCTAAACTGCTAATTTAACTGTACTATTTGGGTTTCAGTTTACGTGAAAACACAAATTTGTCATCTGGATGGATTAGGTCATTAGTTTTTCAGAAGTTAGATTACCTCTTTTTAATCCTAGGCTCATGGCGTTTTATAAACAGCTGAGACATTTTGGAGACGCCCAGAAAGTAAGCTGTCCCCCTTGTACTAGTGGAGTGCTGCTCACTATTCTCTATCCACCAGTCAGGTCGCTGAGGAACACACAGGGAAGTTTTAAGTAGTAAGAAATGAAACAGAAGCCACAAGTTGCAAAACTATTCCCAGAGTGTTAAAAATCAGCTACGCCAAGCCTTGGCCTGCTAGGCTGCCTAAGCTCTAAAGAGCTGTATTTGCGAGACAAACCTTTAGCACCAGCTCCTCACCTTTTGTTCAAGACAAACTCTCTCTAGTGATGGTAGAGGACACCTATCATTCAGAGATGTGACTTTGACTGTTCCAGCCTCCTTTTCACAAATTATGATGTCTTGCCCATTTCCTTCTGCTCTGAGTCCGCACGGCCACCAATCTTCAAACCCTGGTGACCTTAGTTTGATACACACCATAGTTCTCATTAACGTGTTCCCATGCCCCAGGGAGCTGATACACCTGACCCTTTTTTGATCACAGCTGCCTTCTAGTGGTATTTGGTAGGTGGAATTTAATGGCAGGGGAAAGAGAAGCATAGCTCAGGGCACACAAAGTTAAACAGGACATTGCACTGAAGACAAGCCTAGTTTTCCAGGGCTTGTTTTTCATAGTTCGGAGGCTGTAGGCCGCAATTGTTTTCTCCCTAGGTGTCTCTCCTAGGCTGGCAACGGCTGCCTTCCCACTATGTTCTCACATGCTTCTGTGGGGCGCCCAATACAGCTGACCACACAGCTGCCATGACAGGCTCAGAAGCCCAGACACAGCTTCTGGCAGACAACACCTGGACCCAGGAAAAGGCATAAGCTGACCCCACCCAGGGAGGCCTGCAGCTAAGAGGAAATACCTGACATTCCAAACATTCCCTATATCTCTAGGCAAATGTCAGCCAATCAGGGTCCTGAACCCTAGAAATCCCTCATCCCAGTTTCTGCTATGATAAAAACAACAACAACAACAACAACAACAACAACAACAACAACAACAAAAACCCATCCTGCCTGGGCTTGGGGCTCTCTGCTCTTACCACTGTGTCAGACAGAGAGTCCAAGCTCTGAGCTTGAAAATAAAGGCTCTTTGCTTCTACTACAAATGGGATTCAGTCTCCGTGGTGGTCTGAGCATAATACCTCTTCTCTGAGAATGCACTCCCCTGCCATCCTTTCGTGTGTCCACATTTTCCTTTCTTTTGAGGAAAGCAGTAGATTTCACTAGGACTCACCACAATGGCCTCTATTTAATGTAATCATCTTTTTAAGGTTGTTTCCAAACATTGGGAGTTTCAAAATGTTGCTGGGACACAAGGAGCACACAGTTCTGCCCTTAACAAGGTCTGTAGACAATTGAGGCTGTTTTCAGGTGAGTATGGAATAATTTAATTTTATCCCTTGATGTTCTCTGTAATTTTGGTTATTCTGGTGAGTGTGGACTAAATATTGGCTAAGCCTTTGCCAGATGGAGGTTGTGAGTAGCAGAGCAAGTGAATTTTTAGAAAAGATGAGTGAATGAAGAAAGGAGGACATGACAGCTCCTAGGAATGATGCAGGGGGTTTATTGTAGATGTGAGGGAGAATACAGCCAGAGGCATCTGGAAGGGTCCAGATTGAACCAGGTGACAAGAGGAGAGGGCTGGGGGTGGGGAGCGAGAGGGGAACAGAAGAGAGAGGGAGCAAAGAGATCATAGCTAAAATGGCCGAGTTATATAGGAGTCAGAGAACCTGAGGGAAGAAGGGAAGTGAAGCTCAGGGACTGGAGAGGTTTACGGTAGGGTGTGTGTGGGAGGGTGTCAGCCAGGATGACTCTGTAACGTGATTTTTGAGATCGTGATTTTGAGAGCCTGGTGGCAGAGTCTGCCTTCTTACGTTAAACAGACACATCAGTTAGCCATTTGTCCTGAGTTTGAGACCTAACAGTAAATTTTCTGGGAGAATGCCATAGGAATAGCAGCCGATTTTCTTCCCACAGTGACACATGTGGATGAGACTCTTCAGGAAAGCATGCCCACAGTCAAATCTTGTCACTTCCCACCGTGTCTCTAAGTGATCTCTCCTTCCTTCACCTATGAAGCTGATTAAATGGAGGTGATTTTTTTTTATAAGGCTCTGGAGACCAAGTTAATTCACATAAAATAAAAAAATTAAATTCTTCAGATACTTAAAATTTAGCAATTGGTTGCCTAGATAGTCTCAAGTTCTTCAGTTTGGGGTTATTTCTTAAGATCCTCCAGAATTGTTCTGACATGAATCCCACATGTTTTGGGACTCCACTCTGTTCTCCAGTATGCCTGGAGAGCTTAAGAAATCCATATTTCTTCAGATCACAATCTGCTTTAATCTCCTGCTCCTTCTGAATCAGCATCCTGGACCATGAGGCTCCTGACCATCTCCCCACATCTTTACCCCATCCACAGCCTCATTGACTGAAAATGCCACCAACAGCAGTTGCTTATAGCAGATTTCACCAAAGGTGCATTGCCTTTGTTGCTCTTGGCAATGCCTCAAGAGCACTTCCTGTCCACGCTCTCCGTATGAGTCATCT
Organism: Peromyscus eremicus; assembly: GCF_949786415.1. Taxonomy (NCBI): domain Eukaryota; kingdom Metazoa; phylum Chordata; class Mammalia; order Rodentia; family Cricetidae; genus Peromyscus; species Peromyscus eremicus. The sequence continues at coordinate 43,331,957 of NC_081416.1, forward strand.
CCTGCTGCTTTCCCTGAGGTATCTCTTCTGGGAAATTTTCCCATCCCCTAACTGCTATAAACACCCTGAACATTTCTAAATGCACATGCTGTGTGTTCAAGTCCTTACCAAGACTTCCCTTCGGCCATCCTCTCATGTCCCTGTGTCCAGTCTATCACCAGTTCTTTCCTGGAAGCTGCCTACTTCTGACCACCAGCCTGTCCCAGTCACATCACAACTCAGCTGCCCTTAGATGGATAACACTGTGTGCCTGCATAACTCCACTGGATTAGCCCTGGGCCCTCTGGACTCTCACCACCACTGACAGATTCTCATTTCTTTTTCAGTGTAGCAAGAAAATTCCTTTAAAGGACTCTGTTCCTTCTGGCCTCCACCCTCCCTTCTAGTCAGTATCACACCACCCTTCTGCTGCCCTAGTAACCAATGACATTGTTTAGCTCTTTGCATCCATGATTCCTATTGCCAAAGGTAACATCCACCAGCCATTCATCCTGCTTGGAACCCTTCTTGTCTTTGCTAGATGTATGCCTATTAATAGCCACTGATTCCTGGTGTGCAGGTTTTCAGTGCTCACCCCTAGCATTATGTCTTTATTTGTCCTCCACCTGTGGAGATTACCATGGTTAAAGCCATTATTAGATCCATCTCAGTTCAAGCTCCAGTTCTACCACTTGCTCTTTCTGCTGACTTTGGGTAAGTTTTTAACATGCTCTGTGCTTCAAAGTTCTCAGCGCTAAAATGGGAATAGTGATAAAGATAATGTTGACAACTTATAAGGTGATTAATATTTAATGTAGTATATAGTTTTACATAATCCTTTGATTAATGTCATCTGCTTCCAGGTCTCTATTTCCTCATTAGTGAGACCATATCTTGGTGTCTATCTGCCTATCTATCCATCCGTCTGTCTGTCTGTCTATCTATCTGCACCTGGCATAATATTTTCTACATAATGGAACCTCAGTAAATATTTTTCTAAGAAAAGAAAGCGAATTAAAGTGGTCCAGATCCATGAATTAGTAAATTGTTTTAAATTATCTAATCTCAGAAATTCTTTTTTTTTTTTTTTTTTTTTTTTGGTTTTTCGATACAGGGTTTCTCTGTGTAGTTTTGGTGCCTGTCCTGGATCTCGCTCTGTAGACCAGGCTGGTGCCTCCAGAGTGCTGGGATTAAAGGTGTGCACCACCACCACCCAGCACTCAGAAATTCTTTTATAGCAACATAAAACATATACTAACATGCTTGGGTTAACTTTTCCCATACTTTCCTATGCATTTCTTGTGCTGTTGCATTTTTATGTGACTCATTTAATATGTTATGTATGTCCCTGCATTAGGTAGGAAGGGTTCTCTAGAGGAATAGATACAATAAGTTTTTTGAGTTTTTTTTGTTTGTGTGTGTGTGTGTGTGTGTGTGTGTGTGTGTGTGTGTGTGTGTGTTTTAAAAGGGGATTTAGTAGATTGGCTTGCATAATATGGATTGGGTAGTCCAAGAATGGACATCTGCATGCTGGAGAGACTGAGAAGCCAGTAGCTGCTCAGCCCACGAGTCTGGATGCCCCAGCAGTTCTAATCTAGTACTGAAGACCTGAAGAATACCCTGGGGAGTAGCAGGCCTCCAGTCCGCATTGAAGGCCGGAGAAGCTGAAGTCTAATGTCATTAAAGGGCAGAAACAGCAGCAGCAGCAGCAGCAGCAGCAGCAGCAGCAGCAGCAGCAGCAACAGAACAATGCTGCTTTGACTTCGGATCTTTGTCTATGTGGGCCACCTGTGCCAAGATGCCCTGGACTCTGAGGGAGGGTCTTCTACATTATCTTGTCTGGAAACCCCTGCACAGACCCTCCAGAGACATGTCTTTTAGTTGATTCCAGATCCTGTCAAGTCTAATATTAAGATTAACCGTCACAAACACTTTCATGAAAAAAGTAATCCTTTCCTAGAATCTTGATCTTTTAACAGGTCAGTTCATTCTCTTTTAAATTTATTACAGATAGGCTCACATTTACTTCTACAATGTCATTTTATGTACTACATGCTTTTTGTATTTATTGCATTCATCAAATTATCTTTATTACTTTTTCACTTTTAATAGTTTAGTAGTTAAAATTTTATTTTCACTGTCTTAATGTTCATTCTTAATTTTATATATGCTTGGATGGTTTAATGAACCCTAGCATTTATATTCTTAATTCCCTTTTCAATGGTTTTTAAATTCTTTAACTCCAATTGACATTTTCTCTTCCATGTTATTACTGTCTTATTTTAGTTCCTTAGTGTCTGTATCCTGATATCAGTCATCTTTACTAAGAAATGTTGGAGGTACTGAGGCTATGCCCTGAGGTTTTCTTCTAGATTGCTGGAAAGCAGACAAACTGAAGCCTTTTACCTGACAGGGACTGGTAGGAAAATGGAGGACTATGTTGAAACCAACATTCTAATATGGAACCAGAGCTCATCAATGACCTTGTGTTGGAAAACAGGCAGTGTTACATCACCTAAGGAACTATTTCTTGTGTTTTTACTTTCTGTGGCTAAGCCCAAAATGTTTCTACCACTTAAGCATTTTAAAAAGAGAAAGCACATAATATGGAGTACCTTCTCCTCCTGGAGCCCCAATGCCTAGTGTAGGTAATTGCTTCCCAGTTCAAGCACATCTTTCCACCGTTGGCAAGAGAGTGGTCTCCATTCTCTACTTACTCAGCACTCACCTAGTATTCATTTCAATTTAGCACACTATTAGTGAGCTTCTCAATGTCATTTTGTCTTTTAGGAGTGTTGTGGGATATTTGCACACTGTGTGAAAATGTATTGCTGTGATTGGTGTAATAAAAAGCTGAACAGCCAATAGTTAAGAAGAGGTTAGGCAGGACTTTTGGGAACAGAGAGTACTATGGGATGAAGAAGAGCAGAGTCACCAGCCAGATGGAGAGGAAACAGGAGCTGCAAGATGAAAGAGAGGGAATGCCATGTGACAGAACATAGATTAATATTAAATAGGCTAATTTAAGTTATAAGAGCTAGTTGAGGCAAGTCAAAGCTGAAGGCCAAGCTTTCATAATTAATAAGAGGTCTCCATGTCATTATTTGGGAGCTGGAGGGACAGAGAAGGATTCTTTACATGGGGCTCAAACCCATGACCCTGAGATTAAGAGTCTCATGCTCTACTGACTGGTCATGGGTTCAAGCCCCACATTGTGATCCAAATGTAAAGAGTCCTTCTTCCCAGAGTCCTCTCTGTCCCTGGAGTCCCATCTAACCTCTTCCTAGCTATTGGCCATTCAGCTTTTTATTACACCAAACACAGAAATATATTTTCACACAGTGTACAAATATCTCACAACATTTAGTGCATCATTTAGTAATTCTTTCTCTGAGTTATGTGTGGCATCTTCAAACTGACTTTCCAGGGGAAGAGATGATTTGTTGTCATATAGAATTTTAAGCTCTAAATCATTTCTCTTAGTACTCTGTCTAGATACTCATTTGTTTTCTGCATGGTAGGCTGTGAATGTTTGATTGTTCTTTATTTCTCTGCATAAACTTCTTTTGCTCCCCTTGTGAAAACTTTGAAATTCTCCTTTTGGCTTTCCACTGCTTTATAATAATAATATTTCTAAAGTTATACATTTGATGTCACAAAGATATCTTTTACATTGAGATTACTATGTAATGATTAAAGTTAATGAGCATAAAGTTGTCATTGTGATGCAGTGAGAATAGCTCAATCTTATTTCTCTCCAATTGTCTGCTCAGGACTATCTCTGAACTTCTTTTGTTTTCCTGTAGACTACCTGTGGAGCTATGGTCCATAGTCTTGAAATAGTAAGTATCCCACTACAGCAGTTCTAGTTAGTGGGGAAGTGTTGGAGTTTTCTTTTATGAGGTGCACTGCTGAATCCTGCTACCAAACTCTGCAAGAGAACATGTATCTGTCCCTCTGTCTGATTTTCATCTGAGTCCTACTCTCCTTTTTTGTTGCTGTTTAATTAAAAATAGCAGTCATATTGTATTAGGATTCATTGACGTAATTTCATTTCACTTGAATTACTTCTTTTGAGGCCGTCTCCAAAGACATTTTGTATCCTGAGGTCCATAGGGTTTCAGTTTCAACACATGCATTTTAATGTGGGGAAGAGAAGACAGTGTAACAGTAAGAATTTATCTACTGAAAGATTGAGATTATTTAAAAGAGGTACTTGTCTACCTGCAGCAATTGGAAGAAGAGGTGAGTGACTGGTCTTCCAGCTAAACTGCCCCAATCTCTAGCCCAAAAGCCCCAGGGCACATCCCATGCCCCTTTCCATCCCATCTCAGCCCAGCAGCAGGCCAGCAGGTAAGAGTACTGTGGCAGGCTGCTCTACCACCACCACCGCTGCCACTCATTGGACTCTGTAACCTACAAAACCCCACTCTGCTGCCCAAACCTACTGAACCCATCATCCCTCCTCCACTCTGCAACATCAGCAGCCCCTAGAGGCTCAAGCACCACCTGAACCAATTGGAAGAAGAGCAGCCTCCCTGTAAACAACTCTCTCAACAACATCAGTAGACCCTAGAGGCACAAATGCCACTCACACTAGTTGGAAGAACAGGCACAGGCAAAATCTGTACCATTTGGAAAAACAGATTCCATAGGCACAAGTAAAGCCCATGCCAGCCAGAAGAAATGGATGATATGCTAGATGTAGGTACCCAAATCCCATAAACCTCAGCTGAGACAACCATACTTGACCTGACAATGACCAATCACCAGAACCCTTGGCCATTTAGGCTGAAAGACAATAAAGGAAACAGACAACAAAGGAACAAAACACCCATTCAACAAAAACATCAGAAGAATCAACACCTGTACCTATAATGATCCTAAACTCAAATGGGTAAATGGCAGTATAAGAATACATTCAACAACATAAAGAGAAATATAGTACCACCAGAACCTAGTGCTTCTACAACAGCAAGACCTGAACATCCCAATGCAGATGAAGCAGAAAAAAAGACCTTAAAAATAACTTTATGAAGATGATAGAGGCCCTTAAAAAGAAAATAAAAATATTCCCTTAAAGAAATTGAGGAAAAAACAAACAGTTGGAAGAAATCAATAAATCCCCTAAAGAAAAAAAATCAAACAGGTGAAGAAAACTGTTCAAGACTTGAAAATTGAAATAGAGCCAATAAAGAAAACACAAACTGAGGGAATTCTGGAAATGGAAAATCTGAGTAAATGAACAGGAACTACAGATGCAAGCATAACTAATAGAATAAAAGGGATGGAAGAGAGAATCTTAGGTGTTGAAGATACAATAGAGGAAATAGACTCATTGATTAAAGAAAATGTTAAATACAACAAATTCTTAACACAAAACATTCTGGAAATCTGGGACACCATGAAAAGACCAAACTTAATAGGGATAGAAGAAGGAAAAGAATTCCTGCTCAAAGGCCCAGAAAATACATTCAACAAAATCATAGAAGAAAACTTTCCCAACCTAAAGAAAGACATGCCTATGAAGATACAAGAAGCTTACAGAACACCAAAGAGACTGAACCAAAAAAAAAAAAATCTCCCTATCACATAATAATCAAAACACTAAACATAGGGAATAAAGCAAGAATATTAAGAGCTGTAGCTAGAGTTTTCCTGCCTGGCCCACAGTCAGGACAAATCTCTCTCACCTGCCAGTCCCACAGCCGCTCAGACCCAACAAAGTAAACACAGAGACTTATATTGGTTACAAACTGTATGGCCATGGCAGGCTTCTTGCTAACTGTTCTTACAGCTTAAATTAATCCATTTCTATAAATCTATACCTTGCCACGTGGCTCGTGGCTTACCGGCATCTTCACATGCTGTTTGTCATCATGGCGGCTGGCAGTGTCTCTGACTCAGCCTTCCACTTCCCAGCTTTATTATCCTCCTTGTCCCGCCTGTACTTCCTCCCTGGCCACCGGCCAATCAGTGATTTATTTATTGACCAATCAGCAACACACTTGACATACAGACCTTCCCACAGCAAAGAGCTGCAAAGGAAAAAGGCCAAGTGACTTGTAAAGTCAGACCCATCAGAATAACACCCAACTTCTCAATGGAGACTCTAAAAACCAGAAGATCCTGGACAGATGTAGACACTAAGAGATGATGGATGCCAGCCCAGACTATTATACCCAGAAAACCTTTCAATCACCATAGACATAGAAAACAAGTCATTACAAGCCAAAACCAGATTTAAACAATACCTATCCACAAATCCAGCCCTACAGAAAGTACTAGAAGGAAAACTCCAACCCAAGGAAGTTAGCTGCACCCATGAAAACACAGGCAATAGATAATCTCACACCAGCAAATCCCAAAGAAGGGAAACACACACATACTACCACCACCACTACCAAAACCCAAAAATAACAGGAATTAACAATCACTGGTCATTAATATCTCTTACTATCAATGGACTCAATTTGCCTATAAAGACACAGGCTAACAGAATGGCTACAAAAACAGGTTCTATCCCACTGCTGCATACAATAAACACATCTCAACTTCAAAGACAAATTTTACCTCAGAGTAAAGGGTTGGGAAAAGGTTTTCCAATCAAGTACACCTAAGAAACAAGCTGGTGTAGCTATCATGATAGCCAACAAAATAGACTTTAAACTAAAATTAATCAAAAGAGATAGAGAAGGACATTTCATATTCATCACAGGAAAAATCCATCAAGATGAAGTCTCAATTCTGAACATTTATGCCCCAAATAAAAGGACCCCACATTTGTAAAAGGAATGCTCAACTGAATCACCACTGGGTCAAGGAAGAAATAAAGAAAGAAATTAAAGACTTCCTAGAATTCAATGAAAATGAATGAAGAACATACCCAAACTTATGGGACACTCTGAAAGCAGTGCTAAGAGGAAAGTTCACAACACTAAGTGCCCACATAAAGAATTTGGAGAAATCTCACACTAGTGACTTAACAGAACATCTGAAAGCTCTAGAAAAAAAATATCAAACTCACCCAGGAGGAGTAGCTGGCAGGAAATAATCAAATTGAGGGCTGAAATGAATAAACTAGAAACAAAGAGAACAATATAAAGAATCAATGAAACAGAGTTGATTCCTTGAGAAAATCAACAAGATAGACAAATCCTTATCCAAACTAACCAAAAGGCAGAGAGATAATGTAACATGAATCTTAAAAGATCTTATTAATAAAAAACCTGGTGCCATATTTTGAACACTGAAAGATCAGAGAACCAGAAAAAGCCACAGCCAACCTCACCTCTACAACTCCTCAGCCAATCCTATTTCTAGAAATCCCCAGACTGAAAGCCTCTGAGTCTTCACTCCTGGGGGTCTCAGTTGAACTGCTCTTAGTTCCTGTCTCCTCATGCCATATATACCGTTCTCCACCCAGTCATGGGATTAAAGGCATGTGTGCTTCCCAAGCAAAGCTCTCAAGTGCTGGGATAAAGGTGTGTACCACCATGCCTGGCTCTGTTCCCAGTGGGGCCTTGAACTCACAGAAATACAGACGGATCTCTGTCTCCCAAATGATAGGATTAAAGGTGTGTGCCACCACTGTCTGGCCTCTATGTCTAATCTAGTGGCTGGCTCTGTCCTTTGATCCCCAGATAAATTTATTAGGGTACATAATATATTGGGGTACACAATATGTCACCACAAGAGAATATCCAAATAAATAAAATCAGAAATGAAAGTAGGAAAGTAATAACAGACACTGAGGAAATCCAGAGAATCATCAGGTCATACTTCAAAAACTCCACAAAATTGGAAAATCTAAAAGAAATGGACAATTTTCTATATAGGTACCACATATCAAAATTACGTGAAGACCGGATAAACAATTTAAATAGACCTATTACCCCACAAAGAAATAAAAGCAGTCATTAAAAGCCTCCCCCCCTCCCAAAAAAAAGAGCCCAGAGCCAGATGTTTTCAGTGCAGAATTCTACCAGAATTTCAAAGAAGGGTAATACTAATACTCCTCAAATTGTTCCACACAATAGAAACAGAAGGAACATTGCCAAACTCTTTTTATGAGGCTATAATTACCCTGATACCCAAACCACACAAAGATGCAACAAAGAAAGAGAATTACAGACCAATCTCCCTCATGGACATTGATGTAAAAATACTCGATATAATACTGACAAACAGACTCAAGAACACATCAAAAAAATCACCAACCATGTTCAAGTAGGCTTCATCCCAGAGATGCAGGGATGGTTCAACATATGAAAATCTGTCATAACATTTGTATTACTATTTCACTAGTATATATTGCAGGCAGTTTGCTGTTGTAGATCACAAGGTTTGTAACTGAGTGATACTTTGGTAGCATGCAGAGTACCTCCGAGTACCATGAACACTGATCAGAAGCTTCTAGTTCAGCGCCAGCTCAAGTTTTATGTAAGTGTTGTCTTCAGCAATAGAGCTGTCCCATCAGGCTGCGAGGAGTAATCAATAGCCTTATCAATAGCCTGTGATGTTAGATGGGTCCCATGGGACCCCTTCTGCTAATGACTCCAAAAGATGTCACCAATCCTGGCAGTGGAGGTTTTATTTGGTGGTATAAGAAGTTAAACTTGGACATTACCTTCCACCATTATATGGTGTCTCCATTTAGATTTCCTTCATATGTGTATATATTTGAGGAGGTTTTTTTAAAAAAGATCTTTAGTGTTAGCTGTCCCTCCCCATATTCCCTCATTTAGACTTTGTCTTAGTTAGGGTTTCTACTGCTGGGAAGAGACACCATGACCATGGAAACTCTTATAAACGAAAGAATTGAATTGGGGCTGGCTTACAATTCAGAAGTTTAGTTCATTGTCATCATGGTGGGAAGCATGGCACCATGTAGGCAGACATGGTTCTGGACAGGTATGAGAGTTCTACATCTGGATTGGCAGTCAGCAAGAAGAGAGAATGACACTGGGCCTGGCTTGGGCTTCTGAAACCCTAAAGCCAACCCCCAGTGACATACTTCCTCCACCAAGGCCACACCTACTCCACCAAGGCTGCACCTCCTCCACCAAGGCCACACCTACTCCACCAAGGCCACACCTCCTCCACCAAGGCCACACCTCCTCCACCAAGGCCACACCTACTCCACCAAGGCCACACCTCCTCCACCAAGGCCACACCTCCTCCACCAAGGCCACACCTACTCCACCAAGGCCACACCTCCTCCACCAAGGCCACACCTCCTCCACCAAGGCCACACCTACTCCACCAAGGCCACACCTACTCCACCAAGGCTGCACCTCCCAATAGTGCCACTCCCTGTGAGCTTATGGGGGCCATTTTCATTCAAACCACCACACCTACTCTCCCACACCCCTTCCCATTTAATTCTTCTATTCTAGTTTTGCTTTATCTTTCTATAACACTGTATTCTATTTCCCCTTGCTTGGGAGATCCTCTCCTCCTATCTGATGCCTTACTAGATACCTAACCTCTGTCGTTTTTTGGATTGTAGCACATATATCCAAAGCTTAAAAGCTAATATCCACGTATAAAAGAAAACACACAATATTTGTCTTTTGGGGTCTGGGTTACATCACTCAGGATGATTTTTTTTTTCGGGGCTCCATCCATTTACCTTTAAATTTCATTTTTCTTAACAGCTGAGTAATATTCCATTGTGTAGCTATATCACACTGTTGGAATACATTGCTGGCTGGCTAGAGGTCTCAGTCGGCCATGGCCTGGCAGCTTATCTCAATAAGCTCAGCAACATGGAGTTCCTTCTCTACCTAGCTTTATCTGGAAGATGTCCCTGGGCCTGGAGACTGACCTTATCTGAAAGCTATCTCTAAACCAGATACCTGACTTATCTTTAGTTCATACCCTGACACAGATCCCTGCTGGAAGATTCCCTTGCTGCACATACTGGGAGCTTTATGATAGGAGCGTGCCTCTAATACAAATTAGGTGATGCCCTTGCCACTGTCTCCAGCCTCTATATTCCTCTTTCTTCCTGGAATAAAGTGGAGTTGTAACACTTAACCCTCTCCTCAGAGAGCTGTCTCTGTCCACTCATGATCCCTGGGATCCTGCTCACTCATTTCAGCTCCTTCCCACTTCACGGACTTTGCAATCCAGAGGAAGAAGCTTGGAGAGAACCGTATCACACTTCCCCAATCCATTCATCTGTTGATGGACTTCTAGTCTGTTTCCAATTTCTGGCTATTATGAATAGAGCAGCAGTGAACATGGATGAGCAAGAATCTTTGTAGTAGGATATTGAGTATGTGTCTACTACTGGCATAGCTGGATCTCGAGGTAGATCTATTCCCAACTTCTTGAGGAACAACCACACTGATTTCTATATTTGTTATGCCAGTTTGTCCTCCCACCAGCAATGAATAAGTATTCCTCTTTCCCTGAATCCTCACAGTGTGTACTGTCATTTGTTTTATTGATTTTGGCCATTCTGTCTAAGGTAATATGAAATCGAGTAGTTTTAATTTGCATTTACCCAAACGGCTAAGGAAGCTGAACATTTCTGTAAGTGTTCCTCAGCCATTTGTGTTTCATTGTTTACGAACTCTCTTCTTAGTTCTGTATTCCGTTTTTGTACATTGGATTGTTTTCTTCATATTCAGTTTTTATAAGTATTTTTAAGAAGTATTCTAGACACTAATTGTCTATCAGATGTATAATCAGTAAAGATCTTTTCTAATTCCATAAGCTCTCGCTTTACCTGAATGATGATGTCATTTGCCAAACAGAAGCTATTCAGCTTCATGAGGTCCTCTTTATGAATCGTTGGTCTTAGACTGTGCATCCATGTTTTGTTCAGAAAGTCCTTTCCTGTGCTAACAAGGGCAGGCTTACTCCCCACTTTCTCTTCTTTCAGATGCATGGTATCTGGTCTTAAGTTGAGCTCTCTGACCCATTTGGAGTTGAGTTTTGTGCAGGGTGATAAATATGGATCTATTTTAGTTCTTCTACAAGCAGCCATCCAGTCTGAGCAGCAGCATTTGTTGAAGATGCTCTCTTTTCTCCAGTATGTATTTTTTTACTTCCTTGTAAAAACAAAAAAACAAAAAAACAAAAAAACAAAACAAAACAAAACAAAAAAACAAAAAACACCTCAGGTGTCCCTAGGTGTGTGGAAATAGTCTGGGTCTTCGTTTCAATTCCATTGATCAATGTCTATGCTTTTATGATGATACCATGCTACTTTTTATCACTATAACTCTGTAATACAAGTTGAAATCTGGAATGATGATACCCCCCAGCAGTTCATTTATTATTCAGGATTGGCTGTCCTGCTTTTTTGTTTGTTTGTTTCCTTATGAATATGAAGATTGATTTTTCAGTTTCTGTGAAGAATTATTTTGGAATTTGATGGTGATGGTATTGAATCTGTAGATGGCTTTTGGTAGGATGGCTATTTTCACAATTTTAATCCTACTGATCCATGAGCATGGGAGATTGGAAAGACTAACATTTTAACAGAAAGGACTCTTCTCAAGGTTCAAGAGGACAGTGTCCTGGGTACTGAATGCCTGATATGAATACTTCCTCAGTTTCCCTTCCTGCTTTGAGCTCTCCTGCTCTAACCCCCTTTGCTTCTTTCTAGTTTGAACACAATCCTGGAAATCTACAGCAACCACTAGGTCTCACATATGACAAGAATCTGCTCTATACTTGCCTCAAGCATTTTGGCAGTTTCACTTTCTTTTGTGCGCATGCTCCCACTTGTTGCATAATTTATCTCTTCTATAGATACATCATAATGTTCGTATTTATTTTATTGCTTCCATGCAGTCTCAGAAGGGAGGATAGGCAAATGTGTGTGCTAGATAGCTATCTTGAGCTACCTGAAATTTCAAAGGGAAGAATAATTAATGATCAATATTACAGCTAAAGAAATTTCAAACAGTTAAAATGTTCTTATCGGCATGCAAAATTCATCATGCTTAGAGTGTCTGATTTTAATGATAGTTTTAGGTTTTGGTTTTTACATACTGAAGTTTCTGAAAGTATTCTTTTGGGTAAAAAAAATTCTGTCCTCTAGGAAGTCTGTATAGTTATGCTCATGAATCTGTAACAGATTCCAATCAAATAGCTATTATTCTGATCAGATAATATTCTGATCAAATATTCTAGCCTCTCTCAAATAATACGGGAAATTTTGAACTACTGAAGAGCTAGGAATGCACTTTATGTCTAGATGTTTCCTATAGACAGCTCCAACATCTGTCACAAATTCTTCCATTGGCCACCAGGGGACACTAGCTTCAATGTCTTAAAAAAGAATTACTAAAAGTTTTTTTGGACATTGGTTGTCTGTAGTATTAACTCTGAAATCATATCTGATCACATCACATGTACACTGTGACTTTTTCATATTCACCTCGAGGGCCTTGTTTACTAGGAATTTTCTGCTAAAGCAGAAAAGTCTGGTTGAATCCCGGGTGTTGCTGCCACCCTGGGAGTGTGCCTTGAGAATAACCGCTGTCCAGACCTCACAGGCAAAGTTCCTGCCTACAGGAGAGTATATAAGAAGAATCAAGGAGTGTTGGAGACAGTCTTATTCAAGGGAAAGAGAGAAGATCAAATAGTGGAAAAAGAAATAGAAGTATATGACACCGAGTTTGATAAAAGGAAAAAGAAGGAAATAAACAAGATATGGAAGGAGACAATGAGAAGCGAAAGCTTCATGTGATATTAAAGCAAAGGGGGGTGATGTGGGATTCCCTCACTTGCTCCTGCCGAGCTCTCTCAGGTCTGGATCAGGTTGAATGGTGGCCCCCTCTGTAGTCAGCTTTCTGTCTGTAAAGAAGCACCCGAGACAATTGACTTAGAGAAAAGGATTATCAGAGCTCAGGTCAGGAGATTTTAGGGCCAGGTTTGGCAGAATTTTTGCTTTGGGCCTCTGCTGGGGCCACCAGATAGCAGTGATGGAGAGATTATGAGAAAGTACTTACCTCATTGCCAGGAAGTGTGTGTGTGTGTGTGTGTGTGTGTGTGTGATAATCCCTTCCAAGGACACATCTCCACTGACATGATCTGAGAATATTCTGCTAAACCCTTCTCTTACCAGTCTACTACCCCTCAATAGCACTGTCACAAGCACTGTTTCTTTAACACTTGCCCCTTTAGGGGAACACAACATCCAAACTGTAGCAGCTGATAAAGATATGGTCCCTAGGACATTGTTACAGGTGGGTTTTTTTTTTTTTGTTGTTGTTTAACTTAATTTATTATAAAAGTGTGTCTGTTCATGTGGTATATGAGTGTGTGTACATGTGGGGTGTGTGTGTGTGTGTGTGTGTGTGTGTAAGATTTGCCATGATATACATGTAGAGATCAGATAATAACTTCAGGGAGTCAGTTTTCTCCTTATACTTTTGGGTGGGTTTGGAGATTGAACTCATGTTGTCAAGTTCGATGGTAAGCAACTGCCTTTACCTGCTGAGCTGTCCTTCAGGTCATAGGTGTAGCTTTTTTTTTTAATGAATTTTGTTATTCTTATGAATTAACGTAAAAGTTGTTCATATTTATGGGGTACAACATGATTAAACACAGTACAATGTATTGTGATCAGGTCAGGAAAAGAACCATATCCATCTCCTAAAGCACACATTGTTTCTTGGTGTTTGGAGTCTTTTTACATCTCTCTCTCACTTGTCATAAAACATAGAATAGGTTGTAAACTTGCTAAGCATTTCAAGGCAATATCACTCTAAATTAGCTAGTGGGCCTCAGATCCAATACTGACCATCTTCATTAGAGCCAGAAGATAAGGAGTCATACACAAGGTAAGCTTTGTAAAGACAGAGCAAATACGTGCTTCCAACTGTGTATCAACAGCTACCAGGCCCAGAAAGAAGCAGGGAAGAAGGAATTTTAGGTGGGGGAAGCTCTTCAACATCTTGATTTTAGACTTCCAGTTCCGGATCTATGGGAGAATAGATTTTTTTTTTTGTAGCTTTAAGCTATGGCTTCTGGAAATATATAACAGCTCTAGGAGACTAATTTAATTATATCTCAGATCCATCTACAGGGACTGCTAAGACACACATGGTGGGTGCCATAGCTGAGTCTGGTTGAATCCCAGGTGTTGCTGCCGCCCTGGGGATCATGCCTTAAGAATAACTGCTGTCCAGGACCTCACAGACATATTCTAGATGAACTTTAGGGAAGAGATGCTAAGAAAGCTTGTTGGATTTGAAAGAGATTGGTGGCATCTACAGAAAGCTTGCTGATTGCTTCTCAGCATTCCCCTTGGCCAAGACCTGTACCTTGTCAGGAAAATGTCATATCTGAATTGGAAGCAGAAACTTGAAGGCATTTATTTCTCTGTGTATGTGTCTTAGGGTTTAATTGCTGTGAAGAGATACCATGACCACTACAACTCTTATAAAGAAAACATTTTTTATTTTTTTTATTAAATTTATTTATTCTATATCAGGGCTGCAGTTTCTCCTCCCTCCTCTCCTCCCATTCCCTCCTCCACCATCTCCCTCTAACCCCACCCCATCCACTCCTCCTCCATTTCTGTTCAGAAAAGGTCAGGCCTCCCATGACTATCAACAAAACATGGCATGTCAAGTTGCAGTAGGACCAAGCACCTCCCCTTGTATTAAGGCTGGGCAAGGCAACCCAATATGAGGAATAGGGTCCCAAAAGCCAGCAGAAGAGTTAGAGACAGAGGAAAGAAGGAAGAAGTAGGGAAAGGAGACCTTTCTAAGTCCTGCTCATCCTAAGCAAAGGGATGTGAAGGTATCCAGCCAATGAGTGATATGCCACAGTCAACTTCCAAAGGCAGAAATTAGCACCTTGCCAAAAAGCTCAACTGTTGATGACTGGCAACCAAGTGTCCAAGTATCTGGATTAAGACTATCAGAAAATGAAGTAGGTATTAGGATGTGCATGGACATTTAGGAAGTATTGCATGAGGAAACTCAAGATGAAACGGTCTCAGGTGGAATGAAATCTGTTATTCCCAGTTATTCACCACTTTCAGGGAAGTACTTTTGATCATACATTTATTTCTTTTCCTTCCTTCCTTCCTTCCTTCCTTCCTTCCTTCCTTCCTTCCCTCCTTCCTTCTTTTCTTTTTTTTTTTGAAAATAGATTATTTTCTCACATAATGTATCTTAATTACATTTCCCCTCCATTACTCTTTCCAGTTTCATCCACCTGATCAAGGACTCTATATTAATTTCCTTTACAGGTCAATAAAAAGATAGGAAGCAGAAGAATTCAAATTAGAGGTATTTTTTTTTTCTTTTTCAGTGCTTTTTCCACCCTTAGAGGAGCTCCTCCCTACAATAACTGAGTCATGCAGAAGAGATTTCAATCTAAGCCATGATGTTAAATTAGTGGATTAGAACTGATGTTTTTTGACTCTATGTCTTCAAAAAGCATGTTGTTTAATAAAATGATGGTTATTTGGAATAAGAATTGCATCCATTTGAACTGGGCTGCTGGCAGCAGTAAGTTTGCTGCCTTAATCTTAAATGCCCTTTTTTGTCCTGTCCCAGTTAAGTTGTTTGTGTGAAAAATGTGCAGTTGGGTTCCGGAGGGTGCTGGGGATCAGTTCCCCTGTGGTTTTTCCTGTTTGGAAAACAGTGTCCAGCTTGCCTACGGATACAGAGTAACCATTCCTTGACTCCTGCTGTCAGAGGGGTATATAAACCCATGTTGGAACGAATAAAGAGAGCTGCTTCCCTGACGAACTGAAACTGGGTGTCTAGAGTGCTGTTTAACCTCGGCATCCCTCACCAGATTTCGTGCTCCAGCTGTGCGGGCCGCAGCACTGGGCAACCACATAAAATTTTATGTATTTGTTTCTGTGTTTGCAAAGAATCTATGGATAGGATGCTAGTGTAATTCAAGTTTCCTTAACTTGGTATGGGCATAAACTGTTAATGAGAGAAGACAGGAACTAGCTGTGGGTAAAATAGACAAAACTTTACTATTAAGAACCTCTTAGGAGACTGCCACACAGATATTCATCCATAATATTGTATACAAAAGTGAAACCTGTAAAAGGATCACTAAATTTCTAACAACTGGGAATTGTTTAAATGAAGTATGGTATATTTACACAATGGCACAATTTATAAAGCCATTTGAAACACTTTATAGACTCACATATATATTGGTACAGATTTACTTCACATACATCTGCTGTGAAAGTTAATTTTTTGTCAATTTGACACAAACTAGAGTCAGTGGGGAAGTGGGAAACTCAGACTGAAAAGATATCTCCATCCAATGGCCAGTGGGAATGTATTTGGGGGCATTTTCCTGATCACTAATTGATGTAGGAGAGAGCTACTATGGGCAGCTCTCTCCTGAGTAGATGGAATTGAGCTGTGTAAGAAAGGTAGCTCAGCAAGCTATGGAGATCAAACCAGTAAGCAGTGCTCCTCTGTGACCTCTGTTACACTTCTTGCCTCCAGGTTTCTGCTTTGAGCTCCTGCTGGCTTCCGTCCATGATGGACTTTAACCTCTAAGTTTAAATAAACGCTTTCTTCCTTGTGTTGTCTTGGATCATAGTGTTTATCACAGCAGCAGTGAAGCAAAATGGGGCAGCTTCTCGGAGATTCTATTTCTCTGATTTGACGACCTAAAAGTGATTGTATCTTCCAGATACCTTCAAAAAGTAATTATTTTTTTAATCAAGGTATTTTAACCCTAAGTGAAAATTATGGTTTTAGACTTAGTGCATTAACAAATTGCTAGTATAATGTAACACAAAAGTTGGGCACCAGTAAGTAGATGATTCCAAAATACTTGTTGAGTATGGAGTCACATTCACATGGATAAAGGTATGGAGTTTGTGTCTTTCCCATACATTAAGGAGGGCTTTCAGGGGTGGTGGTGGCACATGCCTTTAATCCTAGCATTTGGGAGTCAGAGGCAGGCGGATCTCTGAGTTTGAGGCCAGCCTGGTCTACAGAGCGAGTTCTGGAAACCCTGTGTCAAAAAACAAAACAAAAAACCGAAACAAGTTCCCAATTTTTAAGCTAAGTGGTGGTGGCATGGGCCTTTAATCCCAGCATTTGGGAGGCAGAGACAGGTGGATCTCTGTAAATTCGAGGCCAGCCTGGTCTACAGAGTGAGTTCTACAGACAGTCAGAGCTGTTACACAGAGAAATCCTATCTCAAAAACAACCAAAAGAGGAAAAAATGAAAAAAAGAAAAGAAAAAAAGGGGGGGCTGTTAGGGCAACATTTCCACTTGCTTCCTGGATTTTAGTCCTCTGGCTTCACTTCTAGGTACAGTTACATCTTTGAGTGCAGAATAGTAACCATCTCTGCAAATTTGAAAAACTGGTAAATAAAATGGTGCATAGAGAATCTTGTTTTTCAAAAGAATGAGTCGCTCAGAATGAGACAACACTCACTCGCAGGATCCATCCTCACTGTGGAAATACAGTAAGTATTATGCTGGTTGTTGTCTAACATCACATTCAGGGGTTTTCAAGGATTGTCCTCAATTCCTTTTCTAAATTTGTTTTTGTTTGGTGCAGATTATTTTGATGTAATTGATTAGAATAAAATGTCAATATTTTTACCAAAATTGATGAAAAAACAAAAAATTCATCGAGCAAAGTTTTTCCTAATTAATTAATATAGTTAGAAAAACCTTGCTTGATGAAGTTAAATAATTAGGCTGTACTTTGGGCGTTAAAAGACATAGTAGAAATGTGGACATGCTCATGTAAATAGTGAATTGAAAAGATATGTTGCAAAATTGGATCCACCCAGTGGTCCTGATGTGAGATGATGGATGATTGACAGGTTGCTTCCTCCTCTTTTCTTCTTTTCCCTCTCTCTTCCTCCCACTCTCCACTTTGCTTAAGTGGCAAGATGATGTTTGGATCTATAAACTAAAACTTGGTCCAATCAGTCTTTTAACCCTGTTGTCTGTCTAATGTAGTGTGAAATTTAGCTTGGTACAATGGGGACAAGTTGACAGAGAACAGATTATGAAAAAAACACACAAATAAAAAGAACCAAAACCAATTTTTAATTTTACCATTTTTGAAATCAAGAGTCTGAAAAGCCAATTTTCAAAAGTACATGATTCTGAGAACTGGTCCTCTTGTGGAGAGGGCTTGGACACCAAGAAGCAGAAGAGAGTCAGAGGGACAGTGAAAAGGCATGGCATCTTGATGGGGTGTGTTCTGGGATTTGGAGGGATTGGGTAGTGATAGGATCTCTAAGATATTTGGAGCTGGGTGGCAGGAGAGGACTAACACTCTTAGGTATGTATCGGTGTGAGTTGCTGACTCAGAGCACTTTCCCGTTGGGCTGGTCACTGGCAGAGAAGAAAGTGGGGAAGGGGAGTGAGGATCTCTGGAATTTACTATAATCCAGAGATCTCTTTGTCTTAACAATGGAGCTATTGAGAGTTTGAATCAACATCGATTTGGGAGTATAATAACGTGCAGAATAGTATTGCCCTTCAACCACAGTAAATCACAGCCAGTGCCGCGATACAGAGAGATTACATTCCTGAAAACACTTGCTGCCAGACTGTTTATACTTACTCTCACTTAACACTAATAAAACTAACAGTTTTGAAAACCTAGAGATTCACAAGGCATCATTTCCATTAAAACCCAACCTCAATGAAACACACAAGGTTAAGACGTGGCTTCATTTCTAACCTGGAAACTGCTTAATTAAAAAAAAAAAAAAACAGCACTCGGGAGGCAGAGGCAGGTGGATCTTTGTGAGTTCAAGGCCAGCCTGGTCTACAGAGCGAGATCCAGGAAAGGCACAAAGCTACACAGAGAAACCCTGTCTCGAAAAACCAAAAACCAACCAAACAAACAAACAAAAACCAGTATTGCACAAATAAAGTATCTCTTTAGGCCGTCTAGCAATCAACTGTCTTACTGTTTACATCTACTAAACAAACACCCTGGGTGTGTAAAAAGTGGCTTATTCCTCCTGCTGTGTTTCTGTTTCTTGGGATCTTCAGCCTCTCTTTGACTCACCGCCTCTCTACAGCTAGCACCACTGCTCATGCCTGTCCTGTTTCCCCACACCCCCTTTACCACCACCCTTTCTTCATTTGTTACTTCCACCACATTCCTAAATTTCGCTGACTCTTTTCCTTTTCCTCTTCCCATTCCTTAAACACTGGTGGTCTTTTGACTTGTGTCCTAGCCTTTTCTTTAGTTTCACAGACTCTCACTCTCTACCCGAGAAAGCATACCCATTGTAAATGCTCTGATATCATCTCCACGTTGACTGTTCCTTCCAGTGGGAAATCCAAGCACAGAACTTTCTGCTCGGCATGGGAGCCCTTGTGTGCGTGTTTGGGTCTGCTTTACCAGGTCCCTCTGTCCTTGTATGTACCCTGTGTTGTAGACAATCTAGAACATTTCTGCCACCCACACCTGTACACCTTTCCTCAGTGTTCCAACTTCTCTTCCCTCCCTCCTTCTTCCTAATTCTTAATGTTTAATTCTTTCAAGATTTAGGTGATGTCCTACTACATCTTGTGAGCAGATTCCCACACTTTCCACCTTGATTATAAATTTGCCTATTTGGTTCTTCTCTTAATGAACTTGATCTTACTAGACAAGTTTCAGAATATTATTTTCACACTTATTTTTTAAATACTCTCAATTTTCATAAACTGGTGATCCCAGAGGGCAATGTGTTCTGCTTAATCTTTTAATCATCTTAAGATCTCACTCCAGTGCCTTTCATATAATTCATAGTTAACTCGTTGGTGGTATTATTTATGTGAAGTGTAAGAGTGTTATAAAAGTGGTGATGTGATTAGGGCAGGCTAGGGGAGGAACAATAGCCAGAGATTAATCAATCATCCAAGGCACAATTAGATCAGAAGAGTAAGCTGTGATGTCCTATCACACATAGGTTGATGAGGGGAAATAGCATTGCCTTGAATATTGCAAAGTGGCCAAAAGAAAGGACTTCTGAATGTTCTTACCACAAAGAATTTATAAATATATTAAAGGACATACTACTAATCACTCCGATTTTGTTGCTACATTATGTATTAAAATACAGAAATACCACATTGTACCTCATAAAGATGTGGAATTATTACTTGTCAATTTAAAGCAACATGCAAAGGAATCTGCAATAATCAAAATATTACAGTGCAGTGTTGTCATGCTGGAGTCTTGGGACAGAACAACAACAACAACATTATCATCATCATCATCAACAACAACAAATCCAAACAGATGAACCTAGTTTCAGCTCTAGAATTGATTAGATTAAAAATAATTGTAAATCTCTATCCAGAGATTCTGGAAAATCACATCCATTCCCAGGGAAGCTTCTAATTCTGTCCAGCAGAGGGCAGTGGTACCTAAGTAAACAGAGTTGCCTTTTCCAGTCATCTTCATCAATAGTCTTATTTCAATAGGGGAATGAACTGAAGATGAAGGGCTTTTGCTGTGGAATTGGGATGTGATGTGCAAACTTTACATAAGTCTGCTGCTGGAGCAGCCAGCACTAAACCAACTTACATTCAATTTTTCTTTTAATAAGTCTTTTCTAGACTCGATTTGAAATGTAGCCAAAATCTAGGCCTTAGTATCCAGGAAGTCTCATAGCAGCTAGCACTCTGCACTTCTCTAGAGCAGCTATTAACATTTGGCTGGTCTTCCATTCATTGCCACCCTAATCCTAATCCTAACCCTACTTCTCTAATTCCAGTCCTTCTTTTAATATTAATATTGGAGACCTGGCAGGGAACCTGCTGTCTCAGAGAGGAAGACCTATTACTTGCTTGATAAGGAAACAAGAAAACAGATGCAAGAGATACCAGTCAACATATTTGATAATTTTCTTGTTCATTCATTTATTTTCTCATTTATTCAGTGATCTTACAAGCATTTATCATCTATTACAAAAAAGTATTGTGGGTGGCAGAAATAGACACAATGCATAACATAAATTACAATGTTCACCTTTCAAGAGTAACTAAAGAACAGGAATTGATGGCACAAATACTTAAGTTAATGTGCAGAGATATAGGTAAACAATCTGGGAAATCATCTGAACAGCAACTAACAGGTCCTCATATATTTATTGTTGAGAATATTTTTGTAGGAGGAAATGGGAAAAATGGGGGGCTTTAATTGGGGACAGAGAAGGGAGGTCAAGTCAGAAGAAAAGGGGAAGAAAAGGGGAATTAACACTAAACATGTCTGAAAAAGCTATAAAGAATTATGTCATTATTTATTGACCTAGAATTACATGTAATACATATAAATCAATGGATAGACATACACATATACATATATGTGTATAATTTAAATGAAGTTATCCCATTTGGGTTGACAATGCTCCCTCCAAGAACCACAGTAGCTGGATTTTTTTCTGTGTCCCACCTGGTCCTGCAGCTGCTCAGACCCAAATAAACACATAGAGTCTTATATTATTTTTAAACTATATGGCCTGATGGCTCAGGCTTCTGGCTAGCTAGCTCTTACATCTTAAATTAACCCATTTCTATAAATCTATACTTTGCCACGTGGTTTGTGGCTTACTGGTACTTTGCATCTTGCTTCTTCTGGTTGCGTCTAACAACGTCTCCCAGCTCTGCCTTTCTCCTTCCTCTCTCTCTAGTTGGAAAGTCCCGCCTAACCTTATTCTGCCTCATCACTGGCCAAACAGATTTATTTGTCAACCAATCAGAGCAAAACACATTCACAACATACAGAACAATATTCCACAGCACTTCCCTTTTCTGTCTAATCAAAAAGGAAGGTTTTAACTTTAACATAGTAAAATTACATATAATAGAACAGTTATCAAGCAAGAATTACAGTTACAATATCTAGTGTATTTGTATTTGGCAAAAGCAAATAAAATATTCTGTCTTATATTTGTGAGTCTAAAGTTTCATATCTAATTTATCTTTTATCATAACCAAGGAAAATTGTAACTACCTAATCTTCAACTACATCAAAGACCTCAGAAGGATATATTACCTAAGTAAACAGGAAGTGCATTGTAAGCAACTTTCAAAAATCTAGAATGACAGAGACAGCTGGCTGCCTGGACAATCACCCAAAGTTCCTCTGCAATGTTGGGGCATCCATCTTAAGCTTATAGGCTTAGAGTTTTTAGTTACTTCTCCGTGTGTCCTGTAGAATATCTGCCAGTCTTCTCTGTGAAGTAGGAACCTGAAGGACCATCTCCTCTTGCAAAGTTCAGTGGTCACCTTCCTATGAGTCCTGCATGTTCAGTATATACAACATTTTTTCAAGTATTCCAGGCAAGAGCAGTGTCCTGCCCAAATGGCTTTTTTTTTTTTTTTGGCCAAGAAGAAGATAAACTCCATGTGAAGTGTCTTTGATGCCCATCTTTCTCTTTGAAGTAAATTGGTGATGCCAGGAGCAGACATGTCTTACTGTCTAGAAAGTCTAAGTTTTTAAAACATTTTAAATGCCATATTCTGTAGGTATTTGAAGTGTTTGAAGATTACCTACCTAATTGAAATATATCTATGTATACCTAGAAAACTTAACTAACATGACTATAAATTTGATTATCATAGATGACTAATTATTAATCTGTATTTTTTAACTGTATACTACTATTTCAAATGAGTTGTACAAACAAAATACTTTAAACAAGAGTAGAAATATACATACAGCATAACAAAATTAACTTTAAATTTGTATCAATAAACTAAAATCCATAGCAATGTAAAACGTTTTTAAACAAGTTGTTACTCTTTAAAAGTAGGTTCAATAATCTACCTTTTCATCCTATCATGTCTATACTATCCCCTTTTCTTCTTTACAAAGAGATTGCATTTATAATCAACCCCCTTTAAATAAAAATAAACATTCTTATTTTGGGAATTTGGGCGTAGCTTCTCATACTACTTCCTGCTGGATGAGGGCACTGGCAAACGAATGGGGATCCTGAGAAAATTAAGAATTATGGTCAAGTCCTGACTGGAGTAGTCTGTGATGTTGTATTCAAGACAGTTGCCTTGAAGCTGTTTTTGGATGTTGGACATCTGGGCCTCTCAGGGGGGTCTTCCTTGATCAAACCATATTAGCCTGGAAGCAATCCACAGGTTCTCATCTTCTGTGGAAACAAAAGCAGAACCTCTTTTCCAAAGTAACATATCCTTAGACATAAACTTTGAAGTCCAGATACCTTTAAAATATATATATTGGCTTAACTCAACAGCTTTTACAATCAAATGCCTTTCTGCAGTTAAAAATCCCAAAGGCAATATAATCCAGATTCTTTTTGTGATTTTCATCTTTATATGGCTTATTTTTTATATTACTTTTACTGTCTCTTTAAGGATTTTATTTTTTAAAGCTATCTATTTCTTTATATAACTGTCTATATTCATTTTCCTCTCTCTTCCAAGCCTGCATACATTTTTATACACACCATAAACAATTTAGAGTTTTATGCCATCTGAACATGTCTTATTGTGAATCTATAATCTTTCTCTGACCAGGAGAGATTTTAAATTGTTGAACTGCATGGCTAGTACAAAAAATGACAGCCTTGGCTGCTGACTCCACCTACCTCAGCTTCCCAATATGGTGGTCATATGTTTACAGCCAGCCCTGCATGCCATGCTCTCTGCTGACTCTGGGAGGCAGTGGATCTGTACTTCCCTCCAGCAGCATGGAGCCCAAAACCTTTTTTTGTTTCCTTTTTTTTTTTTTCTTGTCAATATTAGCAAAAGCCAAATCCACCATGCAGTGCACTGTGCAGCTTGGAGAAACCTCTGTGTACTACGGCAGGAATCTGCCACACTGCACTCAAGCCCATACATGTGCTATGAACCTGCCATACTATAAACTCAAGTCTGTACCTGTGGCATCTCTATACCTTAGGGGTCTCTATATCTTGGCCTGCATGCGACATGAAGTAGAAACCTGTTTTTGGCTCCATTATTGAGTGTTTAGAAGCTCTTTTTAAACTCTTTAGGCCTTATGGAAATCTGAGAGCCCCACATTGGTACACCAAATGTAGTTGTAAGTTTTCTCTGGTTCTGCCTGGCTCCCATGGCCCCGTTGTCTCATAGCTGCTTTTAAAATGATAAAAAGAGACTTATATTATTTTTTAAACTATATGACCTAATGGCTTGGGCTTCTCGCTAACTAGCTCTTACATCTTAAATTAACCCATATCTATAAATCTATACTTTGCCATGTGGCTTGTGGCTTACCAGTACTTTGCATCTTGCTTCTTCTGGTTGCGTCTAACAACGTCTCCCAGCTCCGCCTTTCTCCTTCCTCTGTCTCTAGTTGGAATGTCCTGTCTAACCTTATTCTGCCTCATCACTGGCCAAACAGATTTATTTGTCAACCAATCAGAGCAACACACATTCATAGCATACAAAATGACATTCCACAGCACCATAGACTATCTAATAAAAACTCCAACATGAGACACCTTTTTAGTTGTTGGTTAGGGTTGTCCAAGAGACTCCCCAAACAATACAAGCTATTACTGTTGCCCTTAGTTGCCTCCAAGAGGTGGAAGGTAAGTTCCTATTACTGAAGACACCATGCACTTCAGACACAGGACCTGGAAGGTCTGAGCTGGATCTGACATGAAAACCTCCTCCCTGAGGACTAGCTTTAATAGTACCAGAAAGTGTTATGCAAGCTGCTAAGGGAGAGAAGCAACCAGTAGTCTTACCCTGTTGTGATGCCTACAAACCACAGTAAGGACCAGCATGTCAAGATATTCCCAAGGATTCAATAGTGGTACTCACTTAGACCTTAGTGGCAACCAACAGCTCTCCAATTGGACTTAAGACCCAATCCATAGGAGGTAAACCATATCTGCTATTGGAATCCTAGCCAAAACCCAGGGGCTAATGAGGTCATGTATCTTAGAGGAGAACCTCCTGCCACCACTTCCTGAACCAGCATAATTCCTAACTTCATTCTAAATATTAATGCTCATATACACAGGTAAGTGTAGCTCTTATCTCTCATCAAAGAAAGTTATCTTTATAGCAGATAGAGACCATTACAGAAAACGACAGCTAGTCTAACTGCAGAGAACAACTGAACACCAGGTGCCCAGTCCCAATTGAACATCTACAACAGAGCTCTAAGGCTAAAGGAACATCATGGAAGACAGAGTGGAAAGATCCTAGAGAGTCAGAGGGTCAGGAAATGGCTGTGAGGTTGTGTCTGCTATAAATGACGGGGAAGTTTCACCCATAAAGTCTCATCAACATGGCCTCCAAAACAAAACCTGAAACTGTACAAAACCAACATACATGTGAAGATGGAATGGGGAAATCTCATAGGGCCCCACTCCTAGACAAAGCGGTATGGGCAAGTAAGAAACCTGACAGTGGAAGAAATAGTCTTCCCTAGGGATGAGCACCCTAATTGGATACCCAATACCAAGCGATCAGCCCTGAAATCATATACATACAAGTAACACTGAAGGACTGAGCAGGCTGTATTTAAATATTTAGCCTTGTACACACACATGTAACAGTAACAAATTTAAAAAAGCCATGAATTTGAGAGGAAGCAAGAGAGAATTTATTGGAGAGGTTGGAGGGAAGAAAGGGAAGGGGCAAATGATGAAATTACCTTCTAGTTAAAAAAGTGTTTTAGATTCCTCTAGGATTCTAACACTTTGTTTCTGAGTACAGTTTGTGCTCAACAAATGCTTCTCTTTTAAACTTCGTGCATTCCAGTTTCTAATTCATGATGTACATACAACAAGAATGGTAATTGCTCACCATTTGAGGGTCAGAACAGAAAGCCTAGCCCCTAGAGAAACTGTCCAGGCATGTAGTCTGTAAACCGTGTCCTGGGAAACTTCTGGAACAGTTTTTCTTCAGTGTAGTCAAAATCACCTTTAATTATGTTGGATTACATTTTAGCCATTCCAATTTCCTTCCTGGAAACCTACAGAATGAGCATCAGACTTTAGAGGGATGAAGAGAGGGATGGGGGTGGGATGGCGGGAGAACCACCTCTTACAAACACACACACACACACACACACACACACACACACACACACACACACGAACAATGGTAGCTCATGCTGAAAAGCCCAGGACCTCTTCCCCTTGCCTCTGCCAGCTCATATGCGACTCCAATCCAGACATGAACTCTGAGTTCTTTTCCTATTGTGTACACTCCTGAGTCCTCCGTACAACAGAATTACGTCTGGTATGGGATAAATATTTATTTACTGGATTAATTAAGTTATATCCATATAGGTTATCACACAAATCTAATTTCTACCTGAAAGTTCAGTTTGAGGAAGGTTTCTAATGCTGAGAAACAGAAATGCCCTATGTTAAAGTCATCTTCTAAAGTAAGGAAGACAAGTGAGATAACTGAAAGTCCTCAGCGATATGGGTCTCTCTTATATACTTACATTGATATAGATTATATTATAACTCTGTTTTCAAAGCCAAGATTTCATTGCATTCTAAATAACTACTGATTAGGTGGAAGCATAAGCCTGGATTGAGTCCAGTCTCGAGATTCCAATTTACCAAATGTCAAGTACCATTCAAGCTTGGTTTCTCTTTGAACTACTGTGATCATGGATCATCCCTCTCAGGACTGGAATCTGACACGATGGTCTCAAGTTAACATTTGATAACAATGTGACTTGCTATGTGTGGGGGTTTGAATTCACAGCTTGGATCTGGGGCTAAACCCTTCTGGTTGGACTCTAATGTTCAGCTCAATGCATTTTGAACCCTTTTTCAAGGAAGAGGCCTAAGTTTTGTGACTCATGTGCTCATTTCTACTACAATAACTACACTGAGCATCTGTGTCTATGAATGCCTTTACTCAGTTCTCCAGATACAGTTAGGTAGTCTTTATATAGTTATGGGGAAAAGTGCTTTTGATGAAAAAATACTGATTCCTCGCATGGGCTACAAGGTAACTAAAAGCGGGATAAAATCCCGGCATCTCTGCTTTCAGTTTTCCATGTCTCCTTTACTTTGGATCAGACTCCTGTTTATCTCTGCATAAGAATGTTATTATTTTGTGTGTGTGTGAGGCAGGGGGTTGGCACACATTGTGGCATGCATGTGTGTGTCTGTCAGCTGACAGTCTCGGATGCTGGTCTTCACCTTATTTTTTTTTATTATTTTATTTTTGAGATTATAATATAATTTACCTGTTCCTCAGTCCCCCTCCAAATACTTCCAAATATCTCTCCTTGCTCTTTTTCAAATTCATTGTCTCTTTGTTCATCAAGTGTTGTTATTGCATATGACTGTATGCATATACATAGTTATTCTTAAATATAACCTGCTCCATCTGTATAACGTTATTTGTATGCAATTTTTCAGGACTGGCCATGTGGCATTGGATAACCAATTGGTATACTGTTCCCTGGGGAAGGCTATTTCTTCTACTCCTAGAATTCCTTGTTTGCCCATAATTCTTTGTGCAGTATTGAGGCCTTCTGGGCTTTTTCTCATTCACTTTGGCATATCTGTTAGTGTTGTCCTTGTTCCGCTCATGTTCAGACCGTGAGACTTTATGGTTGAAGCTTCTGACATTGTAAGAGACTCAGTCTCACAGCAGATTTCCTGAATCTTTGGCTCTTACAGTCTTTCCAATTCTTTTTCTGCAAGTCTCTTTCCTCATGCACCCTGAGTCTTAGGTACAAGAGTGTTTTATAGGTTTATCCACTGGAACTCTACATTTTGATTGGTTGTGGTTTTCTATAATCTAACCTTCCATCTTGAGATAGGGTCTCTGTTGTTCCTTGCTGCTCATGCCCGACTAGCTGGTCCTCAAGCTCTGAGGCATTCTTTTGTCTCTGCCTTCTGTTTTACCACAGAAGCACTGTGATTACTGATGCATACTGCCCTGCCTGGCTTATATGGGTTCTGGGGATTCTAACTCAGGTCCTCATGCTTATATGGCATGTGCATTTAC
Source organism: Peromyscus eremicus (assembly GCF_949786415.1). Taxonomy (NCBI): domain Eukaryota; kingdom Metazoa; phylum Chordata; class Mammalia; order Rodentia; family Cricetidae; genus Peromyscus; species Peromyscus eremicus. The sequence goes on from NC_081416.1 coordinate 43,359,869, forward strand.
CCAATGAGCCATTTCCCTAGTCCTGCATCCATCTATAGACTGGTGATTCTATCTTGTATTTCTTTTAAAGGCTGAAGACACAAAGGTAAGAATCATTGTCCTAAACAGGTTGTCACCAAGGATTCTAGGTCACATTACTCCGCACATGTGGAGAATTATTTTTGATGGCGAGGCTGCATTGTGAAGCAGAAGCGATCATTTTATGGGCACTAGATTGTTCCTGTGAGTAGTAAGGACCTTTTTGAACCACCTTTAAGAACCACAGCTGAGAAAAGGATCAACTCATGTATGGGTCCCCTCCTCCACCCCAGTTCTTTCTTCCTCTAAACTTAAAGCTCATGACAGTACCCTAAAGAGGAAGTTGGATAACTGAACTTCTTTATCAGATCCTCTTCTTAACATGTTACATTCATTAAATCTTCTTTCTTTGCTTTTCACCATTACTTATGTCTTTAGTTGTCAAGTTGGGATGAGTGGCCTGCCTTAGACCTGTTGGGGCTGAGTCCAAGATTTTATTTTAAAAGTCTATCAACAGTACCAATATTGGATATGGTAGCTCACACCTATGATTCCAGCATGTGGAAAGCTGAGGCAGGAAGGTTACTATAACTTTGAGGCCAGCATGAACTAGTTAATTGACATTGGTCAGCACTGGCTACGTGGTGAGAGCTTATCTGTGAAACAAAGAAAAACCAAACCAGGCAACCAACCAACCAACCAACCAAACAAAAGCAGTACTGGTTGTTTTAAAGTGTGATTGCCATATTCACATCAAGGTACTTCTGAAGGTGAATTCCTTGGGATTTCTTTCCTCTCAATGTGATTAAGAGTCTTAAAAAAAAAAAAAGAAATGAATTAAAGAGATAAACTCTGTTTCCATGACATCAGGATGGGGGTAGAAGGAAGAGTTGGAGTGAGGTACGCTCGCAACAGCCTGCCTGGAGACTGTCTTCAAGTGGGTTGTACACAGGGCAGGTATAACACAGGGTTTGGGTGCAAGTCTTGTTAGAGAAGATCCTATGAGGAAGCAGGAGGGATTTTCCTATTAAAGATGTATGGGACAGGCTTCTGTATGCCACTCTGAACACAAAGAATTTCAAGTTCTCCATCAGCCCTTTCTTAGTTGAGGATGACTCCTGGAACACTGACTGACTGGCGCTTTCAGCTTGTGTCTACCATCTTTGTGCAGCAAAAGGATTTCCTTTGGTGAGGAACACTGCAGACAGATGACCTCCTCATAGCGGGAAGGGCCTGACTTTGAGAGGACACATCTATGAGTGACTGTTAATTTCAAGGCTGTGTTTAGAGGATAATACTTTTAAAGAGAGGATTTTATTAAACTAAGTTGCCTCCGTGCCATGTCTGTGGACTCATTTACATTAGTTGAACAACTGAGTGGAACAAAAGATGGACCCCTCCCCCATGGCCCCTCAGTCCAGAGACTTCCTCTGCTCTGTGGACTCTTAACTTCCTGACAACCTTGGCATCCCTTTACTCTCCCTCTCACATGCTCACCTGCAGATTTGTAGACTACGCAATCTCCAGAATCATGAAATAAACTCCTTATAACATACCCCTTCTTTTTGGTTAGTTTTGTGGCTAATCCTGTCTGTGCACTGCATTCATGCTTGATTTGGTTCTTTTGGCTAGGGATGAAAGCAGTAGCTACTCTTTGAAAAAGAAGGCAAAATGTGTCTTTTTTAAAAAAATCTATTTCATTTTAATTCTAAGACATACTGGTATTCTGATAAGTTTTCTGAAAGTTGCAAAGCATTTTACTTAGAAATTTAAAAAGTGGTGACCAGTAATATAAATACAGATAACTCTAAACTTTTAAATCTAAGCAACAGCATTGACAAGGATATTCTCCTTTCAGAGGCCTGTTCCTCTGCAGCAGAGAAGTATGCAAAGGCAGGGATTTGTGTTCAATTTCATGTTCTTCTTAGCATCTTGAATGTATTAGCTAAATTTAAAAATTTATGCATATGTGCAGTATTTTTTTCTCTTTGAGGTCCCTGCCACCCAGCTCCCAAATTAATACATGGAGACTTAGTTTTACTTATGAATGCCCCAGCCTTAGCTTGGCTTGTTTCTAGCCACCTTTTCTAACTTAAATTAACCCATTTCTCTTTAGCTACATTTTGCCTGTGGGCTGTTTGCCCTTTCTTTATTCTATATATCTTTCTTTTCTTCTTACTCTGTGGCTTGCTGTGTAGCTGGGTTGCTGGCTCCTGACATCCTTCTCTCCTCCTTTTCTCACTCCTCCCCCTTCTCGTTCTTCTCTCAAGCCTAGATTTCTCTTCCTATTTATTCTCTCTGCATGCCATCCCCGCCTATCCCTCTCTTTTGCCTAGCTATTCGCTGTTCAGTTCTTTATTAGTTCAATCAGGTATTTTAGGCAGGCAAAGTAGCACAGCTTTACAGAGTTAAACAAATGCAACATAAAAGAATGAAACATATTTTTGCATCATTAAACAAATGTTCCACAGCATAAACAAACATAACACGTCTTAAACTAATATTCCACAACACATATGTGTGTGAGTGTGGTGTATATACCTACAGTGTACATACGTGTGTGAGACCAGAGGCAGACATTAGTGGTCCTACTATCACTCTCTGCTTTATTTTCCTGACCCAGGGTCTCTTGTTTAACCTGGGGCTAGTGACAGCCAACAAGCTCCAGAAATCCTTCTGTCTCTTCCCACACCCACAGCATGGCCACACCCAGGTTTTATTTTTTTAAACCTGGGTTTAGGAATTTGAACTCAGTCCTTACACTTGTGCAGCAAGCACTCTTACCTACTGAGCTATCTCCCCAGCCCATAAGCTACAACTTTTACAGTGGATTTAACTCACAGTACCTTCAGTCTATGGAATACAATATTGCTGAAGGTGTGTTTGGACCTCACCTGTTTAGCATTACCCATAGTAAGTACATTAGAATGACTTTATATTTCCTCCTAAGCCCTCTGACTCATTTGGCTCCTAGGTTTCTGAAAAGACGAAGAACTTTAGAGCTGGAGACATGTCTTAGGAGGTAAAGGCCCTAGCTGCACAGGCATAACAACTTGAGTTCAATCTATGGAACTCATGTAAGGGGAAGGAGAGAACTAACTCCTGAAGGGTGTTCTCTGACTTCTGTGGCAGATGTGTGTCCCCCATACATACACATACAATAACACCAATCAACAAACATGTATGTATGTATGTATGTATGTATGTATGTATGTATATATATATTAAAGAATAACTGTGGATTCATGTTGGTAAAAGAATTGCTTTCTTATTTGAATAGTCTAGAGTTTCTGTATGGCACACCACAGTGACAATATCAGTTGGAATCTCTTGAACATCTGAAAAGGATAGGAAACATTAAATATGATCTTATTTTCTACATTAAAAACTAATTTTGGGAGCAACAATTTGAATGAAGCAAATAACCAGAGTTTTTCTGTTATCAGCCAGCACTCCCCAGATGGATCAGGCTTATATAAAGGTGTAGTATTCAGTCTGAGTTGGATAGAGATCAAAATCATAAGATTATTTTTAAAACTCCACTAGGAGTATCAAGGATATGGTCGAGATGACATTTATTCTTTCAGGATGAATTCCAGTGAATTGAAACCGAGTATGTAGAAAAAAAGTATCTTTTGATGAAATCTGTTGAATCTATTTGAGATTCTTGTTTCTGCTAGCCAGTCTAAAGTAGGTGGTGGCCTAGGTGATGATCAGGAGCTAAAGAGAGTATTCACCCTCTGCTTCCCATGCTACATTCTTGCATGCTGCCATCATTGGAAGACTGACACTTGCTGCTTGTGGTAACTAAGACTGGGGCACACGAGGAAGGGATCCAACCTCAGAGCAGCCATTAAAGGTGATTAATTAAAGGTGACAGGAAGACAGTGGCAGTGGGAACTTAAGCACAGTTAAGATTCTCGCAGTCTTTGATTGCTCTACTGGTGTTATGTTTCTGCCTCAGTAAAAATCAACTATTTCCACATGACTGTCAGTGGCTATGGTAGATCTCAAGATTGACATCTTTAGTTTCACTCATGGGAGCAAGTTTGACTTTAGATACACAGACTCAAGAATTGATAAAACATATACATTTTCTTCTCAAATTGAGGGAATGATTTCAGGACTTGCTATGGGCCCACTCAACTTTAGCCTGGGGATGAGGTTAGGTCCATACCTACCAACTCAACTCAGGTAGATTCTATCAGGGACTTTGCATCTGTGGTCTCTAATCAAATTATGCCTTACTCTTTCCACTAAATCACATAAAAAGAGAATAAATCATCCAAAGTCCTCTGGCCAGTATATGCTAGAATTTGGATTTGAGCCCCAACTCCATCTGTGCTTGAACTTGCTATATAGCCAAGGATGATCTTGAATTTTTGGTCCTCTTGCCTCCAGCTGCCAAGTGTGGGGATGACAGGTATGTGCTACCTTCCCTGGCTTATGTTATTTATGATGACTAAGCTTTATTAACCAGTGATGTCATCAAGTTGAACTTTCAAGTTAATATCAGATACCCATTCATTTCCTTCAGTAGTTCTTTGTATCTGGCACTGATAACCTTCACCTGAGCTCTGGGAATAATAATGTTTTGTATTCTTGGAAATAACTTGCTGAGGTATGATATCTATTCTTGATTTTCAACTTGACTACATCTATAATTAACTAAAAACCCAAGCAGCTGGGCACACTTGTAAGAGATTTTTAGTTAATTAGGTTTTTGAGGTTGGAAAACCAAAACTATCGCTGCCATGAGGACCAACCTCCAGCAGCTCAGGGTTTGAGGGGGAGCCTAAGGAGTCAGTGGACTATCACTCAACTTGACTTTTCTATCTGAGAGAGTAAAACTTAATTCTCTGGGGCTGCCAAGAGGGATAAACTTAACTCTCTGGGAAAAGACACACATACTCTCAGGATCCTTTTCTGTTCTCTCTGTTCTTTGTTTCTTTTCTTACCTCTATCTAGATGTATCACTTCTATCTCTCTTGATGTCTTCCTTCCAACTTTCCTTCTATATCTCTCATGATATTTTTCTTCTCTTAACTTTAATTTTTTTCTCTTACAGCTTATATATCCCAGAAAAATATTGCAAACAGAATAAAAATTACAATGTAGGTACGTTCTATTTTTCAAGTGAATGACTGCAATGAATACAAGTAAAAAACAGCATGTTTTTCTTATCCCTTATATGACTAAACATTTTACATATTACCAGTGAAAAATAAGTCCTCCTAAGAACCCACATATATTCATACCCAAACAACTTGTTATAGATTAACAGAGTATAAGCAAGCTGGTATTTTTCTCAGCCAGCTCTTTTACTGGCAAGCTGCATTTTGCAGTTACAAAGAAAGGACCAATTATTTTATTATTTATCTTAAATTTATCTTAGATTTTTCTTATAAAAAGTCTTCAAAGAATCACAAACCTAAACTTTTATATATGAAAAACAATCAGTCAGCTTTACTTTAAATCCTTAGGGATTTAAAGTAGCATGCCCACTCATCAACAGTTTTTTTTTTTTTTTTTTTTTTAATATCAGGAAGCTGAGGGCAGGAAGGAATTAATCAACACTTTTGGTCACCAACCCATCCTAGCAAGATAGGTACATCAGCCACAACAGCCAGGCTGCCATTCACTGTACCTGCTCTTTTGTTTGACTATGTGCATTTAAATTGTTTTCCAAGATTTTTTGTCTCAAAGCCATTAACCAAAACATCTTAACCTTACCTTAAGCCATTTTTAAAGCTTTGTTTCAGCTATGATGCATACCAAAACCTACAAACATATCTCCCAACATTAAGATTAAAGGAACTTGAGCCATATATTTATTAACTATAAATTCACAGAAACAGTAGCCTGAAAAAAAGTGTAATTCATTTCAAGCAAGTTGTAAGTGGAGGCTTTGAAAGAACTCCAAAGGGCAGTTTCTGAAAACATTCTCCCTTTCTCCTTCCATCTCTTTATTGCTCCCAAATTTTTCAGTTGACATTCTCGTCCCTCCCATGTACTCAAGGATGCTATGTGTAAAGCCATGTGGTATTTCTACTCTCTGTTGTTATGGCTTTCAGGAGTATAGAATTAATGTGAACAAGGACTATAAAACAAACCACAGTGGGACTGAGGTTTATATATGTGAGAGGAAAAAAAGAATAGTTGTCAAAGAAAAGGATAAGCAAGCTTGTATTAAAAATAAAGGGTGTAGCTGCATGCAACTCAGTATGTTTATATGGCACTCTACATAAAGGAAACTCCAGAAATAATTGGAAACAGAATAATAGCCTCAAAGTATTCATTTAAAAACCATCAGACCCATTTTGTAAAGGAAATTTTAATAAAAAAATACAACTTTGGAACAAGGAGCTTAAATACCTATGGATTTGATAGCCAAAGAGGTAGAAGTTCCAGCTCAGTAAGGGTATATGCTATTCATTTTTAAAATTAACAATGAAACAAAAACAAATTATCATTGATTTTTCTTATTACTAAGACAACATATACTTATTTGAGAAAAATTATAAATATAATATAAATGTATAAAAAATGTAAATAAACATATATATGTAAGTATACATACATATTGCATTAGGTACTTTTCTATTGCTGTGATAAAACACCATGACCAAGGCAACTTATAAAAAGAACATTTAACTGATCTTATGGTTTCAGAGGGTTAGAGGCCATGACAGCAGCAGGGACAGCTGAGAATTCACACCTCAAACTGTAAGCAAGAGGAAGAGAGCCTACTGAGAATGACACTGAGTCTTTTGAATCCTTAAAACCCCTCCCCTAGTGATATACTTACTCCAACAAGGCTACACCTTACATAGATAAGATAGGATGAAAGAGTAGATTAATGAACCTACTTTTAAAGAGCAACTTGTTTAAAATGTTTTACATTGCTATGGATTTTAGTTTATTGATACAAGTTTAAACTTAATTTTGTTATACTATATATGTATTTCTATTCTCGTTTGAGGTATTATGTTTATGTAACTCATTTAGATTGTAATGGATAATAAAGAAATACAGATTAATAATTAGTCTTCTATGATAGTCAAACTTATAGTCATGTTGTTTTCTAGATATACATAGATATAATTCAATTAGGTAGGTAATCTTCAAAAACTTCAAAGACCTACAGAATATGGCATTTAAAATGTTTTAAAAGTTTAGACTTTCTGGACAGTGAGACATGTCTGCTCCTGGCAGCACCAATTTACTTCAGAGAGGAGGATGGGCATCGAAGACACTCCATATGGAGTTTATCTTCATCTTGCCAAAAATAGCCATTTGGGCAAGAAACTGTTCTTGCTTGGACTGCTTGATCAACTGGACATGCAGGACCCATAGGAAGGTGACCATGGAACTTTGCTTGGCGAAGTGGTCCTTCAGGTTCCTGTTGCGCAGAGGAAACTGCCAGACATTCTACAGAACACACAGGGAAATGACTGAGAGACTCTAGGCCTGTGGGCTGAAGACAAATGCCCCAACTTTACAAAGGAACATTAGGTGACTCTCTAGGCTGCCAGCTGTCTCTGTCTACCCTGCAAGACTCCCGAAAGTTGCTTGCATCCTTCTCTTGTTTCTCAGGTAATAGTATATCCTTCTGGGGTCTTTGATGTAGTTGAAGACTAGACAGTTATAATTTTCCTTAGTTATGATAAAAGATAAGTTAGATATGAAACCTTAGACTCACAAATATAAGATAGATAGGATATCTTCTTTAATTTTGCCAAATACAAATAGACTAGATATTATAAATAGACTAGATACTCTAACTGTAATTCTTGCTTGATAACTGTTTTGTTATATGTAATTTTATTATGTGAAAGTTAAAACCTTCCTTTCTGGAAAAAAAAGAAAAGGGGAAGTGCTGTGGATATTGCTCTGTATAAATAAAACACTGATTGGCCAGTAGCCAGGCAGGAAGTATAGGTGGGACAAGGAGAGAGGAGAAATCTGGGAAGTCGAAGGCTGAGTCAGAGAGACACTGCCAGCCGCTGCCATGGAAAGTGAGATGTAAGGTACCGGTAAGCCACGAGCCATGTGGCAACTTATAAACTGATAGATATGAATTAATTTCAGATATAAGAACTAGAAAACAAGAAGCCTGCTGTGGCCATACAGTTTGTAAGCAATATAAGTCTCTGTGTATTTACTCGGTTGGGTCTAAGTGGCTGCAGGACTGGTGGGTGAGAGAGATTTGTCCTGACCATGGGCCAGGCAGGACTGGAGAAAACTCCAGCTATAACACCTCTTAATCCTCCCCAAACAGTTCCACCAACTGGGGACCAAGCATTCAAACAGGAGAGCCTTTCACATTCAAATGACCACACATATATAAATATATACACATATAAAAGGATTATAAGTAGAATTATCATATATTGGGGGAGGCAATACCACAACTGGACAGCATATGCTCCCAAATAGAAACCCCCAGCACCAGAAAAGAATTTTATTTTTTGAGTTGTTGGCTGAAGGGGCCCTTAGACCCCCCTAAAACATTATGGGCTGTTGTTGAAGCTATTAGTTACCCTCTACTACCTGATGGTAGGACCCTATTGCTGAAGATACCACATAGCTATATGAGTGAACATGTTGAGCTGGTACTCAACTAGAATCTTCACCCCTACTGGCTGCATTTCATTGTGCTGCCAGGAACTATATGCACTATTAGAGAGGAAAAAGTAATCATCAGTCTTACTCAACCATGAACTCTTCATGCTACCACAGCTCTCTTGCCTCGAAGCCATGCCTACAGGAGCAATAGTAGCATGAATGTTATGGGAGTAACCAACCACTTTTTAATATGTGTTTGAAGGCCCACTCCATGAGCTGAGAATCCATACCTGACACTGTTAATAAGGTCAAGGGCCTGAGACTAGATAGGTCATGAACTCTAGAAGAAAACCTACTACTATAATTCTGCTCAATGAACATAGCAATAAAATGACTACTAACGACATTTTTGCTATACCCATAAATGAGTACATCACTCAGTCCTCATCAGAGAAGCTTCTTCTTGCAATAGATGGGAAAAACATATAGACCCATAACTGGGCAAACCGTAGAGAATGAGAAACTTTGGGACCCTGAGTCTTAAGTTAGATGTCTTTATCACACTTCTGTCTGCAAAGTTGAGGAATATATTGGATCGAGGAGGCAGAAAGATTATGAGACAGAGATGGTGGGTGACTTTCCAGCCACAGCAGGAATGTCTCACATGTGAATTCACAGAGAGTGTGATAACCTCAAGCCAGACAAAGTTCCAATACAGAGAAGGGAAAGTGGACACATAGACCTACCCTCATCCAAGAAGCTATTTGTAACAGAGAGCTGCTGGGAGAGGAAACAAATCAATTTTATTAGATGGAGTCACACTACATATAGTAACCATACTCCAAAAATGGGCCCCATGCTCAGGAGTAGTTCATCAAAACAAATTTGATGCCCTTTCTTTCTTTCTTTCTTTCTTTCTTTCTTTCTTTCTTTCTTTCTTTCTTTCTTTTACTTGTTTTATTTTATAATTTAATTTAATTTTACATATCAGCCATGGATTCCCTTGTTCTCCCCCTGCCCCCCCCCCCCCCCCCCCGCGCCATCCCCCATTCTCATCTCCTCCAGGGCAAAGACACCCCTGGGGACTGAGTTCAACCTGGTAGATTCAGTCCAGGCAGGTCCAGTCCCCTCCTCCCAGGCTGAGCCAAGTGTCTCTATATAAGCCCCAGGTTTCAAACAGCCAGCTCATGCACTGAGGACAGGTCCCGGTCCCACTGCCTGGATGCCTCCCAAACAGATCAAGCTAATCAACTGTCTCACTTATCTTGAGGGCCTCATCCAGCTGGGGAAAAAGCACAGGGACAAATAGCGAAACAAATGGAAACACATGAACTATGAGCCATTTTTTTCTTGGTGTGTGCTCTTTTTGTTTGTCTGATTTTGGTTTTGTTTTTTAAGAGAGATAAAGAACTTGGAGTCAGATAGGTAGGGAGGTGGAGAGGGATCTGGAAGGCATTGGGGGAAGGTCAAAGAATACGATCAAAATATATTGTATAAAATTCTCAAAAACTAAATAAAAGCATAAAAAAAACCAAACCAAATTATCATTGATTTTTCTTACTATTAAGGCAACATATATTTATTTGGAGAAAATTAAAAATATAAAGTCATCTCAGCTCCCCATAATCAACTTGATTAGCAAGGCTGTTGCCATTTTCCTGTATACTCACCAGTTTATAAGTTTTAACATTTTTTTTTGTCATGGAGTTTTGTTTTTGTTCATAGAAAGAACAACATTGTATCTTTAATGACTCTATGATGGTCTGTGTACCATCCTAGGCATGTCAGCCTGGCATCTCCAGGTTATCCAGATGGTTTTCCTCAGAGGTTTCTGTTACTCATCACATCTTTCTCCTCATTTCTTACACCTGAGTAAGTTCTCTGGCTACCATGGACTCAGTTCATAGATACCCCAGTAAATGAACAGTCCACATAGTCTAATTAGATTGCACACTGCACTCTGCTTCACACATCAGGAAGTGAAACGCAGGGCTACACATCTGGAGTGCAATGGCTGCAGGGACGAAATGACAGGACCAGAACTACCAAGGGGCTGGGCGAGCTCTGTACGGTTTTATAAGGGGCTGGAACTCCGAATGGAGAGATTATTTAGTTATCTGCCTTCACCTATGGATTCTATTTAGTTAATGTATGAAGTAAGCCTGGGCCACTAATAAAACGGGGGTGAAACCGAGGCTCAAGATTAACCGTGGAATGCATTTACCCCGTTACACTCGGCTCTCATTTGCCCAGATAGCTGAAAATTATACTGGTTTCCTAAGGGAAGAACAGTCTGGCTGCAGGGAGATAAGAGCACTAATGAAAGCAGGAACATGGATTGTGTAAGCCCCACCCCTCGCGGTCCCCTCAAGCCGCTGAGACCAAGGGGTGTGCCCTAGCCATCCATGTAAAAGACACAAGTAACTCTCTTGATTTTAGGACTATGTGAGATATACTTTATGTTTTAAACTCTTGACCTATGATTGCTATCACATTAGAATTATATCAATGACCATAACTGTAATTGCATTGCTTTTAATATTATCTAGAATGTCATCATGCACATTAAGAGTGGAGACTTCTTAAAAAAAAATTCAGTTGAAGTATAATTACCTCTAAACATTTATTGTATTGTGGAAGTAAGTTTTTGTTTAATTTCTGTGCGTAAGAAATGTCAGCATCAAAGTAGCATTCAGAAATTATCTGGAGGAAAAATACACTGAGTTTCCTCTCCACAAGATTTTTCAGTGCAGGGTAACTCTGCATTACAGAAATGTAACGCTTTTCCCTTTGGGGTGCATTTCCTGACTGATGATCAGCTTGCTGACCTGAAAGGGCAAGTGATAAGCCAGTTTACTCTTCTATGTTTTGTTTCATAAAGCTTTATATGGCTACTATACTATTGCATTTTGCCTGTGGGCTATAGCAGCTTCAAATAATTATTTTAATATCTGAAATTGATAAGAGCAGTCTAAAAAGAAATGCGGTATTGTTTGCCTCATATCGCCACTTAGGAAGTAATGGCTGTAATGAGATTGAGCTCATGAGAATTTATCACGTCTCCTGCTTCATTTTCCAAGTGAAATTCTCGTTTTGAACAATGTGCAGCCAAACATGGCAAACTTGTACTTTATACTTGCTTTTATGTGTTTGATGTTAATGTATTTGTTCCCATTGAAACTTTAATGTTGGAGACCACTATTGGAAAGCAGTGTTTTTAGAAGGTTCTCATTTATAAGAAGTTCTAGTATAGAAGGTTCTAGTTCTTGATTGTTTAGTAGCTTCGAAGGCCAATGACTGACATGTGTGTTCCTTTTCCTTCATATGCGAAGTATTCCTTTTTTGATAGTTTGTAATTTTTAATAGATAAAAGGTATGCATGCCTGTTAAGTCATGTGAAAAGGTACAGCCACGACAACAAGTAAATATTTAATGAGTCAATGTTTTACTGATCACTGCACTGGCAGCTGCAGTAATAGAGTTGATTCCTTACTGAGTCATTTACGAGAAGCTTAGGCAAGGAATGCTGCAGTGTGAAGACCTGTGTTGAGTGGCAAAGCATTCTTGATAAAAATGAAAGTTTCTGAGGAGAAGAAACCAGTACAATGCCTTCTTTGTAGCTGTTGTTTCATATATATGTGTATATATATACATACACGCATATATATATATACATATATACATATATATGTATGTTTCTTTTTAGCAATTTTCTTCCTCAACATCATTTTCTTTCCTAGATGGGTACATTTTAGAGTCTTTTTCTAGATGTTGTTTTGTTCTATGAGAAATAATAACCAAAACATGATGAGAGGGCATAGGCTTGATTTCTTGTTTCAGTTACTATGTTCAGAAACTTCAAAGTTGTGATAACACAGAATGTTAGCCAATTTAGCTGAGTAACTCAGTGGCATTTGGTGCATTCAAAATGGTGTGCAGTCACCACCTCCACATGGCTCTAAACTATTTACATCACCTCCAAGTAATTCTATCAGCTAGGTAACTGTCTATGGGTCCACCTGTTCTGAACATTTCTTCCTAGTTACACAGGATTTGTGCTTGCTGTGTCTGACTTTATTCACATAAGAATATTTTGCTTCCTTCTCTTGACTCCCATTCTTCCCTCTTCTCTCACCTATTTCTTTCTTTCCTTTCTCTTCTTTTTCTTTAGTATGCAGCTCCTCATTGCAGGTAACATCAGTAGAGCCTTGCTCATGCAAGATCTGTCCCATCTGTACATGGACATTATTTCACGGTGAAAAATGGTACAGAGAAGCCATTGTTGAGTAGACAATCATTCTGAGAAAGCCAAAGCTAGACAAAATGATGTTACATGTGAAGTCATCAGAACAGTTCTGTCAGGCATACTGATACTGAGATTGGAAACAATGAATGCTCTCTATAATGTTACTTATGACATTACTCTCTATACTGTTACATTACTCTCTATAATGTTACTTAAAATAGAAAAAAATAAAATTATTTATTACCATGGTGCTGATTAATAGTCATGGTACATCACTAAATATAGAATCATTCAGCGATAATAAATGATGTAGATGAATATTTGAATACTGCGAGGCCTGGGGAATTTCCAAAGTATTTCCTGAGCCACCACCCCAGCCCAAGTTTTACTCTTTAAAATTTCTTTTACTCACTCATTACTTGTATGTTTGGAAACTTTAGCTTTAAATAAACCATGTGATGAAGATATATGTCGCACTATTTTTCTTTCCCTGGGAATAATTATTCATTCTCTTTGTTTCTCTCTGTCTCCATCAGCTTCCTTCCATCCTTGCATTTCTTGGTTTTCATTTGCTTCTATTTTTTTTGGAGGGGGGGGTCATGAGTTGCTTACCTTCCTTTTCCTCCAATGCCATTGTAAATGCCTCAATTCAGTTAGCACACAAGCTTATCAGATCAGATTGCAGGTGTTTTTATAGTAGACACTGCCCCACAAGGTCCCTCTCTTTTAGCTCTTTTAGTTCTAGAGAGAACTGGCTGCTTGTTTCAAGTCATTCATTGTTATCTTTACACCTCCCTTCACCATCTTCATCCCATATTGGATCTTTCATTTCTCTTACCATTTGTTTTCCTTTCCCTTGGTAGATGAGAATTCTTTGTTTTTTCTTTATTCTTCTCTCATATATTACATCCTGACTGCAGTTTCCCCTCCCTCCTCTCCTCCCAGTCCTTCTCCTCCACTTCCCCTCTCCCCCAGATCCACTCCTCCTCCTTTCTCTTCAGAAAAGGAAAAGGATATCAACCAAACATGGATATCGAGTTATAATAATTTTAGGCACACTCCCTCATATTAAGTCTGGATGAGACAACCCAGTAGGAGGAAAATGTTCCCAAAAGCAAGCAAAAGAGCCCTGTTCCCACTGTTAGAAGTCCCACAAGAACATCAAGCTACACAACCATAACATATGTGCAGAGGGCCTAGATCACACCCATACAGGCTCCCTGACTGTTGGTTCAGTCTCTGTGAGCCCCTATGAGCCCTCATTAGTTGATTCTGTGGGCCATTTTCTTGTGATGTCTTTGACCCCTCTGGCTTCTACAATCCTTCTTCAACCTCTTCCACAATATTCCCTGAGCTCTGCCTAATGTTTGGCTGTGGGTTTCTGCATCAACTTCCAGCAGATGATGGATGGAGCCTCTCTGATGACGATTATGCTACACTCTGGTCTACAAGCATAGCAGAGCATCATTATGAATCTCTCTCTCTCTCTCTCTCTCTCTCTCTCTCTCTCTCTCTCTCTCTCTCTCGTTCTTTCTTTTTCCTTTTTTTTTTTCTATGCCAGTCATGTTTGGTTCTATCCTAGGTCTTTGAGCTTTTCAGACTCTGGTTTCTGGCCCTCCAGGCAGTGTCAGTGGTAGGCTCCCTCTTGTGGCATGGGTCTCAAGTTGGACCAGTCTTTGGTTGGCCATCCTGCAAGTTCTGTGTCACCTTTACCCCCCACATCTTACAGGTAAGACAAATTGTAGGTTGAGGGTTTTGTGGCTGGGTTGATATCCCAATCCCTTCATTGGAAGCTTTACCTGGTTACAGAGGACAGCTCATTCAGGCTTCATATCCCCCATTACTCTGAGTCTTAGCTAGAGTCACCCTTGGGGATTCCTGGGAGTTTCCATTGCACTAGGTTTCTACCTGTCCCTGAAGTGCCCCACCTCCTAGATTCCAGTCGTGTTTCTCAATAATCCTCCCACAACCTCCCTACCTGATCCTTCTTGTACCCATCTCCACCTGCCCCCAGTCCACTGAGAAATTTATTTCCCCTTCCCAGGGAGATCCATGCAACCCCTCCCCCACCCCCTTGAGCCTTCTTTGTTACTTAGCTTCTCTGAGTCTGTGGATTGTAGCATGATTATCCTTTACTTCACTCCACTTATAAGTAAGTGTATACTTCTGGGTCTGGATTACCTCACTTAGGGTGATTTTTTTTCTAGTTCCATCCATTTGCCTGCAAATTTCATGATTTATTATTATGATTTTTTTTTACCAGCTGAGTAATACTCCATTGTGTAAATATACCACATTTTCTTTATCCATTTTTTAGTTGAGGGACATCTAGGCTGTTTCCAGTTTCTGACTATTCTGAACAAAGCTACTATGAACATATTTGAGCAAGTGTCCTTGTGGTAGGAAGGAGTGTCCTTTGAGTATATGCCTAGGAGTGGTATAGCTGGGTCTTGAGGTAGATTGATTCCCAATTTTCTGACAAAGTGCCATATTGATTTCTAAAGTGGCTGTTCAAGTTTGCACTCCCACCAGCAAAGGAAGAGTGTTTCCCTTGCTCCATATTCTCTCCAGTATAAGCTGTCACTTGTGCTTTTGATCTTAGCCATTCTGACAGGTGTAAGATGGAATTGTTTTGATTTGCATTTCTCTGATGGCTAAAGACGTTGAACATTTCTTTAAGTGTTTCTTGCCCATTTGAGTTTTCTCTGCTGAGAATTCTTTATTTAGATCTGTACTCCATTTTTGTTTCTTGATGTCTAATTTTTTGAGTTCTTTATATACTTTGATTATTAGCTCTCTGTCAGATGTAGAAATGTACAGAATGGTGAAAATGTTTTCTCATTCTGTAGGCTGCCATTTTATTCTATTGACAGTGTCCTTTTCCTTATAGAAGCTTTTCAGTTTCATGAGGTTCCATGTATTAATGGTTGATCTTAGTGCCTGTGCTATTGGTGTTCTGCTCAGGAAGTTGTCTCTTGTGTCAATGCATTCAAGGCTATTTCCCCTGCTGTGGGATGGTCTGTATGTCAAATGTGTTGCTGATTGGTCAATAAATAAATCACTGATTGGCCAGTGGCCAGGCAGGAAGTATAGGCGGGACTAACAGAGAGGAGAATTGAGAGAACAGGAAGTTGGGTGAGGGAGACATTGCCAGAAGCCATGATGACAAGCTGCATGTGAAGATCCCGGTAAGCCACGAGCCATGTGGCAAGGTATAGATTTATGGAAATGGATTAATTTAAGCTGTAAGAACAGTTAGCAAGAAGCCTGCCACGGCCATACAGTTTGTAACCAATATAAGTCTCTGTGTTTACTTGGTCGGGTCTAAGCGGCTGTGGGACTGGCAGGTGAGAGAGATTTGCCCTGACCGTGGGCCAGGCAGGAAAACTCTTGCTACATTCCCCTTTCACTTCTATCAGGTATGATGTATCTAGGTTTATGTTGAGGTCTTTGATTCACTTGGACTTGGGTTTTTTGCAAGGTGATAGATATGGATCTATTTGCATTCTTCTACATGCTGGCATCCAGTTAGACTAGTACAATTTGTTGAAGATGCTTTTTTTTTTCTGTTGTATATTTTTGGCTTCTTTATAAAAAAGTCAGGTGTCCATAGATGTGTGATTTATGTCTGGGTCTTCAGTTTGATTCCATTGATCCACCTGTCTCTTTTTATGCCAGTATCATGTGATTTTTCTTACTATAACTCTGTAGTAGAGCTTGAGTCCAGGGATAGTGATACCTCTGGCAGTTCTGTTATTTATTGTATTTTTAAAATTGTCAATACTTTTTATTTTCCTTCTGATATGTAGTTATATTTACTTTAACCCCTTTTCTGTATTTTCTAAAGTACTTGTTTTCTTCAAGTTCTCTATTTGTCTTTTGCTGTCGCCTTGCAGACACTATTCATTTGTGTCTAATGATCCGTAGCCCCGGCTGTCTGTTCACACTTAACAAGGGTGCCTGGGAGCTTATGAAAAGCCACCGTCCACTGATGCAGTTCACTGAAAATCCTCAGAAGACAATTCAGTCCTTCGGTTGGCAACTCCCACATTCTAATCTCACAATGCTGTTGCTTTGGAGTGGTTCAATTTTAGAAAGACACTTTATTCCACTGCTTGAGGAAGAAGGCTTGAACTGATGGGATTCTACAGATGGTCTGAGAAAGGGCTCAGAAGTCCCAAATTAAGTATGTAGACCTTCAGATGAGCTCTTGGTTTAGGTTGAATGCTTGTTTTGAGTCTTGTGTGCTTACTTCTAAAGTCAGCTTAATCATACCTTTGTTTCTGTACTTCCCAGCACTCATATGAAAATCATAGGATATGACTGTACTCATAAATATTTATTCCACATGTTCTATCCCAGAGCATGCTAGGCACACAGATGTAGGATGAGAAAGGTCTGTGTCGCGTCCGCCTCGACCAGCAAGGATGACACGACGCCAGACTCTTCTCTAAGCAGTTTATTCAGGAACCTTGAACAATCTTCTGACCCCGGGGATAGTCTTTTTCTTCTTCTCTCTCTCTCTCACTCTCACTCTCACTCTCTCACTCTCACAGTCACCCCCAGTCACTCTCACAATCACATCACAATCACTCTCCCAGTCACTCTCACAATCACTCACTGGGAAAGTCAGCCCACGCCCTTTATAGCCACTGGGCAAATCAACCCCGTGGTGCCACGTGGACAATGCCGCTAGGGTCAGACACGTGCAAGCAAGCCAGATTAGGTCCAGGTGTGCAGAAGCAAGCCAGATCCTAGCCTTAGCCAAATAAGGAGCACCTGCCATCGGGAAGGCGGAAGCCAGACGCTGCGCCATCTTTGAGGCACGGCCGTGCACGGCTCTCTACAGTTCCCCCTTTATTGTTTTAAGCAGCAGGCAAGAGCAGAGGTCTAATCTCTGCCAAAAAACAACTTGGACATTGTACTGGTGTTAGTCCAGGTGTCATCCACCCAGAGAACACTTGACCCGTCAGACACCCTTTTTTGCAGAGGTGGGAATTAGGGCATCAACCCACATGCAATTAGACTTGCTCTTCTTGGGTTTTGCAATACAGCTAGACCCAAGTGCAGTGCACTAGCCTCGCATCCTGCGCGATCAAGTTTTTAATGCGGCCAGCCAGGCCTGGGGAGACTGTGCAGCTTCTATGGCTGTAAAGGCTTGGATAATCATGGCTGCATTGCGTTGCTGAGAAACCCTTAAATGAACAATGCACCACAGGCACATCAGGGAGACAAGTACCAGTAGGCCTGCCAGGGCACCTAATCCTGCCCACTTCTTTAGAATTGATGTTATGGGCAAAGGGTATAGCCAGGCTTTTATAAGAGCCCAGAGTAGTCAGCTGCTCCCGCTGGCATGCTTGTCAGAATCAGGGCTATCAGGATCAGGCACATCAGCTTCCGGGGCGTCATCCCGTCTCTCCGTCTGAGGGGCCCGTCGCACCAATCGTTCAGGTACCCAGATAGGGTCTAGCCAGTCCTGCGGGAAAACACAAACAGAACCTCCCGCCCATGTCAGCACAGGATCGGGGCCATGCCAGCTGCCCGTGAGGATATCTTTCCACTTCACCATGCCCTTCATAGGGCTGTGTGGATTATGATCTCTTATGGTGGTGGAGGATCTTCCTATCAATAAACCCACCGTGCCTGGCTTCAATCGCTGTTAGCTCAGGTTTTTCTGTGTTGCATTGATTTTCCACAGATCTCAGCTGCGGATGCCTTGTTGTGCTGGTTCTGGCATCCACCATTCTTAGTTTCTTTTGTTACTAAGCTGTATAACTGCAGCCGCAAGGCCTGTGCTAGTTAGAGGTCCCCCTAATTCTCTGCATACTTTCATCCATACTTCTAGACCTTTGTTCTTATAAGGGGTGATCGCAGCCTTGCATTCTTTGGTACACTGCTCATAAACTAGCTGCCTTATAAACGGCATCGCGGTATCTGGGTCCCCAAAGATTCTGCCTGTAGCCTCGACCATGCGAGCCACAAAATCTGAAAAAGGTTCCATAGGTCCCTAAAGGATCTTAGTAAGGTTACCGCTCACTTCCCCTTTATTAGGTAGTGATTTCCATGCCCTTGTTGCTAATTGATTTATCTGGTCATAAACCTGCTGTGGATATCCATTTTGTTGATTGGCAAATTGGCCTTGTCCCAGCAGCATGTCTACATCCCAAGCTGCTTGACCTCCACCTGCAGCCCTGTTAATCGCAGCTTGCTCACTGGCAAATTCTATCAAAAATGCCTTCCAGTCTAAATACTGTCCTGCTCTGAGACATGCTCGAGTAAGATTCATCCAATCGGATGGAGTCATGCAAAATCTGTGCAGAGCCTCCACTTGAGCAACAACAGTGTATGAGGCTGTGATGCCATAAGTCCGGACAGATTCCGCTAGAGACTTGATGACCTTAAAATCCAAAGGTTCATGGTATCTCTGCTGAGTCTGGGCATTGAGAAACACTGGGCAAGCTAACTGCATTTCAGTTCTAACCTGTCTCCAAACCTCCGGGTTAAAAGAATTCCCCATAGAGACAACTCTAGACATGGAGGCAGATTCCAGATACAGTGGAGGAGCTGAGGGAACGGCTCCACACTCAGACTCACATCCTTTAATTCTTTCTCTTTCTCCCTTATTTCTACCCCTTTTCTTTCTTATTCTTACGCTCTGCAAGGTTTCACATAATGACTCTACACCATCAGAATCAGGGGAAGAGATAGGGGACTCGGAATGCTCTAAGTCCGAAAGGTCAGGATATAACCTTGTTTTTTCTTTCCCCTTTTTTGTTTTACTTCTGGTAGACGCTGCTCTAGCAGACATGGTTTTTTCTGATCTTTCCTCCTGCAACATTTCTAAGGCTGCTGCCTGTCCATTCTCTACCGCACTGCTGCAGCGCTGGTCTTTGAGACACCCTCTCACTAATTTCCAAACTGGTCTAACTCCATGTTTAAGCGTCCCTTGTTCTGCAGCAAAGTCTAGATCACGGCCCAACTTTTCCCAGGAAGCTACCGTGAGGCTTCCGGAGACTGCAAACCAGGGTGCCACGACATCACATTCCTCCAGAAATCTTTCCAAAGTACCCTTCTTAATCTCTAATTTCTTTGAAAGGAGCAGCTCGTTAAGAGCCAGAAAAATTGGGTGCGAAGAGGTTGCGCCCATGATACTAGCAGCACCTTTTCCTTCACCTGCTTTCACTTTAATTTCCCTGCCCGCTTTTGTCGCCGTTCCACTTAACCTTCCTGTCCACTTTAGCCGCGGCTCCACTTAATTCTCCTGTCTGCTTTTGTCGCAGCTCTACGTTTCCCGCTTTTATCGCGGATCCCCACCTTCCTTTTCCTGTCCGCTTTGGTCGCGGCTCTACGTTTACCTGGGGACTTACCAGTGCACTGCCCTGACTGCGAAGAGTTCTGAGCCTTGAGGGGTTCCCCGTACGGGCCACCACCTGTCGCGTCCACCTCGACCAGCAAGGATGACACGACGCCAGACTCTTCTCTAAGCAGTTTATTCAGGAACCTTGAACAATCTTCTGACCCCGGGGATAGTCTTTTTCTTCTTCTCTCTCTCTCTCACTCTCACTCTCTCACTCTCACAGTCACCCCCAGTCACTCTCACAATCACATTACAATCACTCTCCCAGTCACTCTCACAATCACTCACTGGGAAAGTCAGCCCATGCCCTTTATAGCCACTGGGCAAATCAACCCCGTGGTGCCACGTGGACAATGCCGCTAGGGTCAGACACGTGCAAGCAAGCCAGATTAGGTCCAGGTGTGCAGAAGCAAGCCAGATCCTAGCCTTAGCCAAATAAGGAGCACCTGCCATTGGGAAGGCAGAAGCCAGACGCTGCGCCATCTTTGAGGCACGGCCGTGCACGGCTCTCTACAGGTCTGGTCTCTACTTTTGCATCTATGAAATTGGAAATCACAAAAGATGTCAGTAACATCTTTTATTGTGCTAAGACCCCCCCCCCCCCAAGAAAGTGATAGAGAAAAATAGAATGAAAGGAAGTGTCATTTAAATGGAGATCTGAAGAATGAGTGACAGGTAAGCAGGCATAGAAAGATGAGAATAGCATTGCAGGCGAAGGTCAAAGAATGGCATTAAAATACGCCAGTAAGGCGGCGTGTAGGGAGCACAGGAGATGAGGTTAGGGCTGTGGTCTGGTCAGATCACACAGTTCTGCAGGGAAGTTGTTTCTAAGCTTGTTTGTCTTTCTGGGTCCAGGAAATAAAATGGGACCATGTGGGGGTTGGGGTTGGGGGGAGAATAGAGAGGGGAATAAATAGCAAAATACAAGTGATCTGAAGGGGGAAATGGAAAAACACACACAAAAAAACAGAGTTTCAATTAGGGAGCTTGCAGAGAGATTAAATACAGAAGGAAAAGGAGGGAGGAGAGTAAAATAACAATAAGGACAACTGAAAAAGTCGTAAGACATTGTATTATTATATATTTAGCTAAATTTATATATAATAGATGTAAGTCTGTGTATACATATATAGTTTAAATATTTTCCATCTGAGTGCACAATGCTTCCCCCAGAACCCCAAATTTTCTAATAAAAGGTCCAACATCAGTCCTGAGAAGCCCCCTTTTGAGTTGTTGGTCAGAGTTGACCAAGAGTCTCTCAAAACATTATAGGATATTGCTGTTGCCTTTGGGTGCCTCTCAGAGGTAGAAGGTAAGCTCCTACTGCTGACGACACCATGCACTTAGATAGAGGATCCAGGGGAACTGATCTGGATCTGAGCTGAAAGCCTCCTCCCTGAGGACTATTACCAGAAAGCACAATGCAAGCTTACATGGGAGAGAAGCAGCCAAGCACCTGCCCTGCTATGATGCCTATGAACCACAACAATGAATAGCATGGAAAGATATCCTTAAGGATGCAATGGCGGCACATACCTTGGTGGTAACCAACAAGCTCTCTAATTGGATTTAAGACCTGCTCAACAAGAGAGAAATCATGCCTGGTACTGGAAACTTAGCCAACCACCTGAGGCTAGTGATGTCATGGATCTTGGAGGAGAACCTATAACCTCTTCTTTAGTAAACCAGTTTAGTTCCTAACTACACTGTAAATATTTATCCTCATACACACAGATAAGTCCCCATCACTCATCAAGGAGCCTTCTCTTTACAATAGGCAGAGACCATCATAGACAGTCACAAGCAATTAAATTGCAGAGAACGAGAGACTGTATGGTACCTAGTCTCAATAGATACATCTACAGCACAATTACTGCACCTAAGACTCAGATCTTTGCAGAAGAGTGGGCAGAACAATTATAAGATCCAGGGGAGCAGAAAGTTTTCTACAAGATTGTGAGTCCTAGAAATGTCAGAGAGGCCACACTCAAGAAGTCTCCGCTTAGCTATTTTTAGTCTTGTTTAGCATGGGTGCTTATACAAGACCTGAACAATGCCAATGCCAACAGACATGCTGACATGGAAAGAAGAAAGTTCATGGGGTTTCAACCCTGGAAAAAGAGCTACAGGCAACTGGGTAATGCTGAGAGTGGGAGAAATTATCTTCCCAGGAAAGAGCTCTCCAACTGTTTTTTCAGTACCAAGGGGGCAGCATATAGGTAGCATGTACTGACTGAGCAGGTTATGTTTAGGAATATGTGTGTATACATATATGCATACACATAACAACAATTAAAGAAAAACTGGCCATGAATTTGAAACAGAGGAAGGAGGTACATGGATGGGGTTTAGAGAGGAAAGGAAAGGTGGGAAATGATGTGATTATACTTTCAAAAAATATAAAATTATTATAAATACAAATGGTTAAAGTGGAACAAATAATAATTAGATGTTAAGTAGGGGTTTGCAAGGAGCAAAGTTAACTTAAGACTGTAGCACAGATGTTTATCAGGGATTGATGTTAGTTATTGCCAATACTCAGAGTCTTTGGCTCACTTAGCATATCAAAGAGTAGATGTATGCAAGGAATCCAGGCCTGTGAAATGCCAATGGCCTGTGTTTGAATTCTGGTTTTGAATAGATCTTTGTTATTTATTGTCAGGCACCACTTAGCATTTCTATGCCTCTGTTTTCTCATCTCTAAGATTTAAGACATGGAAACAATAGCTTTGACTCCAAGTTTTAAATTTAATGTGTCATTATACAAAAATTACTTCAAAGACATCTGGGAACTTGGGATGCGTTTGGTTCAGTACTACTCATTACTGTTACCGCTATTTCTGTTTTGGGGGCTATTCTGAGGTCCACAGGAGCCTGGCTTTCAGATAACTAGGCTAAAACCTTCCATTCATTTCTAAATGTATCTTCCATATAATAGTAGCATACTTGTGTGTACAGAGGAAGAGCTGAGTTTGAATGAGAAGTGTTGTTGTGTGGCTGGGGATGTCCTTTTTGCTAGAGCACTTGTTTAGGGTATGTTGGGCCATAGGTTCAATTCCTAGCACCAAAAAATAAATAAACAAAAGTTGAAAAGTCTTGACTTTATGGTTTGGGTCATAATTGCAGCTTCCTGGTCTGTGGTTTGGGAGAGCCCTTCCTCTGTGTCACGACTTCTGCATTCATTTCTACATATTCTTCCCCAGGGTCCTATAGTAACATGAAGAAACGGGTCTCCTTTAATGTGGGGAAGTTTTCAAGCCTGCCACCTCGTGTTTTTGGTGAACTTATTTCAAGTTGAATATACTTGTGTTTTCTGGTCTGGAAGGCATACCTGATCTTGAAGAAGCAGCACAGAGAAGACATCAGGAACCATGTTACATTAATAAAGACTTGTTTTCTCTCACTAGAAAACACAGTCCTGTCACCCCAACTCCTTTGTTTCTCAAAACATTTTTACTTTGTTCAAGGTCCCCTTTATTTTGTATCTTGTACTTAGGTTCTGACTAATTGGATGATTTATTACACTTCTCCTTTTGATAAAAATCTAACATGCAGAACTGGAAACAAGAACGGTGATTGTTTCCTTATTAATTGTGTTATTGCCTTTTCTTAAGTCTTGTGTTAATTGGTAGCATCTTCACAAGGCCTGCTTCCTCCCTATGTGTTAGATTATAGCAACTTAGTGTCTGGGATCTCAAATGTGACCCATCTGTGGAAGAATTAAATCACAGCAGGAAATAATTTAAATCTCTGAAAAATGAATAATTATGTCTTGTAAGAGAAAAGAGACCAAGGGGAAAGGGTAGAGAAATAATGTCTAAGTGTTCTTCCTTAAATTGCTGTGCTCCCATTGTCTCTAAGTGGGAGGACAAGAGGCACCCAGTGCTTCCTTATCTCTCCATCATATTCAAATGTAATGCAGCTGAATAGAATGTAACCTAACCCATGCCCTTCTGAGACCCAGCAGGTATGGTCTCTATTGTAGAGATGGGGAGATGAAGGGTCTCATTAGCAAAGCTTAATTTACCCAGAGTCAGGCAGCATAGTGAGGACTGGGCTTGAACCTGGTCTTTTGACAGTCAAAATAATACAACTGTGGCTTATTAAGAAGGAACTAGACTCTGGTTGCTAATTATCTTCTCCTTAGCTTTCATTTTAATGACATTCATATACTGGTATTAAAAATAAACAAGGAATGTGGGTGGGCATCTCAAGTCCAGAGGACTCTGGTTTGATGTGTGCTGTTCTAAATGAGTCACAACTAGTGGTGTGCACATTACAGCCAGAGAGTTTGAGTTATGCCCTGGCCGCTAGAGAGTGTGTGCTGGCATCAGTGGGCTCCAGGGAGTTTGTGCCTGATGCATTGGGCTCCAGAGAGCTGGTGCTGGCTCATCAGTAGACTCCAGGGTGTTTGCATTTATTCCCGGTACACTGCACTCCAGGGAATGAGCTAAAAAAACGATCACTCAGTCACTCCATGACTACATATACTGCTTTGCGCTTCCTTTATGTGTGACAGACCAAACTTCCCAGACCACATTCTGTCTGTGAGTTTTGATCAAACTGACTAGTGACGCTATTTTATTAGATTTAAATGTGATGGAGAAGTAGGGATGCCCTGGGGTACATTTATCTATTAATTATTTGGGTTAAAATACCATTTTAACATTAATAGATAATTGTACTTTAGGGATGGAATAAGTCTTGAGAAAACTGAGGCCCATATCAGGGAAATGACATGGCCGAGGCTACACACAAGTTAGAGGCCAGGCAGATCCTGGAATCCAGGGTTATTTCTCTTCCTTTGCTGTTTTTCCCATCCAGTGACTGCTAAGGACCAGGTCTCAACTTTGAGAAGTATAGCGTGAATACAAGGGAATGTAAAAGTGCTGATGCCTGGATTCTACCCTTGAGAATTTTGATTTAATTGGTGTACAGTATGGTCTAGGGATCAGGAGTGCGAAACTTTACTCAGGCAATTCTAAGTTGCAACAAAGCTTGATATCATAGGGCATTAATTTTCAACCTAGGTTCACATTAAAATCACCATGGGAACTTTTGAAAGTATGTATGCCTTCTTAAGTCCCATCCTAACACAAATCAGAATCTCTAGGAAGGAAATTGAAGAATAATGAAGGAGAAAATCCCCTTTGATGGAAATCATACCCCTCTTCCTCTTTCATCCATGGATTATCATTCTCCAGAGCTGTACACACTCTCTGACACTAAAGTTACAGAGCTATTTTAGATATTCAATTATAGACCAGCTTAATTTCAGCTACAAATTATCTTCTTCCTGGATTCTACATCAGTGATTTTTTTTTTTTTTTTTTTTTTTGGTTTTTCAAGACAGGGTTTCTCTGTGTAGCTTTGCGCCTTTCCTGGGACTCACTTGGTAGTCCAGGCTGGCCTCGAACTCACAGAGATCTGCCTGGCTCTGCCTCCCGAGTGCTGGGATTAAAGGCATGCGCCACCACTGCCCGGCTATCAGTGATGTTTTTACTCATCCTGGGCTTTAAAAGCTAATGAGAAAGGAGGTTTATGACAGTGTCTCAAGTCTAGAGAGTCCTGGATTCCAATGTGTCTATTCTTATGAGATCATTGTCTACTATGGTTTAATTATGCCATTGATATTGGTTGATAGTTGGGTTTAGTGGGCACCCTCTAGGACTTCCAGGTTTTTGTGTCCTATAGCAAAGAACTGAATGGAGACATGCAGTCACAGCAGAAGCAGAGCTGGCTAAGGAACATTACATCTCCAAGGACGAAGAAGTAGCCAGAACTGAGACAAAGTTCAGAAGCTCAGTAAGTGTTGGAGGGACAGCTCCATAGTTAAGCTGCTTGCCACACAAGTGTAAGGACTGTAGTTCAGGTCCCAAGAAATCCACATAAATGCCAAGTGAGTGTGTATCACCTGTAAATCTAGCTTGGAAGGCAGAGAAAGGGAACCCTCCCCTCCCCCAACAAGCTGGCTAATATGACTAGCTTGGATTGATAAACATTGCTTCTATGACTAAGATGGAAAGGTAGTCTAGGACGATCCCCAAATCAGCTTTGGGCCTCTGCTTCTCACACCACAATGGAGAAAGGAAGGAACAGCAGCCCAGTGGCTGGCTGTGTACAAAGAGTGGGAGCTCTTATGTTACACAGCACAGGCTGTTGGGGGCACTTGTGTAGCACCCATCGCTCCACATGCTTCTTGTTACATGTAGTTTACATGAAGCCTTAGATCACCTTCTGATAGTTTGAAGTGTCCGTTTCAATGGTCCCAGCCACAACTTCCTTGGTCTTCTTATCAACCCTCAAAATGTAGCAAGAAAAATCTCCATACTTCCCAGTGCTGTGGAGAGATTAAGATTCTGTTCTTTGAAAAGTTCCTTGTCTCAGACATTGTGTGATAGCAGCATAAATGGAACAAGACATCATCCATGGTGATTCAACTAGAATCACTTGGGGACCCTGCTGTGGGATGGTCTGTATGTCAAATTGCTCTGATTGGTCAATAAATAAAACACTGATTGGCCAGTGGCCAGGCAGGAAGTATAGGCGGGACATGCAGAGAAGAGAATTGTGGGAAGTGGAAGGCTGAGGAGGGAGACACTGCCAGCCACTGCCATGACAAGGAGCATGTGAAGATGCCGGTAAGCCACGAGCCACGTGGCAAGGTATAGATTTATAGAAATGGATTAATTTAAGATGTAAGAACTAGATAGTTAGAAGCCTGAGCCATTAGGCCAAACAGTTTAAGCAATATAAGTCTCTGTGTTTACTTGGTTGGGTCTGAGTGGCTGTGGGACTGGTGGGTGACAGAGATTCGTTCTGACTGTGGGCCAGGCAGGAAAACTCTAGCTACAGGACCCTTCCAACACTTGGGCTGCATCCCTCAGCTGTTCTCAATGTATCCATCAGATTTGAGGCATTGCTACCTCGGCACACAAGGTACATTCTGTTCCTTCATAGTCGTAAAACGGTTAGAAAAGGCCTAAGAGGGAAACTGGAGGACAATTGAGCTTGAGAGAAAAAAATTCAACAGGGCAGGCATGCTGGTGGTGTCAGCCGCTCCCGGGCAAAGCCAGAAGGAGAAGGTGGATGGAAGAGAGATAGACGAGTTTGTTGAGTTAGAAGTCAAGAAAACAGGTGGGCTTCGGCTTCGCAATGAGAGTCTGTGAGTAGCTCCAGGGAGTGGCTCTTCAGAGTGAGAGTGCTCAGTATCAGGGCAAATGGCCTTAGGATTTTGGCCAATGTGTGAAAAGGGGACCTAGAAGAAGGAAAATAAATGGTCATTGCTTTCTGAGTTCAAACTTAGCAGGTAGGCAGAGCTGCAAGAATCTGTAAGAAACCACACTGAGGGAGGGGCTTCTGGGGGAACATAAGTGCATATCTCATTAAGGGGCTAGTTATTCCCATCTTCTTGACATATCTTCAGTTGCACAATGTTTGACATTTCTGGAACTAACATCTTCCTGAGAGGTATTTTCCTGTCCAGGTGACTGACAAGCTGTTAGAGTTGACTCTTTAGAGAGGGAACCATAGTATGTCTTTGTAATCTTACAGTTCGGACAGTTTAGAAAGTGATGTTTCTACCCAGGACAAGAAAACAACTCGGATTCCATTGTTTTGGGGAAAAAAATCATGTAACAGAGTAGATGAAAAGGAATTGAAGAAAAATACATCTATAAGATAGTCATTCTTTAACAGGAATAAATAGCCTTTCCTGAATGGGCTTTAACAAAACCGTCTCCACCTTCCCCACCCTCATATTGTATTTTCCATGTGAAGGAAGGGCAAGTGTGATACTTTATCCTCTTTAAAATTTTATTGGCAGAGATAGTATACTTGGGGTTCAAAGCTGATTACGAGGGAGGTGTCCTTAGCAGGCCTCTGAGTGTGAAGTCTCACTGGCTACCTAACACAGAGTTTTAAAAAGTTCTCCAGAGGTGGCCAGGAGTTAGAAGGACACTAAGGTCTTCTGGGTGTGAGCCACCTTAGCTTCCCACTGAGGGGCTTGACTGAGCACGCCCTACTTGACTTGCTCAGCATGGAGGTGCCTTTGCTTGGCAGGTGTGAGCCTCTGATTAGAGAGAGAAGTTATTCAGAGTTCCATCAGCAGGTGGCCATAGCGTCATTCTGCTTGCTGCCTTTTAAACTCTGTTAAGTTTGGAAATGTTCTCTTTGCTTTCCTCCCAACCTCCGAATGCAGGAGAACAAAGTCAGCAACAACAGCAAGTCTTGTTCTGAGGAGTCCATCAGTATTTGGGGCAGAAGCTGTGATGAAGGTAGCAATGTCCTCATTGGCTTCCTGGGTCTTTGACCGTGATGTGCTTTAGGCTTTAATAAAAATGATGGTGTTACATGTAGGTAAGAGACCACGTCTCTCTCATTAGAAGAAACCTGGTGGGGTTGGCAGGCAGTAGTAACAAGGAGGGTCCTTAGGGACAGTCTGCTCTGTGTTTGATTGTGTCTCTTTGTTCTCCCAGTCTACTGCGTTTCCATCTTTCATAACAGCGAGACTGGGGAACACAGCTCAGTTTTGATCTTCCCAGATCTCAGCAAAGTGGAAAACCGACTTCTAGATCTTCAGCATTTCACCGGAGAGCCAGGCTGGTGGTACTTGTGTGGAATTCCAGCACCGAGGTGGCTGAGACAGACCAATCTGAATTTGGAACCCGCTATAGCTGCACATAGAACCCCTGTCTTGGAAAAAAAAAAAGGAAGTCAGCAAACACCACAGCGAAGGTATTGTGGGAAGAATTGAGTGGAGCGCAGAAAAGGCCCCACAGAAGCTCCCTTGGCTTGCTTTCTTCTCAGTTTTACCAAAAATACGGAGAGGAGCTGGCCAGCCTGCACTCAGTTATCTAGTTCTTCAGCTCCCAGTGCAGACCACCTCTTTTCTATGCAGTCTAACTCTCCATTTCAGTTAAGCACTGTTTCCTCCCCACTCTGTTCCACCGGGAGTTTGTTAGTTTGTTGCTCTTTTTGAGGCACCCAGGTAGCATGTCTTTCTCTTTCTTGAGAGCATCAGATTTCTTTCCTTCCTTCCTTCCTTCCTTCCTTCCTTCCTTCTTTCCTTTCCTTCTTCTTCTTCTTCTTCTTCTTCTTCTTCTTCTTCTTCTTCTTCTTCTTCTTCTTCTTCTTCTTCTTCTTCTTCTTCTCCTCCTCCTCCTCCTCCTCCTCCTCCTCCTCCTCCTCCTCCTCCTCCTCCTTCTCCTCCTCCTTCTTCTTCTTCTTGCCCTCCCTTCTCTCTTTCTGCCTTCCTTTCCCTTCCCTCCTCCCTCCCTCCCTCTCTCCTTCCTTCTTTCCTTCTTTCCTTCCTTCCTTCCTTCCTTCCTTCCTTCCTTCCTTCCTTCTTCCCTCCTTCCTTCCTTTGTTCCTTCCTTCTTCCCTCCTTCCTTCCCTCCCTCCCTCCTTCCTTCCTAGATTTATTATGTATACAGTGTTCTTCCTGCATTTATGCCTCCCCGCCAGAAGAGGGCACCAGATCTCATTATAGATGGTTGTGAGCCCACACATGGTTACTGGGAATTGAGCTAAGGACATCTGGAAGAGCAGCCAGGGCTCTTAACCTCTGAGCCATCTCTCCAGTCCCTAAGCATGAGGTTTCTTACACATGAGCCTGTTTACTTATTCATTTGACCTGAGTCCTAATATTGTATTTCTGTGCTATGGTCAGAAGCTGGGATCTGGAAATGTTCCCCAAAGGCCCATGTGTTAAAGGCCCTTAGTTCTCAGTCTGACTTTGTTGAGAAGTGGTGGAACTGAAAGGAGATGGACCTTAGTGGAAGTTAGGTCATTGGGAATACACATTCCCTTGAAGAGGATATTGGGGCCTCACCCCCAACCCTTTAGTTCCTGGAGACATTGAGTAGGCCTGATCCTCCACACATTTCTGTCGCGGTAGATTCTACTGCCCTCAGCTCAAAGCAATAAGGCCAAGTAATCGTGGACCGAAAACATGAGTTAAAATAATCCTTTTCAGTCACTGATTGTGGAGGCATTTTATCCCTGGGATGCAATAACACATTGTCCACAGTCACTGCTCAGAGAATATAAAAGGGAAACATTATTGGAAAAAGAGCTTTCTGATTTTTTTCCTCTCATCTTCATTTCAGTGCTAGGAACGGAAGCCAGGATCTTAGCACTCTACTCTAAGCATATCTCAACCCTTGGTTTTTGGAAAGATATCAGATACTCATGATCTTCCTGCCTCCACCCCCCACAATGCTGGGATTATGGGCATG
Source organism: Peromyscus eremicus (assembly GCF_949786415.1). Classification (NCBI taxonomy): domain Eukaryota; kingdom Metazoa; phylum Chordata; class Mammalia; order Rodentia; family Cricetidae; genus Peromyscus; species Peromyscus eremicus. Next base: position 43,390,296 of record NC_081416.1, read on the forward strand.
TATGACTTCTGCCATCATATTAATATGGCTATGTAAAGGGTTTCCCCCTGGGCTTTTCCCACTTGAAGTTAAAATGAAAAGATCATCATGGAAGGCAACTATGCATCGGAGGGGACTCAAGCCAATCCATTCTTTAGAAGTGTTTCACAACTCTAACTGGTCAGCAGAAGTGGAAACCGAGGGGAAGATGGTAGAGCCAAGCTCTGTCGCTTTCCTGACCCTCATGACTCTGACCTGAAGTTGTTGAGACTGATGCTTTAGGTTATATCAGACTTCCGAAAGAACTAGACCTGCGGGCTCTGCAGAGGAAGAACTGAGGCAGGTCAGAGACATAAATCCTCCCCCCAAATATGTCATGAACAGAGATGAAGAGAAGGCCTCCCCTCTCTTGGTGCTTGGCATTTGGCAGATATGAAGTAAGTATTTGCTAGATGGACTTGTCTGGTGTAAGCTCAGGCATCAGTTCACAAAGATTTCATGGAGTTTTTAATGTGCTACATGGCTCCATTTCTGTTGCTTCCCTAATATGACAAGAGATACCATTAAGTTGAGGCCATTCATTAGTCATCGCCAGAACAGTTTTATTGGGATGACTATTACCATGTCTTTAACTTCTCAGATCCCCATGGCATTTTCCTGCTGATTATTGTTCTACTAATCCATTCAGTGGTGATGGAGGTGCATTTGGTTTTAGCGAAGGCCAATCTATTCAGCTAGCTGCATGCCCAATGAACTCAGTTAAAAGTCCCCACAGAGACCCTCGCAGATTGTATCAGGACCTTTAATTATGTGCTGCTAATAGAGAGCGCACAATTTTCCTTTGACATTTTCACTTGAGAAGTATTATAGACATCTGTGATTACCCTTGTGCAGAAAACTTACCAGTGCAGTTCTAATTAAGACAGCTTTCAAGGGACCAGCATCTAGGAAATTACTGAGTTTTTTAGGAGAGAAAGAAGCATTGACAGACAGGTTTCTAGGACTTTTGTGTTTACATAGATACCCGTCAGAAACAAAGTATTCAAACACTCTCTTTTTGTTTTTGTCTCCTTGAAAGAACACTCTAAGATCTTCTGATATAAAATACATCCATATAATGAAGGAAGATAAGTATCTACTGGAAACAAATACAGTTGTAAGCTGGAGTTTGAGTGGTTTGAAAGGGGTCCACGTGCCACTCTATGAAATTAGAATTCTTTATCTATATGTTGACCTAGTGCTGGGTTTTCAACCTTCTTTAGCAGCAACATGAGAACTCCTTTCAGGGCTTGGAAGCTTTTATTGAAGCCAAATGTATGAAATACAGAGAGGAGAGCTCTTTTACTTGAGCCTGGAGTGGTCTTTCCACATCTCCACGTAGTGTCCATGGCCCTTGGACCTGTTAAGGCAGAAGGATATTTCTAGAACCGGTGGTTTCTGCATGCTTTGAAAACTGTTGCTTTATTCAGTGGAATCTAATGGCAAATCTCTAGCGTGAAAACCTACATTTTCTTTTTTTCTTTTTTTTTGGTTTTTTTGAGACAGGGTTTCTCTGTGTAGCTTTGCGCCTTTTCCTGGATCTTGCTCTGTAGACCAGGCTGGCCTCGAACTCACAAAGATCCACCTGCCTCTGCCTCCCGAGTGCTGGGATTAAAGGCGTGCGCCACCACCGCCCGGCGAAAACCTACATTTTCTTTGACAAAAGGATAAGTGGATAAGGCTTCAGTTACCCCCTTCTGTCTCCTGAATGCCTGCTATTCAACAGGAACGGGAATGTTAGACGTTATTTTAAGGCATCCCTTTGTTTAGTTTTTAGTTTTGCTGCTAAGGGAGATCCTCAGGAAATGTGTTACCAGTTCTTGTAAAATACCTGAAGACAACAGGTAAGAAGTATAAGTGTGGGTATCAGTACTCACAATTAGCCCAATGTGCAAGAACAGCTCAACACATCCAAACTAGAAGGCACACCACAGCAACAGCTTTGTCATGACACTTTTTTAAATGAATTTTTACAAGGTATTTTAGAAGAAAGGATTGATTCTAACCTCTAATAAAATATTTCATCCATGGGGAATCATTCAATAAAAAATGAAGGCTGAAATTAAGAATAAGTTTTCTTTAGATTTGAGGCACTTCATACAACATTTTTTAAAAAATTTAAATAACTTTTTTCTTGTTTATTTTATATATCGACTGCAGTTCCCCCTCCCTCCTCTCCTCTCTTATCTCCCCTACTCCCCCTCCACTCCTCCTCCCTTCAGAAAGGGGCAGGCCTCCCATGGTCTTGAACAAAGCATGGCACATCAAGTTGAGGCAGGACTGAGCTCCTCCCCTCGCATCATACAACTTAATCTTGTATCAAAACTCAGTAGCTCAACCACACTTTGAGAATCTGTAGGGTGGAAATGCCTTGACATAAATGAGTTCATCTGACATCAAAGCCCAGAGATACTAAATTATTTGTCCAAGTTCCCTACCTGTAACATGAGGATGATGAGCTTGGTCTATTGCCTTTCAGTTGGAGCCTTCCACAAGCACCTATAGCCTATGTTACTATAGATGCTTCCTAACACACATGGGTGAAGTCAAGAAGTCAGGGGACCCAACCTGTGATTTATACTCATCCTCTCTTCATTTCCATCACTAGACTCTTTCCAGACATGCCAGCCCAAACAGTGCTTTGCAAGGTCTTTTCTCACGTGAAATCTTATTCAAAATCCATTTTCTGTGTCTGGTTGAGGCTCTTGGCCGATCATTTACTGTTCTGTGTTTTAGTCATGGTAATCAGCAACTGCACTTCTAAAAGATAGCCCATAGTTGGAATTTACACCTCACAATTGCTTATTGACTTTTTCATTTATGTATCCAAAAATAAACATTGTGATGAAAATGAATTGCCTTTGGCAGTTTTAAGCATGATAATTATCTTTTTAAAGTAGCTTACAATGAAATGTTTTTTATCTTACTTACGTAATAAATCATCTTTTTATGGTTTTATATCTTTATATTATTTCACATAAAGCATTGAGTAAACTCAATTGTGTATGCTTTGATTTTTGTAAATTAAAATACAAATGCATTTACTTGCGCTTCGGGCACCCCTCTCTGTGCATGCATGTGCCGTGAGGAGGTCAGAGGACAGCTTGCAGGAGTCAGTTCTCCCTCTTCAATTATTCGGGTTTAGGGGTCGGGATCAAACAAACTCAGGTTGTTGGGAAGCAACTTCATGGCTGAGCCATCTCACTAGCCCTCTTGATTGGAGTCTAACAAGTTATTATGGAAATGCTCTGATACGTGTGCCCCTTTTTATATTGGTATGAACATACACTTCAAATAAAATCTGCAACATAGCTGTATATCATGTGCTTTATATTCTGAAAACCTGAGATACACTAGTCACTCATACAAAATATTAGTAACACTAGTGTTTAGATGTTAAAAGCATTGATTTTTTTATCTTCACATCCTTTGCTGTTGTTGTTAATGTGAAGTTCATTATATTTACAAGCAATTGAGACTTCGTGATTTTTTTTATTGTAGATATTTTATACACCTTTTTACTTTACATCTTGGTTTTGTGCATACATTATGTCTCTCCCACTTTCAAATGCTTGAAATCGAATTGTTTTCCAGCTTTTTAGTTATCTTATAGTATCTGGACTTAATGGCATGTGGTTTTGAAATCTTTTATGATGTGTGAGATGGTGAGATGACTCAAAGCACATGCCTGAAACCCTGGCAACCTGCATTCAATCCCTTAACCCATATGGTGGAAGGAGAGGACTCAGCCTGCACATTTCCCTCTGAAAATGGCGTGCTCTCCAAAAAATAGATGCAAAACAATTTAATCTGTGCTATATTTTACCTATATGACGTAGTTGAGTGTTGCTTACCAGATCAACAAAAACTGTAATTTTCATACTACATCTTTAAAAGCTTTTCCAAAGATATTTTAAGTCCACATTGTATTATTTCTTACTTTTGTTATGGTTTTATTGTTTCAATTTCAAGTTTTTATGAGTTAACTATGTTCTTCGGCAATTTCACACATTTATAATGTATTGGAGTTTCTCTTACATCCAGTTCTCTCTTATCTCTCTCCCATCCCTGTAAATGCCCCCTCTTCCCTATGAATCACTTTACCACATTCATGACTTTTTTCTTCTCTCCTGACCCACCGAGTTTAACTAAGGCTGTCTGTATGACCATGGGTTTGGAGCTTTCTGTTGGTACTTAGGCTGAACAGTGGGAATACAACTGAGAAAAATGACTTGGTCTCTTTTAGAATGTATCAATAGCCAGTTAGTTGAATAGGGGGTAGGTAGGGTCCCAGGAGCCTCTCCCCATTGATGACTGATTGTTGACAAGACCAGACTACTGAAGGCCCAGTGCAGGCAACCATTTACTTGGCATAAAAGTTGCTGCCATGAAATAATATTGTCATGGCTATGTGACACTCAGAAGGTGGCATTTTGCAGACCCTCTTCCAGCCCTCTAGTTTTCATACTCTTCTGCTCCCTCTTCCTCAATGTTCCCAGTTCTTTTTTTCTCTTTTTTTAATTAAGAAAGTTTTTATTCATTCCACATACCAACCACAGATCCCTCCCTCCTCCCTTCTCCCACTCCCCTCCCCAGTCTTCTCCTCCAGCCCACCCCCCTTTCCCCTCCTCCAAAAAGGTGTGGCCTTCCATGGGGAGTCAGCAAAGCCCAGCACACTCAGCTGAGGCAGGTCCAAGCCTCTTCCTCTTCCTCATCAAGGCTGTGCAAGGTGTCCCATCATAGCCAATGGGCTCCAAAAAGCCAGTTCATGCACCAAGGATAGGTCCTGTTCCCACTGTCAGGGTCCCCTCAAACAGACCAAGCTGCACAACTGTCTCACCCATGCAGAGGGTCCAGTTCAGTCCCATGCATGTTCTACAGTTGTTGGTCCAAAGTAAATGAGTTCCCACTAGCTTGGTTTGGTTGTATCTAAGTTTCCCCATCATGGTCTTGACCCCCTCCCCTTGCTCATGGAATCCCTCTTTCCTCTCTTTGATTGGACTTCTGGAGCTTGGCCTGGTGCTTGGCTGTGTCTCTGCATCTGTTTCCATCAGTTACTGGATGAAGGCTCTATGATGACAGTTATGGCATTCACCAATCTGATCGCTGTGTTCCCAGATTCTTTAAATCACTATTTTTGTACTTAAAATTTTCTGGATATGAATTCTCTATAGCATGTCTGTATTTCTCTCTATTAGCATGATATTAATTCTGGTTAATTGTAGTTGAAAGTTTTCCTGTGTCCTGCCCATCCCGCAGCCGCTCAGACAAGTAAACACACAGAGGCTTATATTATTACAAACTGTATGGCCTAATGGCTCAGGCTTCTTGCTAGCTAGATCTTACATCTTAAATTAACCCATTTCTATTAATCTATATTTTGCCATGTGTTCTGTGGCTTACCAGTCTGCTGACATGTTGTTCCTTGGGTGGCAGGCTGACGTATTTCCTTTCTGCCTTTCTTCTTCCTGTATTTCCCGCCTGCCTCTAAGCTGCCTTGCCATAGGCCAATTGGCTTTATTTATCAACCAATCATAGTGACACATATTCACAGCATGCAGAAAGACATCCCACAGCAGTTAATTTCTTTCCATTTATATGTCACTTACCTGTGCCATATTCTTTAAAGGCACAATCCAATTGTAGGTACTTGGTGGAGAGATTTTTGTAAATGGTATAAATTCATTTATGAAGACCCTCTACAATGAAGTTAAACTTCAGCATAAATAAAAATCACTAAAGATTTGCTTTTTTTAAAAAAGTGTTCTGTATTACTAATATTTGGTTAAACAAAATACATACTCTATAAACAACCCAGCATGAGGCTAACAGAACAGAGTAACTAAGAATAAGAAACTAAAAGCTCAGGGTTGTAGCAAAGCTGCATATGATTCATACCTGAAGTGTTCAAGGATCTTTGGGTGACTCATTGGCTTTTGGACTCCATGTGTATGGAACCCTTTGAATGTCACATGCACAGACCCAAGCAAGTGTCTGGAAAGAAGTTTCTTCTTCCAAAGAAATGGCTTATTGTAGATGTAACCAACTGTCATATTAAATAAGAAACACAGAGCTAATACAGAGATGAAAGCCAAGAGGTCAGAGCAATAGCTAAGAGCTAATAACCTTACCCTTCACTGTTGCTGTTGCACTACCTCTCCAAAAGAAAGCTACTTCCTGTGTGCCTGTCTTTTTATAGTGTTTCTGTTCTGCCTTCTCATTGGTTGTAAACCCAACCACATGACCTCATTGTCACTGCCTGTCTGTACAGACCTCCAGGTCTTCTATGGTTGGTATTGAGATTAAAGGTGTGTGTCTCTATGCTGGCTGTATCCTTGAACACACAGAGATCCGCTTAGCTCTGCCTCCCAAGAGCTGGGATTAAAGGCGTGCACCACCACTGCCCACCTTCTGCTAAGGCTTGCTATTAGCTCTGACCCCCAGGCAACTTTATTTATTAACATATGAATCACATTTTAGTACAAATAAAATATCACCATAGCTTATAGTCACCTATGTTGACAATGTACCTGAGGTCCTGTTTGTGATAATTGGTAAGATTGGCTATAATTTCTGGTTGGTGATGGCTGAAATGACATTGGGTAGAAGGAAAGCTCCCAGGCAGCCAACCAGACCAGGTGTAGGAAGTGGTGCAGAAGAGAGCAGGTGCTCAGAGCATGATGTACAACCACTTAGAGCTTCTGGTACTTATCATAGCAATGGCCTTGTTTAATTGAGTTATATGTGGAAAAATAGTGCTGGTGTAAACAAACATTTTAGTACAGTGGGGAGAGACCCCCAACTTCCTGTACACTAAGTCTGCTCTTGTTTTTTTTTTTGTTTTTTTTTTTGTTTTTTTGTTTTTCGAGACAGGATTTCTCTGTGTAGCTTTGCACCTTTCCTGGAACTCACTTGGTAGCCCAGGCTGGCCTCGAACTCACAGAGATCCGCCTGGCTCTGCCTCCCAAGTGCTGGGATTAAAGGCGTGCGCCACCACCGCCCGGCTAAGTCTGCTCTTGTAATTGACATGTAATTCCTAGGTTAGTTCTTCTGGATGGGAGAGATCCGTCTAGTTCCACAGTTCTCAAACCTGTTGAAACCATAGATTCACAAGAGCTGGCCAGGTCATTCCTTTGACCCACCCCTGCCTTGAGGCCCACAGTACCTTAGATGAGACATCTAGTCCAATCCTTATTTTCCCTCTTTCTTTTTGTTTTCCAAAGTTGCAGAAAATAGTGGCCTATAGCCATTTGAAGAGGTAAGGGTGGGGCAGCCCTGTTTGTTAAAGGAAACTTTATGATGATGTATGCTGTGGATATTGCTCTGTATAAATAAAACACTGATTGGCCAGTAGCCAGGCAGGAAGTATAGGCGGGACTAGCAGAGAGGAGAGAGAAAAAGGAGAGGAAGGCAGAGGGGAGGAGACACCAGCTGCCGTTCAGGGAGCATCATGTAGAGGCAACAGGTAAAGCCACGGAACACGTGGCAGCATATAGATTAACAGAAATGGGCTGAGTATAAGAGTAAGAGCTAGACAATGGTAGGCCTGAGCTAATGGCCTAGCAGTTTAAATAATATAAGAGTCTGTGTGTTTATTTTATAAGTGGGCTCCGGAACTGGTGGGACTTGGTGGGAGCTGGAGAGAAATTCTCCAGCTACAGATGTAAAATTGAGGTCCTCTACCATACTACATGATCCACCCAACTCAGTGCTCTGGTTCCTGTCACTACACTGTGGGACTTCAAGCAATTTGGTTTGTTTTTAAATCTCTAAGAAGCTGTCTTGTCTTCACAGCCCTTTTCTCACCTAACTCTGCCCCTAGCTAGTTGATATGAAGTAGATGTGGTTTTCTGATTTTGCTAAAATGGGCCAACTGGAAAAACTGTACTTCTTCCTTTTCTTTTGTGACAGAGCTTCCTAAATCAGCGTAGCCAAATGGTAGGCATGACACTGGAGTGAAGGAAAGCCAAGCCATGACTGTCCCATGATATGCTCTTAGGTATCTTTCTGGCTCTTCCGGTCATGCTAGGATATTGAGAGATTCAACTATTCAGTCTCAAATATCCAAAAAATTCTGTTAGAAAATGCCAAGGCTCGCTATAAGCACTTAAAAATGTACTGAAGGGCTGGGCGGTGGTGGAACATGCCTTTAATCCCAGCACTCAGGAGGCAGAGATAGGTGGATCTCTGTGAGTTCGAGGCCAGCCTGATCTACAGAGTGAGTTCCAGGACAGGCTCCAAAGCTACAATGAAAGAAACCCTGTCTCCAAAAAAAAAAAAAAAAAAAAAAAAAGGGAAAAAAATGTACTGAAGGGCAATGTTTCAGGTTTGGAGATGATTTCCCAGGAGGTTGAAGCTTAAGTTCTGAACCCTTTAAGTCACTCGCCAGGCTCTCTGCCTGTACTTGTCTTCAGACCCACTTGGACCACAGTAGAGAAAAGAGGAGGCAACCTCTCTGTAAGCCTGGAGCAGCAATGAGACTCTAGGAGAACCTGAGCGGAGGAACAGACAAAACAGAGTGGTTTTCATTATGGTCCACACCTCTGTCCTACTGTAGAGGCAAATTTGAAGGGAAAACCTGAAGAGATGTTTGAGACGTGCCCAGGGCAGACTACAGTTCGTTCCTCTGATCTCCTAGAGTAGGAGTTGTGCTAGGCCCCTCTCTCCTCTGAACCCAAGTCCAGTGTTGCCTCTTGAGAGGCAACTTGAGTGGACCCCAGCACAGGCTGGAAAGCAGGTTCATGATGAAGTGCGTGTTATCAAGAGAATGACTCAGATACCCCTGAACTCTCCACACCATGCAGTGTAGCTTTTGGTGTAAAGTGCGTATGTAATGAAGTTCACGTTGGGGCTCTATTCTCCAGCATGATATTTTTCTGGGGTGTCACTATCTTGAGGGTGTTTGGAGGTACTTTTTGGAAAATCAGCACTTTCTGTGTGACGATGGTGCTGCCCTTGAAGAAGGTGACAGTGTGGAGGGTACTGAGTACCAGGTACGGTTTCCTACGGCAGATGTCTGTGCTGCCTGGGCCACATGGAAAGATTCAGATTTGGCTCTGCCTTCTTTCCAGGGCACACAGTGCCTGTGCTTCATTTCAGGTTCCAGAGAGTGCCGGGAGCACCTACTCTTCTCTCCTGAGGAAAATGGGGTGTCTCTGTCATCAGCGTTTCTGAGGGCTCCAGAAGTCTCCAGTGTTGCTTGGAGAAAAGGTTAGAATCAAAGAAAAGGAAAGAAAAGAAAACAAAACTCCACTTCTTCCTTCACAACAGAAAAACATCAGTTCATATAACCATTACCATCAAAGCATGGGATGTAAGGATATGTATAAAATGTTTGCCTTTTCCTCACCCTTTCCTTTCATCCCTTTGAAACACCACATCCTTCTTGCCTCAATGGAAGAGGACAGAATGGGGTCAGACACACTGCACCCTTTAGTCCATTTCTTTTAGTAATAAAGTTACTGAAGGACAGGGCCTTTTTCTTCTGGATAATCAAAACTTTAGAAAGAGATGATTGCATCTCATGGCTGCATATTAGAATTGCCCATGGCTGCATGTTGGAATTGCTTGGGGAATTGTTTTAAGTTTCTGACATACAAAAAGACATTTTATTCATAACTCACCATTATGGTGTCCCACATATTTCTCTTAAGTTCTAGATGGAAACCAATGAAATCTAAATTTTCCTTTATTACCCAGTTCTTTAGGGGTGCACAGCTTTGAAAATGCCATATTATTTCTTTGTACACTTGTGTCACAAGGCGGTGTGGGTTCACTGTAGAGGTTATGAACAAGAAAACAGTAGCCATAAAGTTTCTGGGGCTCAGGTGGTCTACGTGCTTGCTTCCTACAGTCCCTGCATCTACTACAACAACCTTTCAGACCAGTGCAGTAATGTCCTCTATCTCTTAGAACTCACACGTGGAATTTACATACATGGCACTTCTCTAACAATGAAATCAGTCTCTTTAAAATATATTCAAAGGAATTCCTGAAGGAATGTAAATAACAGAAGGATCCTTCTTAAACCCAAATCAAGTCTTCTTTCTAATCTGCTCTGTAACAAAGATGTTAATGATGTTTAAATATAATTTTATATAAAGAATAGGCAATCATTCCTCCATTATTTTTCTGTTCTCACCTGGGGACCCTCAGTGACCCTACCGGAAAATAGAGCTTTGCTTTTTCTCTTCTTTTGCTCTCCATGTTATTTTTGGATCCTCTAATCAAATGAGTCATTCCTGAAATGTTCAGTTTGTTTTATGATTGTGGCATGCCAGGCAGGCAGGCGGCTCACCTGCCCTGTACCACAGCTGATTCTAGCTGGGAAAGCTCCCGACATCTGTGCCCATAATAAAAAGCCTACAAAAGCAAAACAAATCATGTTCCTACCTCCATTTCTCCTGCACATTAAAGGTTGATCACCCGAAGTCACGATCCGGGCTCTGAATTGGGTTGCGGCATCTGATCTGATGGAACAAAGAGAGATCAATAGCTGCCACCATAAAAAGTCAATGGAACATAAATTAGGAAGAGAATATTTTCTAACTCTGGCCCCAAGCAGTGGCTGGCTGGGTTCAAACCATACTTCTGGTCAATGAAAAACAGAAAGCAACTTTATTTAACAGCAGGGTAGGCTACTCTGGGATTCTATTTTGTGCTCTTCCGACTTCTCTTCATTGATCTCCAAATAATGAATTGAAGCATGATGATTCTCTCTAAAGTTAAGCTTACTCCCCAATGCTGTCAGGAAGTTTCTAACGGTGGCTAGAGAATTATGTGAAGCTAAGCCACACCCTGGGGGCTTCTGGCTGTAAGCAATTTTAGAGTCTATGATGGAACTTGGTGAGCTCCAAGGCAGTCACATTAATACATTCAAGAGTGTTTTAGAGTTGTGGTTTAATTGACCGCTGAGGAGCAAATCAACTCTTCTCTCTTCAGCCATTATGGCTTTGCCCAAAAGTATTAGCAAACCTGGAAAATTTTCAAATTGAAAATATTTTCTTTTTTGATGAATTAAAGTAATACAGAAGTAAGGATGTAGCTCAATTTCGGAGAACCTGCCTAGCATGTGCAATGCCCTGGGATTGATAGCCAGCTCTGTAACAAACAAACAAAGGTAGATATTAAGGAGAAATGATTCAAGAAACTCATGAGAAGAGAAAAGACATGTCATCCATTGCATGATCACCCACTTTTCACTGGTCATATGCTAACAAATCTATTCCCATCTTATTTTTCAAATGTACTCACCTATACTTCAAGGTAATGCAGAGTATAGGTAGTTTGTGATCATTGTGATAAATAAATAATATCTTTTCCACTGTTGTTTGGATTGAATAAAATTATCAGCAAATGGGACTAGAGACATGGCTCAGTAGAGGACCTGAGTTTGTTTCCTAGCACCTATGTCAGATGGCTTACAACCTCCTGTTCCATCTCCAGGGGCTCCAACTCCTGGGATCTATGGATACCTGCACTCAAGTCTCTCTCTCTCTCTCTCTCTCTCTCTCTCTCTCTCTCTCTCTCTCTCTCTCACACACACACACACACACACACACACTCACACACACACACACGTACACACACACACACACACACACACACACACACACGTACACACACACACACACATTGGGCACCATTTGTAGCTCAAAGTTTTTCTGTGTCCCGCCCAGTCTGCAGTCATTCAGACCCAAGTAAAACACAGAGAGGCTTATATCAATTACAAATTGCATGGTCATGGCCTGTGGCTCAATTTTCCTCTTCCTCTTCCTTAGTAATCCCAGGGCAGAACAGTCAAAAGTATAGACATCTGTGATGACCAGTGTAATGGCATAACCAGTGGGATCTCATGAAAAGAGATTTTGGCGTCTTTTCTCTCTCCTTTCCTATCACCATATAGTGAGTTGCTGTGGGATAATGCTTTTGTACACTGGTTTAATCAAACACTGATTGGCCAGTAGCCAGGCAGGAAGTATAGGTAGGATAAGCAGACAAGAAGAATTCTGGGAAGAGGAAGGCTGAGTCAGAAGTCCACTGTCCAGGGAACAGCATGTAATAGCACACAGGTAAAGCCATGGAACATGTGGCGACATATAGATTAACAGAAATAGGCTGAGTTTAAGTGTAAGAGTTAGTCAGTAGGAAGTCTGAGTTAATGGCTGAGCAGTTTTAATTAATATCAGCCTCTGTGTGTTTACTTGGTGGACGAGGGTGGAGAGATTTGTCCAAACAGCTGGCAGGCTGGGACATAGGAAATCTTCTGGCTACACATAAGAATAAACCTTAAAAATTATCAACAAAGTTTTAATGAAATAGAGATTAAAGTGTCACATTAACTACTAATCTACCAATGTCCAGATTGCAGAGCAGTTTTATGGTTTTAGAGAATGTCCTAAATACCAAGACCCATTGATAGGCAGACTTCTTTACCCACAAACAGGTGTTGCTGGATTACTGCTGTCCCTCCATATAGGCTAGGATCCTTCTACGTTAAGAGCACTGGAAGTCAGAGAGATGAATGTAGACTCTGCTGGCAGCTCCCTCCATACATAAAGGATGGACAACATTGATTATATTTTTTTCAAGGATTTAATTTTATTTATGCATGGGTGACTGTGTGAGTGGGATGCCACATGTGGGTAGGTGCCTTCAGAGGCCAGGAGAAGGTGTCAAATCCCCTTTGAGCTGGATTTCCAGGGGTGGTGAGCTGTCCGACATGGGTGCTGGGAACTGAACTCAGATCCTCTGGAATAGCAGTATGTGTTTTCACTTGCTGAGCTACACTTTAGCCCCACATATATGTTTTATCTTTAAACTTAATCACAGTTCCTTCCTGAGGAAGGACTGGGCATAGGAGGTAGAATATAATGCCAGCAGTGTTTTCTTTAACTGAGAAGATAAAACCTTGATCCTCATGATCTACCTTCTTCTCTCAGTGTGACACTTGTCTTTGCATGCTGCTCTAACGTGCATCCTTTTGGTGAATGGACCACAAAATTTAAAACTAGCACAAAGTCCCTGAATTTAAATTAGTTTTAACATCTGTAGATCCATGAGCCGAAAGCATGGAGATGTTGAAGAAGCATATGAATCTGTAGGAATCTAAAACAGCCCCAGGTACTCCAGCTGTCAGAGGACAGAACCTGAGACAGCCACAGGGTTGTGCATACTCTGAGGTCACATGGCATGGGAGGATGAGGGTCATTCATATTACTCTAAACATCGATTTCTCCCAATGTTTGATGTTTGCACTATTTTTAGTCATCTCTATAACCTCCAATATTACAATCAGACCATTCTCTCTGGCTTTATCAATTTTCAAATATATTGCCCAGTTACCAACTCTTCCTTCTTCTCTTTCTCCCCCCGCCTTTGAAAGATAGTGCCTGTTTTCTTTTCCTGTTGCTGTGATAGTACCCTGATTGTAACAACTCAAGGGAGTAAAGGTTTATTTTAGCTCAGAGTTCAGAGTACAGTCCATTATGGATGAGAGTCAAGGCAGCAGGAGATTGAAGCAGCTGCTCATATCATGTCCAGACAGAAAGCAGAAAGGGATCTATGCTGGCTAGTGCTCAGCTCACTTACACACACACACACACACACACACACACACACACACACACACACACAGACCTAACTTTTACAAACACAGCTCACTTTCACATACACAGCTCATTTTCACAACCCCCCACCTCCCATCCCCCCACTTCAATTCTAGATTGAGTCAAATTGATAGCACTGACCTTCACAGGGTTTCAATATGTAGCTCAAGCTGATCTTGAACTTATGGTTTCCCTACCACAGCCTCTTGAGTTTTTTTAAACCATTTTTCTTTTTTTATTAATTACATTTTTCATTTATTTTACATATGGACCACAGTTCCCCCTCCCTCCTATCCTCCCATTTCCCCCTCCCACCTCTCTCCCTCCCCACCCACTCCTCCTCCATCTCCATTCAGGTCTCCCATGGGCATCAACAAAGCATGACACATCAAGTTGAGGCAGGACCAAGCTCCTCCTCCTGCATCAAAGCTGGGCAAGGCAACTCACCATGGGGAATAGGTTCCCAAAAAGTAGTTCAAGTGCCAGGGATATGTCCTAATTCTACTGCTAGGAGCCCCACAAACAGACCAAGCTACACAACTGTCACATACATGCAAAGGGCCTAGATCAGTCCCATGCAGGCAACCTAGCTATTGGTCAGCAACAAACTCAGGTCAGCTGTCTCTCTGATTTTCCCCATCATGACTTTGACCCCTCTGGCTCATACAATCTTTCTTCTCTCTCTTCAACAGGACTCCCAGAGCTCGGCCCAGTGCTTGGCTGTGGATCTCTTCATCCACTTCCATCAGTTACTGGATGAAGATTCTCTGATGATAGTTACGGTACTCACCAATCTGATTACAGGAAATGGCCAGTTCAGGCACCCTCTCTACTATTGCTAGGAGTTTTAGCTGGGGTCATCCTTGTGGATTCCTATTTATTTCCCTGTCACAAGGTTTCTCCCTAACCCTGAAATGGACCCCAGCCCCAATTAAGACATCTCTTTCATTACTCTCCCCCTCTATCCTGCCCAATCTGATTCCTCGTCTCTGCCCCCCACCCACCCCATTCTCAATTTACCCAGATCTCTTCTGTATCCCCTTTACAGGAAAAATCCATGTGTCCCTCTTTGGGTCCTCCTGGTTACCTAGCCTCTTTGAGGCTGCGGATTATAGCCTGGTTATCCTTTACAGCTAATATCCACTTATGAGTGAGTATGTACCATATTTATCTTTCTGGGTCTGAGTTATCTCTCTCATGATGATTGTTTCTAGTTCCATCCATTTGCCCGCAAATTTCCTGATGTCATTTTTTTTTTATAGCTAAGTAATATTCCATTGTGTAAGTGTACCACATTTTCTTTATCCATTCTTCAGTTGGGGATATCTAGGTTGTTTCCAGGTTCTGGCTATTACAAATAGTGAAAGTTTTTCTGGCTGTAGTAGTTGTGGCTGGAATCTGTGGTCTCTTAGTGTCTGCAAAATGTCTATCTGGTACCTTCTGGCTTTTACAGTCTACATTGAGAAGTCAGGTGTAATTCTGATAAGTCTGTCTTTATATGTTACTTGGCCTTTTTCCTTTGCAGCTCTTAATATTCTTTATCCTTCTGTCTGTTTAGTGTTTTGATTGTTATGTGGCAAGGGGACTTTTTTTTTTGGTCTAGTCTATTTGATGTTCTGTAAGCTTCTTGTACCTTTATAGGCATGTCCTTCTTTAAGCTGGGAATGTTTTCTTCTATGATTTTGTTGAATATATTTTCTGTGTCTTTGAGATGGGTTTCTTCTTCCTTTATCCTTATTATTCTTAGATTTGGTCTTTTCATGGTGTCCCAGATTTCCTGGATGTTTTGTGTTAAGGATTTGTTGGATTTAACATTTTCTTTGACCGATGAATCTGTTTCCTCTATCATATCTTCAATGCCTGAGGGTCTGTCTTCTATCTCTTGTATTCTGTTGGTTATGCTTGCATCTGTAGTTCCTGTTCATTTAATCAGATTTTCCATTTCCAGAATTCCCTCAGTTTGTGTTTTCCTTATTGCCTCTATTTCAATTTTCAAGTCTTGAACTGTTTCCTTTACCTGTTTGATTGTCTTTTTTTCTTGACTTTCTTTAAGAGATTTGTTGATTTCTTCCAATTTTTTTTGCTTGTCTTTTCCTCGATTTCTTTAAGGGAAATTTTCTTTTTCTCTTCACAGGCCTCTATCATCTTCATGAAGTTATTTTTAAGGTCATTTTCTTCTGCTTCAGCCTGTGTTGGAATGTTCAGGTCTTGCTGTTATAAGATCACTGGGTTCTGGTGGTTCCATATTGTCCTTCTTCTGTTGAATGTATTCTTACATTGGCATTTATGAATCTGAGTTTGGGATGATTATAGTATTGATTCTTGTGTTACCTTTGTTGGATGAGTGTTTTGTTCCTTTATTATCTATATTAGTATTATCTTATTATCCTTTATTGTCTTGTGGACTGAATGGCCAAGGGTTCTGGTGATTTGCAGGTCTTCAGGTCCAGTAGGATTATCTCAGCTAAGGTTTTTGGGGGTTTGAGTAACTAGATCTAATGTATCCTTCTGTTCTTCTGGCTGGTGTGCCTATGGAGTCTGCTGGAGTTTCAGGGGAGGGCTGACCAAGGGGAAGATGATGATGTAGGTGGGGTTGGGTGGCAGAGTGGGTCTTGAGGGAACAGAATCCAGTAGGTAGCAGCGGTGGTTGTGTGGCCTGCAGCCAGGTCTCACACCTGTTAGCTGGCTGCTGGGGACTATAACAGAGCAGTGGAGTTTCACCAGAGTTGGGAGCAGGGTCCAGCTGTCTTGCTGAGGCTGAGATGGGATGGGGGTGCCTGGGGTGTGCCCTGGGGTTTAAGGTCTGGAGGTTGGGACAGTTCAGCTGGAAGGCCAGTCACTAACCTATTCTTCCAACTGATGTGAGTTGTGCCTGTGCCTATGGTCTGCTGAAGTTGCAGGGAAAGGATAGCCATGGGGAGGATGATGAGATGGGTGGGGTTGGATGGCAGGGTGAGTCTTGGAGGAACAGAATCCAGTGTGTAGTGGTGGTGGTAGTGCAGCCTGGAGGAAGGTCTGTCACCTACTGGCCCCAAGTCTTTTTTTTTAAAAGATGAATTATTTACACCTTTCTCTGTATTAACCCCACCCCCACCCCCATGCTTGTGTCCTCCTTTAATTCATCTAATCCCTAGTGTGAGGATATTAAGGAATTATGCCTTTGGGAAGTGATGAAAATGAAGCTTCCACAAGTATGATTTGTGCCCTTTTAGGGAACTACAGAGACCAGAGAGTTCTCAATAAACAAGGAAGTTACTGTCATATACTGCCGTTAGTGATAACTTGATCTTGGATTGCTCAGCCTATAGAACTGTGAGAGATTAAATTTCTGTTCTTTGTAAGTCACCCAGTCTCAAGTATTCTGCTAGAGTAGTACAAATGAACCTAATCATCTAGTCAACTGTGCCATGGCTTAACATTCTGAAAGTGAAAAACTTTCTTGATTGTTTTCCATCTTATTCTTTTAGAGTCAAGGTGTCTCACAGAATACGGAGCTCACTGAAGTGGTTAGTCTAGATAGGATGCTGGGAATCTTATCTCTCTTTCTAAGCACCCGAGTTACAGGGGAGCCTCTGTGCTATTTTTACATGAGTGCTAGTGATCTGAACTCAGATCTGCATGCTTTGTGCACCCCTGCTTTACTCATTAAGCCATCTCCCCAGCCCCTATAACTTATTAAAGAGTTGTTTGACAGTCCCAGTAAAGTTGAGATAAAAGTATAGATTTTTCAAATCTGTCTTCACCCCATCAGGGTAGTGCATCTGCTGCACCTGTCCAGCATGCATTTCTGTATAATCGTTACCCCAAGTTTATAGTTTGTTAAACTTCACTTTTGGTATTACACATTTTATGAATTTTGACCAATGCAGAATTAATGTAATACTATTATGGTATCATAGTTTCACCCCAATGAAAATCCTCTATGTTCCTATTTACCCTCCCACTGTGCTATTTACCCCCTCCAGTCCACAGCAGCTACTGATTATTTACTCCACAGTTCTGCCTTTTTAAAATGCTTTCACTCAGATGGAAACATGAACTATATAACCTTTTCAGATTGACTTATTCCACTTGTCAACATGTATTTGAATCTTTTTTGTGTCTTTTCATGGCTTGTACTCATTTCTTATTGGTGATGAATAGTTGTGCATTGTCTAGAAGTACCACACTTTAGTCATTCATTTCTAGTCACAAACCTACTACAGAATATGTCAGTTACTTCTAAGCTTAGGCAATTATTAATAAGTTGCTGTAATCAATCTGTGAAGGTTTATGTATAGGCACATGTTTCAGCTCCCTTAGAAATTTCTGTTGAAATCGTTCATGACTGAGTTTCTTTCCTCGCACATTCAACCAAATAACAGGCTCACAATGCCATCCCTTACTTCTGTCACTGTTTTTGTTTCCCAGTATTTCTTTCTTACTATTCTTAGAACTTACGTCTTTCTGCTTATGTTTCCTACTGTCTTTACATGTGATCTTCTCAACCCACTTGACCCCTTAGCCTGTGAGCCCTAGTTGATTTAAATTCTCAATATATTCATCCTTCAATCCTCTCCATAGCCTAGTATGATTTTGATGCTTATTTTGTCTTTTCAAACTGTTCTTTTTAAAGTTTTTTTCTTTATTTTTGAGATTGTATTGAAATTACAACTTTCCTCCCTTCCTTTTCTTCTTCTAACCCTCCCTCAACTCTCCTTCAAATTTATGGTCTGTTTTTTCATCCATCATTATTATATGCAAATATTTTTATGCATATATTTGCACATATATTCCAAATATAACCTGCTGGGTCCATATAATGTTCCTTGTATGTATGTTTTCAGGGCTGAGTGTTTGGTACTGGAGAGTCAATGGGTATGCTCTTCCCTGGGGAGGACCACCTCTTCCTTGGGAGGACCACCTCTCTCTGCTCCCAGACTTACTCAGATGTCTGTAGTTCTTTATGTAGGGTTGAGACTTCGTGGGCTTTTCTTCATGCAGTTTTGCTGACAAACATGCCAGTGTGTTTTCTTTTAAAGTTTTATCTTTTTTTTTTTTTTTTTTTTTTTTGCTAGCCTATATGCCTGAGTAAAAGGAGAACAGTAAATAGACTGGGAAGGACTCTACAGTCCTGTGATCAGGCCTGTGTTATGACCCTGTAACTCAGGAATAGGAATGTAGAAAGTGTACATTTATTTTTTCTCCTTAGCTACACAATTTGGCTGAGTTGGGTATTTTCCTTTCCCTAGTAATTAACTGGGATTAAAAAAAATCATCAAATTAGGGTCTATTAAATAATTTGTACATGGGAGGGACTGAAAGAAGGAAAAGGAAGGGGTAGGTGAAGAGATTCTGTTTTAATTAAAAAATAGTTTTGCTCTGAGGATTTTTTTTTTTAAACCAAGAAGAGGATGTCTTGAAATGGTTCATTGTTCTCACTGCTGGAAGCAGGAGGGCTCGTTCTCTTGTCTTCAAGTGAGGATCTGGTGGAGTTCAGGAAGCCAACTCTCAGAAGCTCATTGTCCTCCTTAGAATTAGGTCTCCTGGAGAGCCCTCGTTGTCCCTGTCCCTCTAACAGTTCCTCAGGTGCATCTCAGTTTCTCCTGCTTTGACTGGCTTTCAGGAGGATGCCCACACTGGTCAGCCATGGTCCTGTCCAGGGCCCATGCCTGTAATTTCAGGGCAGTGGTTTGCTCTGTCACCTGACTTCCCATGTCTGTCTGAGAAGAGCTGTCGATCTTCCTATTTGTTCAACTTTTCACTTGTTATTGCAGAGCGGAGACTCCCCGGTCTCTCACCTGCTGGGATGGAACCAGAGGGAAACATTCTTTCTGCAAAAAGAAATTCTTCTTGGTTTCTGTTCCTCGCTGTGCTACTTCTGACTGCTTTGCTGTCCCGGTATGTATTCTGATACAATTACTATTCTGGGCATTAGGTTTTCACTATTTCTTATAACCTACAATTTACTATTTAAAACATTTTCATACATGAATATCACTGTACTCTGCTCACACCCCCACTGTCCCCTCTGGTTAACATTTTATTTTATTTTACTGATAGATATCTTCAAGTGATTCCTAGGAAAGGATATGCGAGGAGCAAACATTTGAGTTGGAAATGATTTTATTTTACATTCTTGCTTGGTCCGATAGTTCAGTGGTTGAATTTTGGATTCCAAATTATTTTCCCTTTGGCCTGGCAAACCTTACTCTATGGCCACTGAGTCTCACAGCTGCTCACTGTAAGACAGAAGGTGATATCTCATTCTACACATGCTCTTGAGTTATTTTGTTTGTCTCTGAAAGTCTAAAACTCTACCAAAAATATCTAGTTTTTGTTTTAAATTCTTTCACTTTCATTCCATTTGAAGAAGCATGTCTTTCAACCTAGAAAAAATTCCCATTGTACTTTTGATAACTTTTTTCTTTGAAATTTCAAAATTCTTTGTCTTTTTTTTTAATGTTGAAATTCTTGATCCTTTTGGACTTGTTTTCCCAAGTTCAAGTATCTTAGCTAATGCTTGCATTTTAATTCTAATTTTCCAAAAGACTTACCATGCTAGTTTTTCCTGTAATGATACATTTTTTATATAAAAGTTTTAATCCTCATAAAACATTAAAATCACTTTACCAAATGTTAGCGGCTACCTAATCTCAACAAATGTGGACTTTTGGCACTCTTCCCCTCCCCCTGTAGATGTGGCTCCTACTACAGATTGTTTGAAATTAAGCTGAAGATGTAAGCTGAAGCCATTACCCCTAAGTATTTTCAAATGCATCTTCTAAGCATAAGGTTACTTTTTCCTAACATCACAACACCATTTTCATAAACAAAAAGTCATAATTAGTGCTATCACATTCTATTCAGCCCGTGTTCAATTTCCTTAATTTTAAAAAATGGATCCATTCTAGATTTGTGTACTATACTTAGTTGAATTGGCTTAGGCTTTTTTTTTTTTTCAAAGAGGAACCTTCATTCTAGATTTACATGATTTTGTGTTCCTGGTTGTTATTAAACACATTTCTCTAGTCTCTGTATTTATTATAATTTGGGCCTAAGGAGTTTATTATATTCAGGTAAAATATTGTTACATGATTGCTTTGTTCAAATTGCATATTTCGTGCTGACCCATGGAAGAAGGCACATGACATCAGGTCTTCCAGAGGTCAGTTACATTATGTCTGGTCATCTTGTTAAGGGATGACCTCCAGCTTCCCCACTGAAATGATCCAGGGGTTTTGACTTTTCAATTAGTAAGGTGTTTTTAGATCAATTGGTTTTTCAAATTTTTTGTTCCATAGATGGAATTTTAAAGAAGCAAGAACAAGGCCTGCACGGGTCAGCACCAGGTTCTCTGTGTATGTTATGCCTGTTAGTTTGGTGTTTTTTGTGGGACTCCTAACATGGATCAGGTGTATCTCTGACTGTTTTGCCCTCTCTTGGGACTCTTTTCCTTCTGTTGAATTGCCTTGACCAGCCTTGATGAGGGCTTTTCCCTTGTCTTACTGTATCTTGTTTTGTCCTGTTTGGCTGTCATCTCTTGGAGATCTGCTCTTTTCTGAAGAGGAAATGGAGGCAGAGTGGATGTTGGAGAGAGAGGAGGTAGCGGGTAGCTGGGAGGAGTGGAGGGAGAAGAACATGTGGTTAGGATGTATTGTGTGAGAGAAGATTCTACTTTCAATAAAAATATATTTTAGAAAAAATGTATTTATTTTATTTTTTACGTGTGTGAATATTTTGTCTGCATGTATGTATAAGCAGCATGTGGATGCCTGGTGCCTGTGGAGGTTTTTTGAAGAAGGCGTCAGATTCCTTGGAACTGGGGTTACTGACAATTGTGAGCCACCATGTGGCTGCTTTGAACTGAACCCA
Source organism: Peromyscus eremicus (assembly GCF_949786415.1). Classification (NCBI taxonomy): domain Eukaryota; kingdom Metazoa; phylum Chordata; class Mammalia; order Rodentia; family Cricetidae; genus Peromyscus; species Peromyscus eremicus. Next base: position 43,411,775 of record NC_081416.1, read on the forward strand.
AGTCCCTTGTAAGAGCAGCTGGTGATGTTTTCAAAATATCAACTAATAATGGTTACCTAAGTCAATTTTTGTATTATAAATTGTAAAATGGGGGTGGGGTGGGGTGGAGATGGTTCAGTGGTCAAGAGCTCATACTGCTCTTGCAGAGGACTTGAATTTATTTGCCAGCACCCACATCAGATAGCTCACAATCATCTGTAGCTAACTTTAGGGGATCTTATACCTTCCTCTGCTCTCTATGGACAGTCATGTGCATTAACCTATGCGTATGGATACACACACACACACACACACACACACACACACACACACACACACATAGACACGCACATCAATAAAACAAAGATAACTATAAAATATTAAAAATCACAAGATGATTATATGTTTAACTTGTTTTACATTTCTTAATGAATATTGTTTATATAGAAATTCTTTTCCCTCCCCTCTTCTGTCTTTTTGAGTTTCACTAGCCACTCAAAGAATTTATTTTTGAGGTTGGGTCACGGGTAGCCCAGGCTAGTCTCATAACCCACTATGTAGCTGAGAATGACCTTGCACTCGCGATCCTTCAGCCTCTACCTCCCAAGTGCAAGAATTACAGGTGTTTGCTTATGTGGTGCTATGGCTCAAACCCGGGCTTTCAGCTTACTAGGCAAGTACTTTGCCTGCTGAGCTAGTCCCCATCCTCTTAAGGACTTAGTCTTTCAAATGTTATGATTAATTATAGCTATTATTCTTTATGACGGCCTTTGTCCTACACTTCTGCATTAGGAAGTGATAGATTAAGCTCACAATGTCCCTTTATTATGACTCAATTGATCTTTGCGTTTGTTATTACTCCTTTGACACAAAATATCTCAGGTTGCCTTGTACATCTCTGCCCTCAGTATGGATCCAGTCATTTCCACAGGAGGCGTGATTTCTTGTAATGGGGACACTATCTAGAAATCAAGAGCTAGATATACCACTTAGGCGTTAGTTGCTTCTGGACTCTTCCAATTAGTAGAGCTAGAAAAAGCATTGATATCTATGTACTTTCCAGAAATGTAATATTACAGGGTTTTAAAAACTCATTTTATGAATTTTTTGTAGCACTGAATAATCTTTGCATCTACTGTCATTAACACACTCATTTGCCTGATCTGATAATATGCATAATTTCTAAAGTGTAATGTCATTACCAGTAGTGCACATACAGAGCGGGATTCCACATCTTTATTGTTTCCTTTGCTTTTAGACTGTAGCACAATAAGGACAAGCAGCCAGTTCACAGTACTTGAAAGAATTTCTTTCTTTGGGTGTTTACCAGTTCTGTATCATTAAGATCATTTGTTTTTGTTTGTTTTTTACTTTATGTTTTGCTTTTTCTTTTAGAATTAATGTAACTTTAGAGCAGATAAAACACTGACATTATTACGTCATTGCCTCAGTCTTCTGTACCCTGCTGCTTTGTGACACTGTGGATGGGAATCTGCAAACTGCACCCCACTTCCTTCCCTCTTTCCCCCCTCCCCCACTTGTCTCTCCACCCCCTCCTCCTCCCCCATCTTTGATTTCTCTTAGTTTTTCTTTTCATTATTTGTTCTTTTAAGACAAGGTCTTGCCATTTAATCCAGGCATGTCCAAAACCTGTGATCCTCCTGCCTCTGTCTCTCAAGTGCTAGGATTACAGGAATGTACTGCAGTGCTGGACTTTGACATGGTTTTCAGGACACTGCAGAGAGATGACAAGAACTTTCCTGCTGCTTCCTGATTTCTCCCTGTGGGGCTGTCTGCTAGGTTTTGTCCTTGTGCATGTTACCCAGCTTCTGTCCTCACACATGCCACCCAGCTTCTGTCCTCACACATGCCACCCAGCTTCTGTCCTCACACATGTCACCCAGCTTCTGTCCTCACACATGCCACCCAGCTTCTGTCCTCACACATGTTACCCAGCTTCTGTCCTCACACATGTCACCCAGCTTCTGTCCTCACACATGCCACCCAGCTTCTGTCCTCACACATGCCACCCAGCTTCTGTCCTCACACATGTTACCCAGCTTCTGTCCTCACACATGCCACCCAGCTTCTGTCCTCACACATGTTACCCAGCTTCTGTCCTCACACATGTCACCCAGCTTCTGTCCTCACACATGCCACCCAGCTTCTGTCCTCACACATGTCACCCAGCTTCTGTCCTCACACATGCCACCCAGCTTCTGTCCTCACACATGCCACCCAGCTTCTGTCCTCACACATGCCACCCAGCTTCTGTCCTTGTGCGTGTCACCCAGCTTCTGTCCTCACACACGTCACCCAGCTTCTGTCCTCACACATGCCACCCAGCTTCTGTCCTCACACATGTTACCCAGCTTCTGTCCTCACACATGCCACCCAGCTTCTGTCCTTGTGCATGTCACCCAGCTTCTGTCCTCACACACGTCACCCAGCTTCTGTCCTCACACATGCCACCCAGCTTCTGTCCTCAACACATGACACCTAGCTTCTGTCCTCACACATGCCACCCAGCTTCTGTCCTCACACATGTCACCCAGCTTCTGTCCTCACACATGTTACCCAGCTTCTGTCCTCACACATGTCACCCAGCTTCTGTCCTCACATATGTCATCCAGCTTCTGTCCTCATACATGCCACCCAGCTTCTGTTCTCACACACGTCACCCAGCTTCTGTCCTCATACATGCCACCCAGCTTCTGTTCTCACACACGTCACCCAGCTTCTGTCCTCACACACGCCACTCAGCTTCTGTCCTCTCACATGTTACCCAGCTTCTGTCCTCATACATGCCACCCAGCTTCTGTCCTTGTGCATGTCACCCAGCTTCTGTCCTCACACATGCCACCCAGCTTCTGTCCTCACACATGTCACCCAACTGTATTTCTTTTTTAAATCCAGTACAAGCGTTCCTTCCCATAGAGTCAGTTCATCGTAGCTCATCATCTCATGTACCCAGAAAGCTAGCCCCACCCACCATCCTCTTTGCCACAGGAGCTTCCTTTGAGCTTGAAATCCCAAAACCACGACTAGAAGCTTTTCCAGGGTCTGAGTTTTGTCTCAGTAGAATTTTTCTAATGTTTAATAATGTCTAGAGTTCAGTAACTGTAATATCCACTCACCGTTCTCCGAGTCCCAGAGGGGACAACCAATGCCAGTAGCTACTGTCACCCTGACACCTTTGTGCTCTTTTTTTCACCTTTTCAATGACATACTTGTTTTAGTCCCTTCCCCTTCTCACTGTTTTACCAGTCCCTTTTTACTATGATGGGACACCCGAGACAGGCTAACTTTATGAGGAAAAGAGGTTTATTCACTTCATAGCTTTGAAGAGTGTAAGTTACAGCACCGTGGCAAGGCTCTTTCTGTAGTGAGTAGCCATTCCAGCTTTGATCTGGAAGTTCCAACCTCCATTGAGGCTTCGGCAACTGTCACGCCTACAAGGCGGGGCTAAGGGAGGCGCCTGGGGACCCGAGAGCTGGATGGGGGAGCGCTCTCTGGTCCGGGACCCTGGACGGTGGAGGTGGGCCAAGCAGAGCTCCAGAGAACACTGCTGGACTGCGATACACCTTCCCCAGACCCTGCGACCTACCTATCCCTTCATTTGTAAGTTATCCACTAAATAAATCTTCCTTTTAACTACGTGGAGTGGCCTTAATAATTTCACCAATATCTTTCGAGGTTCACTCATTAGCTGTGTCAGATGGTAATGACAGGTGAATATGTGGGAAGAAGAAATCATGTCATCAAACAGGAAACCACGGAGACTGGATGGACCCAGGCTCAATCTTCTGTAGCAACCCTCTTGTGAGAATTACCAAAGATTCCATGGGAAATACCTAAGTCACTTCCAAGGACAGGCCTCTGGTTTCCTAAAGGCCTTCCACCAGGTTTTACCTCATGAAGGTTCCACACCACCACCCAATACCATCAACCTGGGAACCAAGCTGCCAACACACAATCCTGTGAGGAAAACACACTGAAGACCAAATAGATTTAACACTTATCTACAGAATATTATGATACGAAATACACATTCTTCTTAGGAGTCTGGAGAACCTTCTTTAAAGTAGATCACATTTGCTTTTCCTCAATGCCTTTGCTGTCAGAACGATTGTGAAAATGGTGCTGAAAGCCACCATGAACATGAAGGCATATGGGAAAGCGTGCTGGCTGGGTTTGTGTCAACTTGATACAGTCTAGAGTCATCAGAGAGGAGGGAGCCTTAATAATCAATGTTTCCATAAGATCAGGCTGCAGACAAACCTGTAGCACAAGACCCTATTCCCTACCCTGCAGCTCCCACTCCGCAAAATAAAAAAGAAAACTTGATTCTTAGCTTTCACTCTGTGCAAAAATCTATTTAACACAGATCAGAGACTTTAATGTGAGATCTGGAACTTTTAAACTACCAGGGGACATGTATGAAAAAGAGTTCAAGGTTTCAGAATAAGCCTGGACTTCCTGGGTAGGGCACCGATAGCTCAGGAGATACCAGCAAGAATTAACAACAAACAGGATTGCACGGAATTAAAAAAACTTTTATACAGCAAAGGAAACAATACCAGGGTGAAGAGATGGCCTACAGAATGGGGGATTTTTTTTGGTGTGGGGGGGAGACAGGGTTTCTCTGTGTAGTTTTGGTGCCTGTCCTGGATCTCACTCTGTAGACCAGGCTGACCTCGAACTCACAGAGATCCATCCACCTGGCTCGGCCTCCCAAGTGCTGGGATTAAAGGCATGTGCTTTTTTTTTTTTTTTTTTTTTAAAACAAACCAAATTTACACCAAGTAGACATTAGAATCTATAAATAACTCAAGAAATTAAATACTAACCCAAATCCTCCAATCTCAAGTGGGAGAATGAAAGGAACAGCTAGTTATCAAAGGAAGAAATGCAAATGGCCATGGAATATTCGAGGAGAGGGGAACATGATAGGGTAACAGAGACTGGAAAATGTCCAGAGAGTTTGTTCTATACAAATGTGAAATTGTGAAGGACTAAAAAAGAAAACTGAAAAAGTGTTCAGCATCCTTAGCTGTAAGAGAAATACAAATTAAAACTACTTTGAGATTCCATGTTACTGCAGTCAGAACGGCTGTCAACAAGGAAACAAATGACAAACAGATACAGCACCAACCCAACACACACAAGAAGTAGAGATCGGACTGTGATAGTGGAGGAAGAGGTCTGAAGAGGAGGTAAGCGAGGTGACAACATCTGTGACATGAGGGCAGGATGGGGGTGGGCGTGGGGGACTACTGTATTACATCAAGGAAGGGGCACTAACAGCAGAGGGGATGGAGGAGTCGGAAGGCCGTGTGGAAGACAGTGAGAATAAAGTATCATGATGTATATCCATGTCTATATATGAAAAATCACAACAAAAAGCATTTCTTGTTTGCTAACCCAAAATGTGAATATAAAAAATTGATAAAAATTTAAAAAAATAATCGATATAACTGGCTCTTCTCTTTTAAATTTCTCTAATGATCATAAAGAAATATATCCAAGCCATAGCCATAGTTAACTTAACACCTAGTTAATGATTCTATACACTAAATTGTTTGTTTAAATATTGGTGTGGGGGTGTGAATGAACATGGCCTCCCAGGCTCATATGTTTGAATACTTGTCCCTAGTTGGAAGAACTGTTAAATAAGGATTAAGAGGCGTGGCCTTGTGGGAGGAGGTGTGTCACTGGAGGGTGGGCTTTGAGGTTTCAAAGGTCCAGTCCATTCCTGTTCACTCTTTTTCTCTGCCTTGTGATTGTTGTCTCAGCAAGTGAGTTCCCACCCACTGCTCCAGCACCATGCCTGCCTCCCATCTGCCATGCTCCCTACCATGACAGTCACACACTAATCCTCTGAAACTGTACACCCCCAATAAACTTTTTCTTCTATAAGTCATCTTGGTCATGGTGTCTCTTCACAGCAATAGAAAAGTAAGACAATTGTTATGATTTTATCGTCTCACCTGATCTAGCTAAGGGACATGATCCACACATAAAAATCATGAAAATGTTGTTCAGAACAATCTTTTAGCCCAAGCCTTTTCATTTCATTTCTATGTACTTTCTAAGAGGTGATGGATTCCTTTTTGCAATCTGTGTGTTTGTTTTCTTAAAATGAACAACACATATACACACAACACACACACACAACACACACACACACACAGACCATACAGATACATATACTCATACATACATATACATACACACACTCACTCTTATTTTCTCTATTACAAAAAAGAAAGCATATGTATTTTTCTGTTCCTTGCTCATTTCATAACATTTTTTGTTTATTTTTATTTAATTGTTTTAAAAAAGGTCTCATAATGCAGCCCAGGCTGGCCTAGAATTTGAGGCAATTTTCCTCCCTTCATCCTTAGAGCTCTGGGATTACAGCTGTGTACCACCACATCTGGCTTCCAATCAATTCTTAGAGTATACTTCTTGTTTATACACGTGTCCTGCTTGTTCTGTTACTTTGAATAATAGTCACATGAGTCAATTCCAGCATTTCATTTTTTTTTTTTTTTTGCAAAATGCTATGACAAATAGTATTGAGCATATATTGTTTTGTATTTAGGTTGGCATATTTTCAGTGCAGAATTATATTTTTGTTTTATGTGTTTGGGTGCTTTGCTTTCAAATATGTCTGTGTACTATGAGCATGCCTGGTGCCCACATAGGTCAGAAGAGGATGTCAGAACTGTTGGCACTGTAGTTATGGACAGTTGTTTGACAACATGTGAATGCTGAGAACCAAACCTGGGTCCTCTGCAAGAGCCAAAGTGGAGTTCTAGCAGTAGGACTTTTGTGTCAAAAGGTAAATGCTTATGTCTTATCATTATTAACCAATTTTTATATAGTTGTGAAATTTCCCGTTCTCATCAGCAATGTGTGGAAGTTTTTATTTCTTCCCAGTGTTGCCGATTGACTGTACTGTTAACCTTGGGAATTTTGCCAATTTAGTAGGTGAGAAATGTCCTCGGAGTGTTGTTTTCATTTGCATTTTTCATGTGATAGGGAATAACTTTCACACGTCAGGATTATATACCTTCACTTTTCTATGAGCTATCTCTATTCCATTTTTCCTTTCATTTTTCTTCTCTTTCTTTCTGGCTGTTGAGCAGACAGCAGGGCAACCATGAATATGTGATACAAGTTGCAATTGTGTTCTTCCAGTTTGCATCCATCTCTGAAATTTTCTTACCATTGTTTTCTTCACACATATTTTGGATTTTTTTATAGTTAAATTTTCAATCTCTCCTCATGATCTTTTGGGTTCTGAACCAAAGCCAGAAAGTCTAGTGCTTGCACTTGTAGTTTTCATACTGAAAGAGGTATCCTTTCAAGTTCCAGAGCATTTCTTCTTCATAGTCTTTTAAAAAGTTATTATTATTTTTTTTACTTAAAACAATTTTAAATTTTAAATATATTTTGATTATATTTCTCCCCTTCCCCAAGTTCTTCCAGATCCTCCACTCCTCCCTATATAGCCAACTTTAAGCTCTTAAAAAAAAACCGAACAAACCCAATACTAGTACAAAAGCTAGAAAACAAAAATATAACAACATCCCCCCAAAACAATATAAAACAAAACAAAACTGTAACCAGAGAAAAGAACACACACAAAACTGTGGAGTCCATTATTGATTTGTCAACTACTCCTGAACATAAGACCTGCCCTGGAGTGGTTGATATAAGTGTCACTCCATGGTACAACTGATTTTCCTTCTCCCAGAAGGCATAAATGATAGTTCAGTTTTTAACCTTTACCCTAGTGTCTGGTATTAATTAATTAAAATTGAACAAAATATGACAAAAATGTATAATAGGGTAGAACAAAAACTATCACATTGAAGTTGGACAGGACAAATGAACAGAAGAACTATACTGAATAGGTATGGAGAGAGTGGATAACCTTGTCTTGTTCCTGAGTTTAGTGAAATTGCTTTGATTATTTCTCTATTTAAGCTGATGTTGGCTATGGGTTTGCTATAAATTGCCTTTATTATATTGAGGTATGTCCTTGTATCTCTGATCTTTCCAAGACTTTTATCATGAAGGGCTGGCTGTTGGATTTTGTCAAATGCCTTTTCTGCATCTAACGAGATGATCATGTGGTTTTCTTTTCTTTCAGGTTGTTCATATGATGTATTGCATTTATTGATTTATGTATGAACCATCCCTGCATCTCTGAGATGAAGCCTACTTAATTATGGTAGATGATCTTTTTGAAGTCTTCTTGGATTCAGTTTGCAAGTATTTTATTGCATATTTTTGCATCAATGCCCATGAGGGAAACTGGTCTGTAATTACCTTTCTTTGTTGGGTCTTTATGTGGTTTGAGTATCAGGGTGACTGTGGGTTCATAAAAGGAATTGGGAAGGGTTTCTTCTGTTTCTATGTTTTGGAATAGTGACCAATTTTTGTTGGTTCCTGTTATTTTTGTTATTGTTGTGTGTGTGTTGTATGCTTCTATTCTTTTGACTTTGTCAGTCTGCAATTATTCATTTCTTGCATACAGTTAACCTCCTTAGGTTGGAGTTTACCTTCTAGCACTTTCTGTAGAGTTGGATTTGTAGATAGATATTACTTAAATTTTGTTTTATCACAGAATGTCTTATTTTCTCCATTTGTGGTGATTGAAAGTTTTGCCGGGTATATTCATCTGGGCTGGCACCTGTGATCTCTTAGAGTACGTAGCACATCTGTCCAAGCCCTTTTGACTTTTAGAGTTTCCATTGAGAAGTCAGGTGTAATTCTAATAGGTTTGCCTTTATATGGTACTTGGTCTTTTTCCTCTTGCAGCTTTTAATAGTCTTTCTTTGTTCTGTACATTTAGTGTTTTGATTATTATATGGTAAGGAGGTTTTCTTGTCTGGTCCCTTCTATTTGGTGTTCTGTATGCTTCTTGTGCTTTGGTAGATATCTCCTTTAGTTTAGGGAAATGTTTTTGAAAATATTTTCTGTGCCTTTGGTCTGTGTTTTTTTCTCCTTCCTCTCTTCTTATTATTCTTAGATTTGGTCTTTTCATAGTGTTTCAGATTTCCTGGATGTTTTGTGCCAGGAATTTTTTAGATTTAACATTTTGTTTGACCCGTGTACCCATTTCTTCTATTGTGTCTTCAATGCTTGAGGTTTTTCCCTTTCATCTCTTGTATTCTGTTTGTGAAGCTTGCCTCTGTGGTTCCTGTCCAAGTTCCTAAAATTTTCACTTCCAGATTTTCCTCAGTTTGGGTTTTCTCTATTTCCAATTTCAGGTCTTGAATGGTTTTATTCATTTCCTTCCACTGTTTGTGTTTTCATAGTTTTTTTTTTTTTAAAGGGGTTTATGTTTCCTCTTTAAGAACCTCTATCATAATCATAAAGGTTGTTCTAAAATCTCTTTCTTGTACTTCCAATATGTTGGCCTATTCAGGGACTGCTGTGATAGGGTTCCTGGGCTCTAGTGGAGACATACTATCCTGGCTGTTGTTGATTTTGTTTTTATATTGGTGTCTAGGAATCTGGGATTGGGAAGATTGTAATTCTAGGTGCTGATATTTGGTCTTACCTTTGTTGGGTGAGTGCTTTGTTCCTTAGTTTCTGTTTTCTCTCTGGTTCTAAAGGAGAGTGTGGTAGCTGTCTGTTGCCTGTAGGAAAATCTTCTGGGGTCTTGATAAATGTAGTCACTGGGGGTTCTAGATAAAATGTGTTTCTGCTTCCTTGGCAGGAGTGCTCTTCTTCTTAGTCTTATGATGTCACTTCATGAAAGTAATAAGTTCTAAACTTTCTAGTGGGGGATCTACTAGGGATCCCAAAGTACTCTTCTCATCCCTGAAATATCTGTTCATCTGAAATCAATCATTTTGTTCATTTTTCTTTGTCATCTTCTTTTGTGATGCATACATTTATGTATATATGCAAGTTTAGTTCATTTTATATTTAAGGAAGAGTGAGCTATGCAGGGGGATTGTCAATACAAGGACTTCTCTGTGGTAGAGCATGCTGGTATGCTAGGAGTTGCTCCATATGTCTGACGAGAAGGTCAATTTCAGAGAATTAACTCCCATCTCTAGTAGCTGTTGTTAGAAGGAGAGTTCTTTTGCCTGTAGCTATATGCCAGGATACTTGTGATAAGAATGCTGGAGATCAAACACAGACCATGAGTGCTGTGGGATGGTCTGTATGTCAAGTGTGTTGCTGATTGGTCAGTAAATAAATCACTGATTGGCCATTGGCTAGGCAGGAAGTATAGACGGGACAAGGAGAAGAATTCTGGGAAGTGGAAGGCTGAGGGAGAGACACTGCCAGCCGCCATCAGGACAAGGAAGATGTAAAGTACCGGTAAGCCACAAGCCACGTGGCAAGGTATAGATGAATAGAAATGGATTAATTTAAGCTATAAGAACAGTTAGCAAGAAGCCTGCCACGGCCATACAGTTTGTAAGCAATATAAGTCTCTATGTTTACTTGGTCGGGTCTGAATGGCTATGGGACTGGCGGGTGAGAGAGATTTGCCCTGACCGTGGGCCAGGCAGGAAAACTCTAGCTACACATGAGTATGCTAAGCAAGTGCTGTATTTCTGAGATGCATGCCTAACCTCAGTGCCTGTGTTGAAACTGCAGTTTGTGAATAGGGAAACTATTAGTGCATATAGATTTAAATTATTCCTCCTTGCCCTCAAGAGGTCTGTAAAAATGAATTGTTCCTCTTGTTTTATGTCCCACTTTAACTCTCACACTTAACTATACTTTTGTTCCAACAGTGCATAGTTTTTATAGAGATATTTTCCCCCTTGCAGTTCCCATGTGCAATATAGTCCAACTCCAATATTATTCTGGGAAGTGTTTGAGGTACTTTATGCATTTCTGGTCCATATTCTATTATGAGCTTATACTCTTTATTTTTTGGCTGTCATCTCAATGTGTATTTGGATAAAAAAGAAAGAAAATCACCTGTTCAGACTATCAAACTTGAACCAGAAGTTTGTTTTCCAATGATCTAGGAAGTCAGATCATGTGAGTTTCCTATCACTGCTGGTCTAGAAAGTATCCTATTTTGATCTTGGCTTAGTACTGGTCAAATAAATTGATCCTGTGTTGGTGGATATTTGATATCTTTCAATTTTTATTTAATACATTGAGTGACAATCCTTAAAAAGGGGGCTTAATTCACTTTATTTTTCTCGTATAAAACCCTACTATGGTAACCATATATGGAGCTTGTATAGAGATCCTGGTGTGAGTTTTACAAGATGGTCAGTTAATTACTGATAGAAAAACTTGGTGAATACAGTCTCTTTCCAAAGACTGTGAGAGAGATGCCTGTAGATCTTTAAGATGATAACAAAGACAATCTTGGAAAGGTTGCCCAGGGTGATAGTGCAGGTGCTGGCTTAAGTGTAGAAGTCATCAATACCAGCCACAAGCAGAAGTTTCTTATGTACATGGGTGAGATGATGTCAGAGTGTTGAGGCTGAGATGAGTGCATAGCACAGTGCCTCAGTGTCCTTCACTTTGCAAGTGAGGGTACTGGACTGTCTTATTTTGTTTTCCTCATAATCTCCCTGCACAGACCACTGTACAGCTTGGTAAAAACAGCACTCAGATGTTGGTGTCTACCTGTCTGGATCACTGGACACCCTCACCAGTATGACTGTTGTAGTGACCAGTGGTGACAAACACCTTGAATCTGTCTGCTGGCTGGTACAAGTTTGTTTGTACCTTATCCTGACATGAGCTGTAAAGCCATACCCTTGAGAAATGACCAAGAGAACAATCTACTTCTCAGACTCTTTGATTGGAAGGGGGAAGTAGTAGCTCTCTTCTAGGGACTTCCTGTCTTTGAATAGGTAATCCAGCATGGTGATGGGACACACTTCCTGCATCTGGTCTTGGCCTCGATGTTCATATGCTGAGAGTCTCACCCAAACATGATTGTTTCTGGAAGTGGAGCCTTTGAAATGTGGTTTAGTCATGAGGTAAGAATCCCCATCCATGGGATTAGTGCCTACTCTAGTCTATTTTGCATTGTTATCAGATAATTCCTAAGACTGAATAACTTTTGAACAATGGAAATTCACTTGTCTTGTGGTTCTAGAGGCAAGGAAGTTCAAGAGTGTGGTACTGATGTCTGGCAAAGGCCTTCTTGTTATAACATCCTATGATAGAAGGCAGAAGGGCAAGAGAGTGTATGAGACAGAGAGAAGATGGAGAGAAATTCACTTTTGATCAAGAGCTCACTTCAGAAAAAAACTAATACCCCTCCAATTACCCATTAACCAACTGAAGAGAACAGATTATTCTACAAACAAATAATCTAACGATCTTGTCTCCTTAATATCATCATAGTGCAGTTAAATTTCAACACGTATGTTGGAGAGAATATTCAATCCATACTAGTATCTTTTTAAAATGAACCCGAGAGATCTAGCTAGCCTCTCCCACCTAATGAAGATGTAGCTAAAAGACATGTTTATGACCCAGGAAATGAGCCTCCATGAGCTATTGAATTAGCTGTCCATTGATCTTTGCTTTTTTTGGTGTCCAGAATGTTAAGAACTTTGTTAACCTGACTGAATTAAGAAACACCCAAGATATTAATAAAACACACCTGTGCATGTCTGTAATTGTGTTTCCAGATGCAATTAGATCTTACATAATGAGTTCATTGATCCTTTGATGTATTCATAACATGATGGCATAATTTTGAAATGATGAACACTAGGGTATAGTGAAATATAGTTGGAAGGAGTAGGTCATTGGAACCATGTCCTATTAATCTACATCAGTGGTTCTCAAACTTCCTAATGCTGAAACTCTTTAATACAGCTCCTCATGTTGTGGTGACCTCAAACCATAAAATTAATTTTGTATCTGTAATTTTGCTACTATTATGAATCATGATTAAATATGTTTTTTGGAGATAGAGGTTTGTTGAAAGGGTCGAGACCTACAGGTTGAGAACTTCTGATCTACATCTTTCCTATATTTACTTTTCTTAGCTTCTTGGCCATGCAAACTAATATGTGATGTCTATAAGCTACATGCCTATGGTATTCTATTCTATTTGTCTAAATGGGCTAAGACAGTTTTATGATGGCTTAGCTGCTGCTAGTTTGGAAAGCTACATCAGTCTGGACTCAGCCAACAAGGCAGATGTTTAGAGATTTGGCTGGAACTGGGCAATATGCTTCTAAGATGATTTCTTCACAGTACCAGAACTGGTTAGACATCAGTTCCTCAGCACAGGAAACTTTCCATCCTGCTTGAACATTCTTTTGACATGGTAGCTGGGTTCCTCCTGAATGTGTTACCCAGGAGGGAGCCAAGCTGAACCTACCATGCCTTTGATAACAGGCCTTGGAAGTCAAATGATCATTTCCTCAGTATCCTATTGGTTAATCTTAGTCAAGGTGAGAGAGAAGTCCACAGGTCATAAATAATTTGAGACACTGGCATCACCTTGGAAGCTGGTAGCTACACATGGACAGGCACAATTCAGACAAATGATACATGCAGGACGTAGTAGACAAAGCTGAAGAGCTTCTGACCATGGAGGGCTGATTAATGACATGGAAGGATCTGCATGCACAAGAAGCCAAATCATCATCTCTACCTCATACCATTAAGAAAACGATGTGTTAGAATTCTTTTCAAAATGAACTTAAATATTTGTACAAAATGAGTGTTCTTTAATCTCAATATTTATTCAATAAATATTCATAGTGGCGCTTCTCATGTTAGACAAGGAAGTAGGCAAATTTACTTAATTCTCAGATAATATTTCTATTTTATTTAATATTAGATTATTATTTTCTTTTGCAGATGAAGCAACTGAGCCTAGGATAGTGTGGTAGTCTGAAAGAAAATGGCCCCCAAAGGGAGTAGCACTATTAGGAGGTATGGCTTTTGGACTAGGTATGGCCTTTTTGGAGAAGTGTGTCACTGTGGGGGTGGGCTTTGAGGTCACCTATGCTCAAGCTACACCCAGTGACACAGTTTACTTCCTGTTGCCTGTGGATCAAGATGCAGAACTTTCAGATCAAGATGCAGAACTTTTAGCTTCTTCTCCAGCACCATGTCTACCTGCATGCTACCATGTCCCACCATAATGATAATGGACTAAACCTCTGAAACTGAAAGCCACCCCAATTAAATATTTTCCTTTATAGGAGTTGCCGTTGTCATGGTGTCTCTTCACAGCAATAGTAAATAAACCCTAACTAAGATGGAAGTTGGAACCAGAATCTTGGGTATTGCTATGATAGGCCTGACCATATTTTTGTTTGGACTTTTGTATTTTGGGCTAAGAAAACAGTGAATACTTTATGCACTGCTTAATGAGCCATACTAGTAGGAGCATGGAAGACAATGGTGCTGAAAATGATTTGAACTGTGAGAGGCTGGCTCAAGAGGTTTTAGAGGAGAAGAAATTTAGTATGTTGCCTAGAGATCTTTCTTGTGATATTTTGGTGAAGAAAGTAGCTGCTTTTTGCTTTTGTATTAAGAGTCTACCTGAGGCTAATGTGAAGAGATCTGGATTAATTCCATTGGCAGAAGAAATCTCAAAACAGCTCACTATAGACTGTCGTGTGGTACTAGTGTTCATGCTTATAAAGATTTATAATGAAAAGGAGCAAACTGGGTAAGGGAAAAATACAAAATGTACAATCTGAGGAGAAAGGAGCACTAGGAAGTGAAATGGATCTAAGTTCTGCATTTAAGAAGATAAACAGATTAAGAAATGAATAAAAGGAATGATTACTCAGGGCAAGATCTCACCCAGCTAAGTTTCCAACTTTTGAAAAGAAAAGCTTAGATCTGGGTGTGGTGGTGCACACCTTTAATCCCAGCACTTGGAAGGCAGAGGCTGGTGGAGCTCTGAGATTGAGGCCAGCCTGGTCTACAGAGCAAGTTCAAGGACAACCAAGCTTAGGAAGTAAAGGAAACCATAGAAAACAGAAATCTGGTGAAGATGTAATTAAATGAATGGGTCATAATCCAGCCCCCGCCACCAGCAGAACTCGGCAGCTTCAGCCATGTGGTTCTAGTTTTCGAGTTAAAATTAGAAGAAAGGGGTTATGGAATTTGTCTCCATGACTAAGGAAAGCCCCTAAGGCCAGGCCTCTGTCAGAGGTGTCCCTGAGTGGAGGTTAGAGAGGTTGTTGCATGAAGCTGTGAAGTTGAAGCCTGGATTACCTTAGAGACCCCAAGGTGTTGCAGATGCCAGAGCCACGGGATACCTGCCAAGGAGAGCTACTAACAAGTAGTGGAAACAGCCCAAGAGAAAGAAGTATGTTCCAGCCAACAAAGCTGAAAGGAGTTGGAGTTCTGAAGAGTGTTTTGACATCAGACATAGAGATGCACAGTCTGGAGTTTGCCTAGCTGGTCTTTTGGTCTTGCTTTGGTCCAGTATTTCCTCACAATGTTCCCTTCCCTATATTTTGGAATGGGAATGTATATCCTGTGCCAGTATATGCTGGAAGTATATGATCTGATTTTTTTATTTTAATTTTACAGGTGATTACAGTTAAGAGACTGCATAAATCTCAGAAGAGACTTTGAACTTTAGACTTTCAAATAAGTTTGAGACTGTTACAGACTATTTGAAGTTGTACTGAATGCAGTTTTTTCGTTATGATATGGCTATAAACCTTTGGGGGCCAGGGAGTGGATGTGGTGGTTTGAAAAAGAAAATGGTACCCAAAGAGAGTGGCACTAATGGAAGGTGTGGCTTTGTTGGAGTAGGTGTGGCCTTGTTGGAGGAAGCATGTCACTGTGGGGGTAGGCTTTGAGGTTTCCTACGCTCAAGTTACACCCAGTGAGGCAGTTCACTTCCTGTCACTTGAAGATCAAGATATAGCTTTTTCTCCACTCTTAGGTCCTTCTGTAGCATCATGTCTGCCTGCATGTTGCATGTCCCTCCCTGATGATAATGGACTAAACCTCTGACACTGCAAGCCACCCAATTAAATGTTTTCCTTTGTACGAGTTTCCATGGTCATGGTGTCTCTTCACAGCAATAGAAACCCTAACTAAGACAGGTAGATCAGGTGACCAGGCTGTCTCGTAACTCAGAAGAGGCAGAGTTGAGTTTTATTATTGAGCTTTGTGCTGGCTCTCAATAAAATCAGTCTGACATAATGAACAAAGACAGAGTTGAGCCTTATTCTTGATAACATACACTTGGGAATAGACACTTCAGGTATTTTAGAGAGGATTACAAATCTTTTAACCATCCTGATGGAAAGTCAGTGTGGCCTTCTGAGGACACAGAGGAAATTTCATTATAACCACTGAGTGACAGAGGAAATTTCAATATAACTACTGAGTGACAATGCCAGTTTCTGAGGAGAAATTTCCTTTGCTTCTGGGATGCTTTATCCAATCCTAGTAATAAGGTGGAGATTTGTAACAACCCCCACAATCCAAAAGGAGAACATCATGGGGAGATTATGCCTTTGGAAGAGTTTCCCACTTAACTTCCAATAAAGACATGCTTATCCAGCAAATCAGTTGTATCTTTTTAAAAGACAAATATTGCTCTTATTTGTGATAGTGTTTCATTGGCTTGAGAGTCACTACATGGCCACTGAAATGTATCCATTTTAGGAATAGTATCCATCTCTTTAAAGAGCTGTGTAGTTTTGTCTACTTGTAACATGCTGATTCAGTTTCATGCATTTGGTGGTAATGTAAAACAAGCCTATAATACTGTGTATCTGAGGATGTTAGGATGATTGGGTGGAATCCACTTGAGATAAGCTTTTAGATTCCTGTTGGAGTTGATCTTGAGTTTTCAAATATTCAGTAGTGGGTCTATACCAACCTTTTATCATCGAGAGCTGTTGTGATCTGTTCAATGGGTTCTCAAGGACAGAATACTGAAGGGCTGTAAGGGACTAGTTTTTCTGGACAACAGTATCTTGCTTTTCTTTTTAATAAAAATACAATATTCAGCTCACCTATTTTCTAACAGATGGCTATTTAGGTTGTTTCAAGATTTAAAAAAATTATACAGGATCACATGAGACCATTTTTTATGACAGTATATGATATTTGGGTATATCTATCCCTTAGCATCCCACTATGGCCCTGCTCTTTCCTCCTCCCATTGGTCTCCTTTGTTATCCAGGCAGTTTCATGTCTGTTTTCATACCACCAGTAGATTATGATTTTAAGTATCCATAATGTGTAGGACCTATAAATGAGAGAAAACATCTGCTCCTTGTCTGAGTCTGACTTAATTTGCTTAATATGATTACTGCCTATTGCATCCATTTTCCTGTAAATGACATAACTTTATTTTCCATTATGGCTAAAAAAAATTCAGTGTGTATATAAGATACATTTCTTTTTAATCTGTTCCTCTATTATTGAACACCTAGGCTGGTTCCACAACTTAGCTCTTGTGAATAGTGTGGCAGTAAACATTGATATGCAAGTGTCTCTGTGTTGACTTGGATTTCTTTGGGTAAATACCAAGCAGTTGTATGCTAGGTCTAATTTCAATTTTTCGAGGAAAGTTCCTACTGATTTCCACAGTGGCTAACCTACTTTACATTTTCATCAGCAGTGTATAAGAGTTCTCTTTGGTCTGAATCCTTGCCAGCATTTGTTGTTAGTTTTCCTTTGTTCAAATGAAAAAAAAATTAAAACTTACAATAGCTTTAAAAATTTCTTGAAACTGTAATATAATTATACATCATTTTCCCCTTTCCTTTACACCCTCAACCCCTCTTATTGAACCCTTTTTCTCTCTCAAATTTATGGACTCTTTTTTTTAATTGTTGTTACATGTACACACACACACACACACACACACACACACACACACACACACATTCCTAAATGTATAAATACAATTTCCTTGGTCCATATAATGTTACCTGTATTCATATGATTCTAGGGCTGAGCACTTGGTAATGGATAGCTAATTTGGTGTGCTCTTTCCTGGGGAAGACCATTTCTCCCACTATCAGTATTTCTCAGTTGCCTGTAGTTCTTTGTCTAAGTTGAGGCCTCAGAGAGCTTCCCCCATGTATGTTAGCTTATCCATGGGTGTTGTCAACATAGATGCTTAAAGGAGACCTGACAATGATGATACCAACGTTGTTGGTGTACTTAGTGCCGTTTTGAGTGGGGTGAGATGGAATCTCCACGGAGTTTGGTTTTGCATTACTTCGATGGCTAGTGATGGTGAGCCTTTCTTCTTATGCTCAGTTGCCATTTGTACTTAATCTTTTGAGAACTATCTACTTATTTCATTAAACAACTTGTTGATTGGGTATCTTGTTTGTTTTTGAGTTCCTTGTGGATCTGTCTATTTATCCATCATCTATCTATCTACAGGTATAGGTGTAGGCATAAGTATAGGTATGGATATATACCTAGATATAAATCCTGTGTCAGAGGCCATCTTTTTACTTTGTTCCTTCTCTGTGCAGGAACTTTCTAATTTTGTGAGGTCAATTCTCAACTGTTGGACTATTTCCTCAGAGACTAGGTGTGGTTGATACATTGTGCACCCCAATAAACTTATCTGGGGGTCAGAGAACAGAACAGCCACTATATTAAACATAGAGGTTAGGCAGTGGTAGCACACGCCTTTAATTCTAGCATTCCGGAGGCAGAGATCCTTTTGGATCTCCGTGAATTCAAGGCCACACTGGAAACAGCCAGGCATGGTGACTCACACCTTTAATCCCAGGAAGTGATAACAGGAAGCAGAAAGGTGTATAAGGCGTGAGGACCAGAAACTAGAAGCTTTTAGCCTTTTAAGATTTTAGGCTTTAGCAGCAGTTCAGCAGAGATCCATCTGGATAAGGACTCAGAGGCTTCCAATTTGAGGAAACAGAATTGGATGAGGAGTTGTCAAGGTGAGGTTGGCTGTGGCTTGTTCTGCCTCTCTGATCTTTCAGATTTTACCTTAATAGCTGGCACTGAGTTTTCTTTTCTTCTTCTTCTTCTTCTTCTTCTTCTTCTTCTTCTTCTTCTTCTTCTTCTTCTTCTTCTTTTAATTTTTATTAACATGACCTTTTAAGATTCGTGTTACAAGTGGGGCTTATTAAAAAATATCAGACCTATGCCTATACCTTTAAATTTTTTTCTACCTTTTCCTTTATGAGTTTTAGAGTTTCAGTTCTTACATTAAACTCTTTGCTCTATTTTGACTGTTCCACTTGTTGAAGATGCCATTTCTTCTCCAAGTATATATTTTATCACCTTTATCAAGAATTTGGTGGCTGTAGCTTTGTAAGTTAATCTCCAGGCTGTCTATTTTGTTCCATTGATCTATGGGTTTGTTTTCAAAACAATGCGTTGCTGTTTTTGTTACCATGGCTTTGTAGTATAATTTGAAATCATGTATTGTCAAACTACCAGCATTGTCTTCTCTCTAGTTAAGATGAGTTATAGTCTGGAAAAAAAGAAAGTATCTTCATTGAGGCTTTGGTAGCCCTCTATTTTTTTTAAAAAATTTAATTAATTTTACATGTATGGATGTTTTGCCTGCATGTATATATGTGCACCATGTGTGTGCAGTGCCAGTGGAGGCCAGAAGATGGCATTGGATTCCCTGGGATTGGAGTTATGGATAGTTATGAGCCACTCTGTAGGTGCTGGGAACTAAACCTTTGTCCTCTGGTAGAGCAGCCAGTCTCTTAACTGATGAGCTATGTTTCCAGCCCCACCCTCTGGCTCGAGTCTGTCTTTTCCTGCCTTGTTTGTCCTTGTGCCAGCTGTTGTCTTGTTAAATGACACTTTTAAATGATCCACTCCTGTCTATGATGATCTTGTTTGCTGCATTCTGCATTTTTCCGTTTTAACTGGTAGAATGTAGGCATCATGAGCACAGCTGCCACACCTTCACCAGCTCCTAGACCAGCATCTGAGGGTTAAACAGAGCTGCAGTAGACACTTGTTGCGTGAGTTACTGTGTTCATTACATGTTCAAGATCAATGCTAGCACTCTGCCCAGATCTCATTACTCCTGTTATCATTTAGGAAAACATGTTCTTTTTAATAACTTGCTTTTCCGAGTGCTCCCTAACCATTAAATTCTGATTTCTATGTGAAAAGAAGACTAGAAAGAGGCACCCTCAACTGGTGACTGAGTGAAGAAGGTGTTTCTAGTATCCTGGCCCTTTTGTCCCTTAGTTGGTATTAAATGACACCATTTTAAGTTTAGCTTAATATTTTCCATGTATAATAAATTGAAACCATATTTGATGTGCAAACAGATTGTAATTTTGTTTGTTTGCGAAAAGTACCTGAGTCTTACTCAGCCAATCACAAGTGGCCAACTGTTCATATTGGACAGATAGGAGCTGCAACCAATTGAGCTATCAGTATACTTGCTCGCCCTTTTGTGTTGTTAACCTACTTCTGTGTTGGGACCAGGAACTCAAGACATTTCAATCTTGTCAGTTTTAGATGAGAAAGTATATCTGTTGTAGTTTTCTGTTTAACTCAGGGAGAACTCAGAAGCCTTTTCCCACAGGTTTTAAGGCTGCATGGTGGGTCTCTTTGTCATGCCCTGTGCTAGCTGCCTAGCTGCCTAGCTGCCTTGCCTTCCTCCAGCTGCTCCTCCTTCTCTCCTCACTTCATTGTGCTCTCTCATTTAATTCCAAATGAACCCTTTACACATGAATAGTGGTCTCAGGGTCTCTATGAATCTCAAACTAACACAGATGGGAACATTTTTCATAAAAGTTTTAGAAGAGCTTTTTATATTTTATTTCTAACTGAGACCACATGCACAGCTAACTATTCTGAAATGAAAATAACTTGGATAGAAGGTCATATCCTTCTTTATAGCATAGGTTTGACTACATTTTGATTGGTTTGCATATTTTAATTATACAAAAGTACATCAATGACAAACCTGGAAAGATATCTCCAGTGGTGCAATTGTGGCACTTATATCTTGTGGGGGTAACCAACAACTATATAATTGGGCTTAAGGCTTACTCATTTGAGGGAGTACATTCCTCATACTGAAAATCTAATCAACTACTTGTTGTTAATGAAGTCATGGAACCTAGAGGAGAATCTACTACTGTCACTTGTCTAAACCAGTATAATTTCTAACTGCATTCTAAAAACCAATAGTCTTATACCTTATAACTACAGGTAATTGTCACTCTCAGCCCTAACTGAAGGAGTTTCTTTCTGCAATAGCTAGAGACGATTATAAATGTTTACAACTGGTCAGCAGGCAGAGAACAACAAACAGTGTGGTACCGGACCCACACTGGTCCATCTACAGCACACCCCTACACCTAAGGCTCAGGGACATCATCACAGAAGAGGGGGATGAAAGACTGTAAGAGCCAGAGGACCAGAATGTCTGCTGTCAGATAGTGTCTTCTGTACATGACAGGTAAACTGCCCTCATAAAATCTCAACAATATGGTCACTTAAATGAGACATGCATAATGATAATACTAGTTGACATGCCATTGTCAATGGGGAAGTCTCATAAGACCCCACTCCTAGATGAAGAGCTACAGGCAGTTAATTGGCTGCAGAGAGAGGGAGAATCAGTCTTCTCAGGGACAAGACCCCAGACTATCCAGTTTCAAATGATCAGCTCTGAGCTCTATGTACTTATGAGCAACACTAAATGGACTCAGCAAGTTTTATATGTACAAATATAGGTACATATATGTAAGGATGGATGGAAATAATGTAAATACAGTATTTGTATATGAAATTCTCAAAGAAGGATTAAATTTAAAATAAACATCGTTATTTCACAGATATCTTCACTTTAAAAAAGAGCTACTGAATAGTTTAAATTGTTCCCTGGTGTATGTACACTGTAATTTAATCTATCTATTTTAAAGTTAGTTAAAATTAATTTAGATTTAAATTAAAATATAGTTATGTAATTTCTTCCCTTCCCTTTACTCCCCAACCCCTTTATTGTGTTTTTCTTTTAACCTTTCCCACACTCCCTTAATACCTCTCAAATTCATGTCCTCCTTTTCTTTGATTAATATATATATACATTTAAATATATATGTATATATATACACACATAAATATATAAATAAAATCTAGGGTCTGCTTGGTGTTGCTTGTATGTACATGACTTCAGGGCTATCTACATGGAATTAGATAACCAATTACTGGCTCATTCCTGGGGAAGCCTAATTCTCTCTCTCCTAGCGGTCATTAGCTGCCTGGGCCTTGTGAGATTTGCCCCTTCCATGTTAGCATGCCTATTGGGGCTTTCGTTGTTCAGGACTCATTTAGGCAGGCACGTTGCTGTGGAATCATGAGCGTACCTTCTCCCTTGTTTGTAATATAAACAATCTCACAGCAGATTTTCTGGTCCCCTGGATGCCACTTTTTTTTTTTTTTTTTTTTTTTTCTAGTCCTGTCTTCTGTGATGCTCCTAGAGTTTTAGGTGCTTGAGCGGCACTGTAGATTCATCCACTGGTGCTGGGCACCCAGGGATCAGCTGTTCTCTATATTTTGTCCAGTTGTGGTTTTTCTGTAATGGTCTCTGCTGCAAAGAGAGGCTTCTCTAATGAGATCTACATTTACCCATTTGTGTAAGGTTTCATCTGTTTTCTACGGACGGATATTTAGGCTGTTTTCCATGTTTGGTGAATATAACTTAAAAAATACATAACACACCTTTATTTTCATTCATCATTTCATTTTGTGTTTGTGTATGTGTGTGGTACATATGTGTTCGTGTGTGTAGTATATATGTGCTCGTGTGTGTATATGGAGGCCAAAGGTCAATATTGGATGTCTTTCAGTCACTCCATGTTATTTTTTGGGATATGGTTTCTTAGTGACCCCAGAGCTCACTGATTCAGCTAGACTTACTGGATAGCAAGCTCCAGGGTTCTGCCTGTTTCCTCATCTGTCCCTCTCTCCCAGGGTTGGCATTACAAATGAATGCCATTTTGTCCTGCTTTTACATGGTTACTGGGAGTCTAAAGTCAGGCCCTTGTGCTTGTGTGGCAGATATTTTACCAACTGAACCATCTCATGGGTGCAAATAACACAATGTTAGACAAACCTCTACTTTCCTTCCTTCCTTCCTTCCTTCCTTCCTTCCTTCCTTCCTTCCTTCCCTCCCTCCCTCTTTCCCTCCCTCCCTCCCTCCCTCCCTCCCTCCCTCCCTCCCTCCCTTCCTCCCTCCCTTCTGTTAGGATCCTGCCCTCACTCTTGCAGGTCTGGTGTCTTACATCATCAGGGGGCGCTGTCGACTACATGTGGTTATGCAATCCCAGCCTTAAAAAGCCAGATGCAGACCCCCTCTGTTTACTCTCTGCTCCCTCCCCGGCCAGGCCTGGCTCCTCTCCTATCCCCCCTCTCTCTCCCCCACCCATTTTCTTTCCTAATAAAGCTCGAAAAAGATACCACTGGGTTCTGCTGTGGCCCGTGACTTTTCCGCTGGTAACCAGAGCCGCCACCAGTGCCGTTTATCATTACCATCTCCCTTCCTTCCTTCCTTCCTTCCTTCCTTCCTTCCTTCCTTCCTTCCTTCTTTCCTTTCTTCTTTGTTCTTTTTTTATGGCTAAATTCCTGTCTATTGGATATTTGGATTAAAAAAATGTATGAATTTTGTTAGATATTTCCAAATTCTACTTTGGCGAGTATATCATTTTCCTAGGACTCTAATAACAAATTTCTACAAGCTGGGCAGTTTAAAGCCTAGCATCTTATAATGGGGTCACAACAACTCACAAATGAATGGGGGAATCACGAAAAGTGTGGCAGCAATAAAGGTGTCTGAATATGCAGTGACCATAAATTCAGAATCAAGTGTGTACTGGATTTAAAGTGTTCCTGGCTGTCCCTGACTGGGATGCATCATGAAGCTTCCCAGCAGCCTTGTTTCTGTGCAAGAAGCACGAGCACTTCCCATGCTTTGTGACACCAGCTAACACAGCTCAGATGTAAGGCTTTTGTATGATATGAATTGTAGTTTTTTCACTATACATACCCAATTCTCTGCTCTTGTAGAAGCATAATGGCTTAATTATGGGAAAGAGACAATATTTTCCCCCATCACGCCTCAGTATATAAAGATCAAAATTTGTAATCCTTGTGTTAGAATGTATGATTTTTATGTTTGAGCTGCTGGTGAATTTCATAAAAATATTGTTAAATGAATTTTAGCTTGTAATTAGGACAGAATTTCTAACAGTTTCTGAAGTGGTACTAAATATACTCCTTCCATGTCACATTATCTATTTATAAGGAAGAGCATTCTTAGCATTTATGATTATAAAATCAAAATACTGATCACTCTGAAAAAAATTAAAGATGTTCTATGTCCTGCAGTATCAACTATTCAACCAATATTTAAGTCTTTATATATAAATAACTCTTTACATATAAACAGTATCTATCTCATTAGTATGCAAATTCATTTTTATCTTTAATAAACGGTAAAATTATTTGTATACAGAAGAATTGTCTCGAAATAAATTTATATATATATATATATATATATATGCATTCATATACAGGGTCATGTAAGTATTTCCTGGATGAAAAGGGGTCATAGATGGGAAAAGTTTATGCAGCTCTGGTTTAATACAACAGAAATTAATTCTTTTATTGAGAGACAAAAGTCTGAAGTCTAGCTGTTGACAGAGCCTCGCTCTTGTCAAAGACTCTAGGGGAGAGTGTGGGAGGCCAGCTCCCACCTTTTCAAAGGGCTCCTATGAGGAGGAGAGAGGGATAAGAAACTTTAGATAAAAAGATAGTGAAGAGGAGAAAGACAGAAACACAGGATAGCTTTGAGAGTACCTGGATCAAAACCCAACGGCCTCTTCTGCCTCTTCAAAAGGGCTTTTTATAACAAAGCCAAGGAGTGGGACAAAAGACCTCCTCCTTGCTAGATCAAAGCACACAGCACAGCCAAGTGTAGACCCTTCCAAACACTTGGTAATCATGCCTGTGGTCAAATCATCCCCTTATGCAGCCCTGCTGGATAAAGCAAGCTCAGATTCTCGGACCCTGAGTAAGTTCTCACTAGGAAACCTCTGTGGGTCTCTATAGGAGAGAAGACCCATTCTCGACTCTTCTTCATGGTGGTTTCTGAAGTGCTTAATGTCCTTGGTTTGTGATTGTAACTCTCTGCCTTCATCCTCATGTGGTGTTCTTCTGTTCATGCCTGTGTCTAAATATACCTTTTCTCATGAGGGTGCCAGTAATTGGAGTAGATCCCAGCAGAATCCATCATGACCTCATCTTTACT